>NC_088392.1:5100000-5400000 GCF_037993035.2 Macaca fascicularis | reverse complement strand
GGAAACTGAGATGGAGACAGGTCAGGCAGCTTCTTCAGAGCCATGTAACAAACAACAAATAAGGACTTGATTTTCATTCCTAATCTCCCCACCTGGCCCCTAGGATGGCACCACCGGCTGGCATGTCATGGAAACCTTGAGAAGAGGCATCTGCTTCATTCCAGCATTCAGAAATTCTCATGCAACCCGAAATATATTTTCATTTGCTTTTAAAATAAGAGAACTCTAAAAAAAAGATAAATAAAACAAAATGGTCCCAGTTCCCTTTTAAATTTCTTTGCAAGTAGGAGAGGTGCTAAGATTTTCAAACTCATTTTAACCCAATTCTGAGAAACATGGAGGAATTTTTTTTTAACCTGAGAATTATTTAGTGGGAAATCTGTATATAATTGTTCTCATTTTTTAAAAAATATGGGGTGAAATTACGGTGAGTTTTATTCTCTCCTCTTTTGTCCTGTTTGTGTTTTTACTTTCTGCAATAAGCATCTATGGGTTTGTAATAAAGAAAGCAAGGCTTTTGTAATCAGGCAGAAAGGTGCTGCAGTATGTTAGATAGGACAGGTGAAAACTCAACCTGCTGCGGTGATTTCTTTTTATAAGACCTCCTATGACCCCTCATGACCCCAGCAAATGTATCTGTTGAAGAGACTCCAGGCAGGGGGCTGTGGGATCCATTTCCAGCCTCCTTGGAAAGATGAGACCCAGGCAGCAAGAGCCACGTGTGCGTTGACTCATCTGTGTCTGAGAGTCCCAGGACAATGCCTGGGGCTCCTTGTTTGGAAAAGGAAAGTCTTAATGGTGGGATAATGAGTCCTCCTTGCCATGCTGACCTGTACAACTCAGCGAGGGGCTTTGGGTTCTTCACAGCAAGACAGAGACGGCCACAGAGAGGCTCAAGCTCAGGAGGGACCACTCTCAGCCATTTATAAAAATGTTTATAGAACATTTAAATATGTGTAAGATGGCCGGGCACAGTGGCTCGTGCCTGTAATCCCAGCGCTTTCGGAGACTGAGGCCGGCAGATCATTTGAGGTCGGGAGTTCAAGACCAGCCTGGCCAACATGGTGAAAACCTGTCTCCACTAAAAAAAAAAAAAAAAAAATACAAAAAATTAGCTGGGCGTGGTAGTGCACACCTGTAATCCCAGCTACTTGGGAGATTAGGCATAAGAATTGCTTGAACCCAGGAAGCGGAGGTTGCAGTGAGCTGAGAATGTACCACTGCACTCCAGCCTGGGTGACAGAGAGAGATTACATCTGAAAAAATAAAATATATATAGACACACATACACACACACACACACATATATAAGAGTAGAGAGAACAGTACAGTGAATCCCAGCTACCTGCCCCCCAGCTCCAGTGATGATCAGCCTCTCCCTCCCAGTCCTGGTCTGTTTGAACTGCTATGAAGAAATCCCTGAGGCTAGGTAATTTTTTTTGAGACAGAGTCTTGCTCCGTCGCCCAGGCTGGGGTGCAGTGGTGCAATCTTGGCTCACTGTCATCTCCGCCTCCTGGATTCAAGCAATTCTCCTGCCTCAGCCTCCCAAGTAGCTGGGATTACAGGTGTCTGCCACCACACCCAGCTTTTTTTTTGTTTTTTTTTTTTTTTTTTTTTTTGCATTTTTAATAGAGATGGGGTTTCGCCATGTTGACTAGCCTGGTCTCAAACTCCTGACCTCAGGTAATCCACCCGCCTTGGCCTCTCAAAGTGCTGGGATTATAGGCATGAGTCAATGCACCCTGCTGATTTGTGTAAATTTTTTCTAGCGATGAGTTAGCTGACCTCTGGTCGTTACAGCACCTTCTATGCATGGCATTTCTGTTTTTACCAAAACCATCCATTTGTTGGCTCCCAAAGGAAGGAGACAGGCAAATCTGCCCGACCGTCTCAGTCCCCCACCAACCTATACCCCTGGTTTGCCGCTGGACTGACCACAGGCATGCGGATGGGATGGCATTAATGGATGTGTAAACAACTGTTTGAATGCAAATTTGAAGTGGGCGTGCCCTAGCTACGTGGCCCTCCTAGAGATATTTGTCTCCAATCATGGATTGCCTTGAGGAAGCTCTTCTAAAGCCATAGAATGGTTAATTGCAAATAGTTTTCATCAAAATGAATTTGAGCTGTTCCTATAGGCACACTCTTGAGTTGGACCAGAGGTTGATAAGGCCCCCGACCCCAGCTCCAAATTGTCACCCTTTCTAAGCTTCTGAAAGAACCGCAGGAGACTATAAACTCATTGGTACCAAGACAATGGGCAATTTGAAGTGAGGCCCTTCAGAGGACGGGGCTCCCTGCTCCCAGGCATTGACCGCAGGGGGGTGCCCCCCAGCAGGAGCAGCAGTGAGCCTCCTGTGTGATGGGCTGCGTGTTGGCTGCTTCATTTTATTCCCAGTTGCTTTTATGTGCCTGGGCTGACTGTCAAGGACTTGGGTGCCCCACGCCCATGTGTGGGAATCCTTCAGCAAATCTTCCCTCTTACTGGACCTGTTTTGCCTGGAAGCAGGTGGTAGAATTCAAAAAGCAAGTGTCCAGAGCCTTTTTGTGGCTGTGATTAATTTCCCCACCTCACTCGGGCTGGCAGGGGCTGCATCCTGACACAGCCGGTCCACGGCAGAGTGACCCTTTGCTCACCGGCTCCTGTTGATCACATCGATTCAGAAGTGGGGGCGGGAGAGGAATATTTTCTCCTCCTGGACGCCTCTCTCTTCTGGGCTAGGATGATTCGTCTCTCCTCCACAGACAATGCTGCCTCATTTAAAACTACTTTAATTAATCTTTTTGGAGAAGGAGGTGTTTTGAAAATGTGACAGGCACTCATGAGAGAGATAATGGATGGATGGTGGGCATGCGAGGGGCCCCAGCGTGCTCCTCGTGGCGAGGTGGGGTGTGTGCTACATAATTTGGGTAGGATCAAGCCCTCCAGGACAAAAAATGAAAGAGGCATTTAATTGGAACACTTAGCAATCACAAAACCAAGACAGAGGTTAAATTGTTTTGAGCAAGAGAAATTAATACATTAAAGGTTAGATTTCCAACTGCGAGGCAGTGAGCTGGGCTCTTCCGCAGTGTCAGAATTACATAAGGCAGGAGAAATGGCTCTGAAATGATTGTGGAATCATTAACAAAAGGCAAGGCAGAGTAAGACACTTCCCAGCAGGAGGGTGCAGAGAAGAATAAAGACATGGAGGGAGCTCATTAAGAATGAATTGCAGACCATAAACATTTGAAACCACTCAGTGTGGAGTTCTATCTGTTATCTAATGACTCAGAAATTATAAAACTAGCAATGACTTTCAGAAAAGGAGTTGACTTTGCAGGAGGTTGTTTGCCATTACACATGCAAAAAGGTATTTTTTTTTTCAGTGGGGGGACAATCTCTTATCTTTGTAAATCAGCAAAATTTAAGCAACTTCAGCTATCCTCTGACAGATTTTTCTTCTGTATAATTACACATTGTCTCTGATTTCGTTATCAGTGTATTGAAAAGAATGTGCTGGGCGAGGGAGGGGAAGCAACGGAGGCAGGGGGAGGAGCGGGAGGAGACAGAAGTCCACACCTTGCTGTCTCACTACAAATTGACTCGCCACTTTGTCTTCAGAAAGATCTGGAAAGCTCTATCCAGAAAGCCTGGCCAGTAAATCCTCTAACATGGATTCATGCTTTGTTTTGATTGAAGGAGGCTCCATTTGTACTATTTTTAATTGCATGGTTTGATAGACGAAGAGTCAGGATAAATAAAATGAGATAATCCATCCATGGTGTTCACTCTCCCAAACCCCTTGCATACCCTCCTCCCCGAAAGTAAAAGGAACACTTAAGACTAGAATGATTTAAGACTCCAAATGCTGGCCATGTGTGAACTCTTTAATCTTCCAGAATATTCAGTGCTGTGCTTCTAAATGCCATTTATTTGTAGTTCACCCAAGTCAAAAATGGTAGAAAAACATCAAATCACATGAATGGGCATCACACCCAGGGCTCTAAAGTGCCTCTTGGGAAAACAGATGATGGTCCAGTAATGCGCTATCCTTCTGGAAAGAGCAGGGTTCAGAGAAGCTGTGGGAAGCTTTGCAAGGAGCGAACAAGGCTTTCACCAGGCAGTGAGATACCCAGCCAGCCCTAGTACTCAGACGGGAAGCATGTGTGTGGACAGCCCTGTGATCACCCAGCATCATTTCATCTTGTAAGGGCCCCACAAGAAACGCAGACGTGGACAAGGCCTGTGTGGCCCTTTCTTAATGCCTTCTGGTCTTGGTTGTTTATCTGTTAAAGTACATAGTAGGGTTAGGCCAGCTTCCTCATCTATCTGGAGCAACCAATGAAAGGGAACAGGATTAAAGTGAACGATGAGATATTTGAATAACTCGTCATGTGAAGAATTCACAAGTGCACATGTTCATCACAAAAGCAGATTACTGAAGGACACCGAGGAAGCTCCTTCGGGAGAGCCGCTCATCTGTCCTCTACCACTGCAGCTCTAGGATGAGGTATCTGGACATTTACATACTGACGTTGAGGAGATTTGTAAAAATGTAGAGACTGCTAGTCTTCTTTCTCTGTTTTTTTTTTTTTTTTTGCTTTATAAAATATAGCTATTTTATTAAAATATGTTATTTTTTGTTATTTTTTAAATAAAATATGCTATTTGATACCCACCCTCAATGTGGGTACTGGACATTTCATAGATGAGGAAAGGAAACTCCATTCAGTTCCTAAAATCCGCCAGCACCTGTGGTGAGCAAGGTCTTGTGGGAGGAACAGTCTTCCAGCTGACTGGTGAACCCTTTATCCAGTGAGCCTCACAGTGAGAGTGGAGGTAGCACGCTTGGTATGCTCAGCGATTTACTGGAGTGTGAGAAGATTGTGTGTGTGTGTGCGCACGTGCGTGTGTGTGTATCTTTCTTAAAAAGAAAGTAAGTTTTATAAGCATTACTAGCTAGGTTGATGCTGGTGTCTTGTTCTTTTGGAGTCTTAGATGATTGATCGTGTGTCTCCCATGCCCCCTGTTATGGGCTTACATTTATGTCACCCCCAAGTTTACATGTTGTAGCGCTAACCCTCAATATGTTGGTAGTTGGAGGGGGGCCTCTGGGAGGTAATTAGGTGTAGATGATATCAGGAGGTTGGGACTATTAGGATGGAATTAGTGCCCTTACAATGAAAAAAAAGAAACCAGAGGTCTCTTTTTCCATTAAATGAGGACACAGAGAGAAAGTGGCCATCTGCAAATGAGAAAGAGAGCCCTAACCAGCCACAGAAGCTGCTGGCACCTTGGACTTCCCACACTCCAGAGCTGTGAAAAAATCCCTCTCTGTTGTTCATGCCACCCAGTCTGTGGTACTTTGTAATGGAAGTCCCAGCAGATTCATATGGTCCAAGAGGTAGGTGAGGGCAAGGTGGCACTCTCCAAAGCAGAGGGCACATCGGCAGTGACCAGTGACATTCAGAGTATTGTCATTTACGCATACTGATATGGTTTGGTTGTGTCCCCACCCAAATTTCATCTTGAATTGTAGTTCCCATAGTCCCAGGTATTGTGGAACGATTACCTCTGGAGAGAGGTGATCGAATCATGAAGGTGGTTACCTCCATGCTGTTCTTGTGATAGTGAGTGAGTTCTCACGAGATCTGATGGTTTTATAAGGGGCTTTTCCAACCCTCCACTCTGCACTTCTCCTTGCTGCTGCCATGTGAAGAAGAAAGTGTTTGCTTCCTCTTCCACCATGACTGTAAGTTTCCTGAGGCCTCCCCAGCCTTGCAGAACTATGAGTCAATTAAACCTCTTTCCTTTATAAATTACCCAGTCTCAGATATTTCTTCATAGCAGCATGAGAACAAATGAATACAGTAAATTGGTACCACAGAGAGTAGGTTGCTGCTGTAAGGATACCTGAAAATGTGGAAGCGACTTTGGAACTAGGTAACAGGAAGAGGTTGGAACAATTTAGCAGGCTCAAAAGAAGACAGGAAAATGTGGGAAAGTTTGAGACTTCCTAGAGACTTGGAGGGCTCAGAAGGCAGAAAGATGTGGAAAAGTCTGGAACTTCCTAGAGATTTGTTGAATGGCTTTGACCAAAATGCTGATAGTAATATGGACAATGAAGTCCAGGCTGAGGTGGTCTCAGATGTAGATGAAGAACTTGGGGACTGGAGCAAAGGTGACTCTTATGCTTTAGCAAAGAGACTGGCAGCATTTTGCCCCTGCCCTAGAGATCTGTGGAACTTTGACCTTTAGAGGGATGATTTAGGGTATTTTGTGGAAGAAATTTCTAAGCGGCAAAGCATTCAAGAGGAAGCAGAGCATAAAAATTTAGAAAATTTGTAGCCTAATGATGCATTAGAAAAGAAGAACCAATTTTCTGGAGAGGAATTCAAGCCTGCTGAAGAATTTGCATAAGTAACAAGGCACTGAATGTTAATCACCAAGACAATGGGGAAGATGTCTCCAGAGCATGTCAGAGACCTTTGTGGAAGCCCCTCCCATCACAGGTCTAGAGGTCTATGAGTAAAAAATGGCTACATGGGCTGGGCCCAGGGTTCCTCTGCTGTGTGAAGCCTAGGGACTTGGTGCCCTATGTCTAGCCACTCCAGCCATGGCTAAAAGGGGCCAAGGTACAGCTCAGGTCATGGCTTCAGAAGGTGCAACCCCAAGCCTTGGCAGCTTCTACATGGTGTTGAGCCTGCAGGTGTACAGAAGTCAAGAGTTGAGGTTTGGGAACCTCTGCCTAGATTTCAGAGGATGTAATGAAACACCTGGATGTCCAGGCGGAAGTTTGCTGCAGCAGTGGAGCCCTCATGGAGAACCTGTGGAAGGGCAGTGTGTAAGGGAAATGTCCCCACTGGGGCACTGTCTAGTGGAGTTGTGAGAAGAGGGCCACTGTCCTCCAGACC
The DNA here is from genome assembly GCF_037993035.2 of Macaca fascicularis. Lineage (NCBI taxonomy): Eukaryota > Metazoa > Chordata > Mammalia > Primates > Cercopithecidae > Macaca > Macaca fascicularis. Next base: position 5,393,102 of record NC_088392.1, on the reverse strand, counting down.
CCAGAATGGTAGATCTGCTGACAGCTTGCATCATATACCTGGAAAAGCCATAGACACTCAATGCAGCCAGGTCGGGGGCTGTTCCTTGCAAAGCTACAAGGTCAGAGCTGCCTAAGACCATGGGAACCCACCTCTTACATCAGCGTGACCTGAATGTGAGACATGGAGTCAAAGGAGATCATTTTGGACCTTTAAGATTTGATGGTTCCACTGGATTTTGGATCTGTATGGGGCCTGTAGCCCCTTTGCTTTGACTAATTTCTTCCATTTGGAAAGGCTGTATTTACCCAATGCCTCTACCCCCATTGTATTGTTTTGGCCAATTTCTCCCATTTGGAAGGACTGTATTTACTCAGTGTCTTTACTCCCATTGTATCTAGGAAGTAACTAACTTACTTTTGATTTTACAGGCTCATAGGCAGAAGTGACATGGCTCGTCTCAGATGAGACTTTGGACTTGGACTTTGGGGTTTATGCTGAAATGAACTAAGACTTTGGGGGACTGTTGGAAAAGCATGATTGTGTTTTGAAATGTGAAGACATGAGATTTGGGAGGGGCCAGGGGTGGAATGATATGGTTTGACCACGTCCCCATCCAAATCTCATCTTGGATTATATCTCCCATAATTCCCACATGTCATGGGAGGGACCCAGTGGGAGGTAATTGAATCACAGGGGCAGTTACCTCCATGCTGTTCTCATGATAGCGAATGAGTTCTCATGAGATCTGATGGTTTTATAAGGGGGATCCCCTACTTCGCTCTGCACTTCTCCTTGCTGCTGCCACATAAAGAAGGATGTGTTTGCTTCCCCTTCTGCCATGATTGTATGTTTCCTGAGGCCTACCCAGACCATAGGAACTATGAGTCAATTAAACCTCTTTCCTTTATAAATTACCCAGTCTTGAGTGTTTCTCATAGCTGTGTGAGAATGGACTAATACACACGCCCAGTTGGTGGCTTTACAAATCATATTTTCTAGTCTTAATCAAGCTAATGGTCACAAAATAGACAAATGGCTTAATAAATTCTTGCAAAGAAATTACAGATTATAGATAACACTAATAATGCAGGAATAAGCTAATCAGAAATAGTTAACTTTGAGGCTTCTACTCTTCATAGGAGTGTTTCCTCTTTCAAAAAAAAATTCTAATCTGACAAAAAGGTGACCAAAAAATTAAAAATGAGCAGGGTTTGAAATATGTATTCACAACTATTATCCTTAAGGATGAAGGCTGTTCTCTTCTAAATGTTAGTTACATATATCGTATTTTGTGAGGTATCATTTTCAACAATCATGACAAATTCAACAAAATATAGGCATAAACTGAATTTTTAACCATTGCTTAAATTATATCATTACAGCTTAAATCAGTGGTTCTCAAACTGTTTGACCCCAGGATCCTTTTATACCCTTAATATTTATTGAAAACCTTAAAGAACTTTAATTTATGTAGGATATACCTATTAGTATTTACCACATTAGCAGTTAAAACTGAAAACATTTGAAATATTATTTTAGGAATTCATTTAACATATTGCTGTTTATTTTGTTAGTATAAATAACATATTTTTATGAAATAGCTATATCTTCTAAGGCAAAAGAAATATAGAGAGAAGAGTATCACTCTTTACATTTTTGTAAATCTCCTCAATGTATGGATTAATACCTATCTGAATTGTTATATCTGCTTCTTCATTTAATCTGTTGAGATATGTTGTTTTCATTGAAATATATGAAGAAAATCTGGCTCATCCAACTACATAGTTGGAAAAGGCAGAAATATCTGAGTAGCCTTTCAGACAATTGTAGACCTTCTTCTTTGATACTACACCAAAACTTGACAAATGGTTGTTTCTTACTAGTAACATGGATTCTGAACGTTTGTATCATATCAATGAACCTTCATGTCAGTGAACCTTTGTACTCTCTAACATTAAAATCCACTTGTCTCTCTTGCACTTTGAATAAATTTTTTATTCATGTATAATTTTGTAACATTTTGCATTGTTTCAAAAATAATGGCCCCCTAAGCTGTGCAGATCTTCCAAATGTTGAAACATTTTATTATATACTATCAAAATATCACATTTGTTAGTATCACCCAATCTCGTAAGAAAAGTCTAAGTTTTGGGAAGCTGTCAAGCTCATGGTGGTAGACAATGTTTTTCAAAATTCTAATTTTCACTGGAAAGATTGAATTTTATCCTTGGCAACAAATGTTGTCAGTTATTTTTCCCTGTAGTTTACAGGCTCACTTTGTTCATTTTGAGAAAATGTGTGCCAGATACCCAAATGTGAATAACCATAGTTTTTCTGTCAGTCATTCTTGTGAGCAAAAATGGTGTTCCATGGAAAAAGTGGCTGGTTCAGCTCCCAGATCCAACAGTCATGCAAATGCTTTTCCTGGAGACAAACATCTTCCTTTATTGTGAGGCAGAAGTTCCCATTTCATCACTCAGAATATTAAAAAGACATGTATTTGAAGATCAAGATTGAATAACAATTCTTACAGCTTCATCCAGGAAGTAAGATTGGCTCCTTTTTGTAATGTAGATATGACAGTGAAAAATATGACTACTAGTATGGTTGTGTCTAGATGCCCACAGTTTTGTTCACTGTTGATTTTGCACCACCAGAGCAAGGTCCACATAGTGAAAAGAGCAAATAACAACTGGTATTAGGGAAATGATTAGGGAAATCATTTTGACCTCAAGGACTGACTGAATGGGTTCTGGGGGCCCTAAGTGACAAGTCGCACTTTGATAAATGCTGGTTTACAGCAAGATTTTTAAAGGTAATGATGCATATTCAATCATGTTGCCTAATATCAAAAAATTAACAAAAATAAATCAGTTTATTAAAAATTTGAGCCATTAATAAGTAAAATAATTTAAAAGATTATTCATTGATATGGTTTGGTTGTGTCCCCACCCAAATCTCATGCCAAATTGGAATACCCAAATGTTGGGCGAAGGGTCTGGGGAGGTTACTGGATCATGGGGAGGACTTCCTTCTTGCTCTTCTCATGATAGTGCGTTATTCCAAGATATCATTGTTTGAAAGTGTGTGGCACCTCCCCCTTTGCTTGCTCTCTCTCCTGTTGCCATGTGAAGATGTGGTTGCTTCCCCTTCATCCTTCTGCCATGACTGTAAGTTTCCTTTCTAACATTAGACCTTCATTTTGCCTTTAGAAGCCTTTGGTGTTCCTGTGACCTTCAGGGGAGAATTCCAGCTCCTTAGTGGAGCACTCACTCCTGGGACCCGGCCACTGCCTCACTGGCCCCTCAGGCCCCTATGTGGAACTCTGCTTTTGCACATGCTGTTTCCTCTTTTAGGAATGCTCTGACTCACTCTCCACCTGTCCTCTATCCCAGCCTTTTACTCCTCCAAAGTTACTCCCCAGTTCCCCACTTGGGTTGACCCCAACCCTTTAAGTATCAGACAAAGTTTCTTCTACTCTTGGAAGATCTGTCTTATGTAATTTTGGGTTCAAATCTTGGTTTTGCCATTTCATATCTTCAGATCTCGGCCATCTTACTTACCCTTTTGTAGTTTCAATTTCTTCATCTATGAAAGGGCCTATTTCATTGCTTATTGTGGGGATTAAGTGAGATAAACACAGGCGAAGTGCCTGATACAGCTCCTGGAAAAGATCAGGAGCTCCACTAATAATCATATCTCTCTCATTGTCCTATCCTCTTAGTTTCTTTAATAATGTGCTGCAAATGGGTGCTTACATTCCATTGTGATGATTTTCTTGGCACCAGAACCTTTCCTTTGGTTAATTCTCTAATATCTAGCATGAAAGTAGAATACTGCAAGCCCCCAATAAATGCATGTTAAATGAATAACAAAACAAAATCAGAAGAGAGTGAAACACAGCCTGCACTATTCAACATGGTAGCCAATAGCCATGTGTAGTTTGTAAAATTTAAATTTAAATACACGTAAATTAAATCAAATTAAAAAGCAGCTTCTCAGTCGCACTAGCTACATTTTATGTGGTCAGAAGCCACATTGGCTTGTGGCTTCCACACTGGGCAGCACAGATGATAGAGCGTTGCCATCATTGCAGAAAGTGCTACCGGATGGTGCTGCAACCTTGCATTTTCTAGCTAGTGTCGCTGATTTTCTCTCTCTCACTCCACAATAAAAGGCTTGCATGCAAATGCTTTTGCTATGGAAAATAAACAACACTAATATTAACAGCACATTAAAACTTGGATAGTCAACAAGCTGCTCCAGAACGCTGCTGGCAGAGCATGTGTAAGATATTATCATACGTGAGGGAGGGAGGGTCTTGGGACAGCCTACTCACCTCTTTGTTTTCAACCCAAGCAGGGTTGTCCGTCCGGACAGGGTGTACGGGCAGGGAGAGAGCCCTATAACTCGGAGATAATTGTGAGGTGATGAGCACTCATTAACTTGACCTGACATGAGAATGGGAGCAATTTTCATGTCTGCTTTAGGCCCAGTGAGAGTGTGCATTCAATGGCCTTTGGGGGAGGTGTTTGACCACAGTTTGTAGGGCATGGCACCACTGATGGGTGCCTTTTGCTTAGAAGCAATACAGTGTTTCTTTTTCAAGTGAGCCACCCCCATCTCTGTGGGCTGCAGCCCATCTCTACCAGCATGTCTCTGCTGTTATGATGATGCCAAGTTGACGGACCACTCCAGGAACTCATGATTCATGACCTTCATTTGGTATTAAGCTTCTGCACGTATCGTTTTCCAGAAGCGAACTGTGACATCCAGAGTTCATGAGTGAGTGGTTGGTGGGAGAGCCACAGTGTCATGGGCTTTTCTCTTGGCTTAGAACTTCCTCTTATGCCTGTGCCAGACTCTGAGTCTGGCCTTGTGTCCACTGGCTTTGTTTCCCATTTTCCAGCTCCTTGGATAAGAGGACACTGTCTGGTTCTGTCCTGCCAAGGTAGCAGAAGTCAGGGGCAGCTTTCAAGGTTTCAATGCCAATGAAGACTTCAGGGGCAAGGTGGCCTTTGCTGGATGTGAATCACAAAGGACCCAGGCTTTTAGGATGATGAATAGCTACAGCATGGCCCTCATGGGAAATGTGACTCAGTCGCTGGCATAATTCTTGGGCGAGGGGGAAAGGTATCTTGGGATCAGGAGCACATTCCAATGCCAGCTCTGGCTCATAGGATGCTAGAGTGAAGAGACATTAGGGGGCATGTATCGCAAGTGTCTGATTTTATAGATAAAGAGGAAGGGAGCTGGCAAGTTGGAGGGGCTTCCCTGAGGGCACAAAACCAGGGCTGGAACCAAATTCTTTTGACGTCCCGTCCTGTGTTCTCAATATGGCGTGCAGAAGCTTGCTGCTTCCTCATTAAATCAAACCCTTTGATGCTGATTGTTCTGATGTTAAGAAGTTTTGTCTCTGCAGCTGAACTATAAGCTTTATGAGGATAGAGACCTTTTTTTAGTGTTCTTTAGCATCCTGAAGAAATTTACAGTACAGCTAGGGAAGAGAAAACTAACACATACAAAATCAATAAAGAATCACTGTATACTAAACTGAGTGTTGAGTAGAATGGGGATTCAGAGGAAGGAGATATTGGTATGGACTCAAATAACTGGAAAATCTTAGAATCAGATTTGTCTTAAGAAGTGGAAGGGAAGTAAGAAGATGTCCTAGTGAGGGAGTGCACCTCTAAAGGCTTGAAGACTGGGAGGGTAGTGGAAGTGAGACAACACGCTGGAAACAGGGACCTCCCCGAGGAAACGGTGGGAGAAAGGTTGGAAGGTTAGGGTGGCTCAGGCTGTCAGGTGTCATGGAAGCCAGGCTGAGGGGTCTGTGGCAACTGAGGAGCTTCTGGGAGCTTCTGAGCTGGGAACAGCAGGTGACATGAGCTGGAGGCAGCGTCTGGAGGCAGGCAGAGGGGAAGCAGAGGAAGAGGTGAAGAGTGCATTGGGAGCTACGCAGAGGGGATTCCTCACAGTGAGGACAGCTGAGAGCTTGGAGGTCCTCCTTAGGCAGCTTTGAGACCAAATCCAAGCTCCAGACCTTAGTGGCATGACCTTGGGTAGGGAACATTTTGTCACCTGCCCTCAGTTTACTCTTCTGTAAAATGGGGATAATATAATTTACTCCCAAGGGCTATATGTAATAACATCTATGAAATACTTAGTTTGGTTCCTTATATGTGGCAAAACACCCAGTCTAAGGTGGCCACATTAGTTTCTTGTGGCTGCTGTGACAAGTTATCACAAACTTGGAGGTTGAAAACAATAGAAACTTATTCTCTCCTATTTCTAGAAGCCACTAGTCGGAACTCAGCGTCAGTGAGTTGAAATCGAGGGCAGACAGGACCGGATTCCCTCTGGGTGGTCCAGGAGAGAATTCGGTTCCTTTCCTTTCCAACACCAAGAGCTGCATTCCTTGTGTTCTATGGGTCACGGTCACTGCCCTGTTGTCCAAGCCAGCAGCACAGCCTCTCTATGATTCGGCTTCTCTCTGCTTCCATCGCTTGGCTCTGTCTCCTGCAGGCAAAGCTCCTTCTGCCTCCGTCTTGCGATGACACATGCAATTGCGTCAGGCCCACCAGCATGGTCCAGGACCACCTCCCTGTGCTACGCTGAGTTCTATGGGTGAGGGCTCTGTTCACAAAGTGCCACACACCTGGCGTCGCAGCACAGGAATTCATCGTCTGACAGCTCTGGGGGTCAGATGTCCCAGATCATGGTGTTGGCAGGGCGGGCTCCTTCTGGAGGATTGGAGGAAGAAGCTGCTCAGGGCTTTCTGCTGGCTTCAGGCAGTGGCTGGGGTGGAGGAGGTGAGCAGATGGAGGAGCTGAGAGGTGGGAGAGGTGGGGGACAGAGAGGGAGTCTAACAGCACCAGCCCAGAACTTGGGCGATGAGGACAATTGGTCTTCATTGGAAGTCCCCATCTCCCAGCACGACGCCTTCTGTTCTCCAAGGTGGGGGTAGCATTCGCTGAGTGATTTCTTGAATTTGTCTGAGACTAGAGGGTGTCCTGGACCGGTTCTCAGGTGTCTGCAGTACTGTCTTCCAGGAGATACTGGGGTGGAGACAAACACGTGTCCACGACCGCAGGACCAGCTGGCCGCGAGGGGACCGCCTGTGTGGTCTTGTCGCAGTGGGGGTCCCCGTTCAGGTGGTGCAGAGGGAATGTGGGCTGAGGTCTTCATGGGAGGCCATGTCGGTGGGGGCATTCCACAGCCACGTTCTGTCCTCATGTCCTCCAGGCACAAGCAGAATAAACAGGTGAACACAGAGAGACTGGGACCAAAGCACTGGTGACAACCCTCTTCCTGATGTTGTCCTGAGTGTGGGAGAGCAGTGACCACCAGTGAGCGTGGGTGCACGTGCATGTGAATCACTCGTAACGGACTCTCCCACGAGCGAGTGTGAGGGTGCATGAGTGGTTGTGTGTGAGGTGATGAGTGTGTGTGAGTAGTTAAGTGTGAGTTTGCATGATTTTGTGAGTGTGTGTGTGAGGGAGTGTTTGTGTATGAAGTGATGTGTGTGTGTCTGTGTCTGCGTGTGTGTGCATATGTGTGAGTGTGTGTGAGTCACTCATAAGAGACTCTCTCACGAGCGAGTGTGAAGGTGTATGAGTGACTGAGTGTGAGTGAGGGTGAATGTGAGTGGCTGAGTATGAGTGTGAATGACTGAGTGTGAGTGTGTGAATTTGTGTATGTGAAGTGAGTGCATGTGAGTGGCTGTGCTTGCATGAGTGTGAGTGAATGGTTGTATGTGTGAGTGTGTGAGTGTCTGTGTATGTGTGAGGTGATGTGTGTGTGAGTGGCTAAGTGTGTCTGGTGAGTGTGAGTGTGCGGGTATGTGAAGGTGTGTGTGTGAGGTGATGAGTGTCTGAGTGTGTCTGCATGTGAGTGAGTGTGTGTGTGTGTATTGCAGGGAAGTAGGGGGTCAGAAAGCCTCGCTCAGGTAGTGACGCCTCCATGAGGCCAGCAAACGCTCACTTCCTCTGCATCCTGCACACGGGTTGGTGGAACCCATGAATACAGAGGAAATGGACACTTGAACCAAAAAGGAAAACGGCCCAAGTCCTCCCTCTGCTCTGTGTGTCTCTGCTTGTGCAGCTCCCACCCCAGAAAACAGAATCTGTCAGCCAGGCAGACATAAGTTCCAGCCACCAGGAACTCTATAGAATGGTTCAAAATGGGTAAAAGAAGAATATCTCGGAACCACAGAAAACCAGCTCCTGTAAGGAGCCACACATTCCTAGAAAGGAGTAAAAACAGTCCTTTTGAAGAAACCCACTTCCGACACCCACATCCCACAGATACAACAAAACAAGAACAGGGGAAAATTCAAGATGGGGGAAAGACCGGAAGAGCAACACCAGAGAGGGAAGACAAAGAACGGCGTGACAGTCCACTTGCTGCTGCTCCAGAGTGAACCGTGAGGTCATTCTCACTTATGGGGGAAGAGTCCTGGGAACTCACGAACCGCTTTGCCACCTGTGAGAACACCGTGGCGTGGTCTGCTGGAGGAGCTGGTGGGTGCTGAGCAGCACAGCAGCTGGGAGCCTCCATGATAGATGCACCACGGGTCACTTGAGGCCCTGCAAACACCAGCATGTAAATACACCCAGGTTTATTTACAGCCACAAGTGCTCAGTATGACGGTCCACATAGAAACATATACTATAACACAATGCCCACGAGAGGTAGAATGCCTGGGGAAAAAGGAGATAAGAAATTCCAACAGCTGGACCCCAGGTAACAAAAGTAAGGGATGATTTACCCTTTATTTAAAAACCAATGGCATCTTTTTACTAGGAACTCTTGAAAAGAAAAGAAAAGCAAAGGAAATAAACGCTTTGGGGTTTTGAAGTAAAAATTCATGGCCAGGATGCCTTTACTTCCTGTCCCTTCAACCACGACATCCTTTGCTGGAGTCCTTTATCTGGTGCTTTGTATACATATATTTAATCCTATACAAAAGTGATAGGATGTCAAGAAGGATCTATAATAACACCATTTTTTTATTTCACTTCAAAGACTTGGCAATTTCTGATCCATGTGACATTCACACTCCTTCAGGGTCAAACAACATCTTGCAGCCTTCATAAAATGATTAAATATTTTAAACAGCTCCTGCTTATACCTCCATCGCCCCTCGAGACTGATACTGTTATCGTTTTTGTCAAAGCCAGTTTCCATCCGCATTTGTCATTCCTGCTTGCATTTATGAGTTATCAATCGCCACGTCAAAATGCAAAATAACTGATGCTCTTTGGGCGGTATTGGATGGTCTATCTGGGGCTTTTAATCAATGCTGATTTCTATTTTCCATACCCATACATAAATCTTTACTATTCTGGGCCACATATAATGCGTTTGTACAAAACGCAGTGACAGAAGCAGTGGTTATATTATCAAACATTATACCTCGGGGCTAACTGAGTACCAAGGGCTTTCAAAAGGAACCCTGGGAATTACCGTGCAGGAGACATGATCACAGTGGAGAATATAAGGAATTGGTTGTTGCCGTTTATAAATCAACATCCTGCTAGCTAATCCCTCTCACTTAAATACAGTCCAGATTCTTTCCATGATCCTCTGTAACTTAGTCATTTTTTTTCTAAAAGGCAAAGTTTGCATAATCTACACAAATAATAATGAGCTGTGTGTTCTGATTTCTTCGACTTTTCCCCGGGGCATAAATTCAAACGGCAGCATGGAACTTATTCAGGAATAGCTATTTTTTTTTTTTAACCTATACTGGAATTTTCCATGTTATGTCTCACCCCTAGTTAATCTAAGAGAGAATTGGCTTTGCCATTTCAAAGGGCATTTGCCTAGTTGAACAGCAGTCATTGCAGAAATCATTCAAACAAGACATTAGTGCCCAACGGATTTCAGTGCATGTGGGTACCCAGAGCTGTGGGAACTCACACAGTACCTTTAAAATGAAGCAAGGGAGTATGCGCAAGCTCAGAGCGGAACACAGCAAAGGTGTCAAGCCGGCAGAGTCCAGAAATACACAGGTAATTCACCAGCTTCCTCAAAAGATTAAAACACGTGAAGAATGGCCTCCAAAGTTTTTTCATTGTGATTAGCTTGCTTCTTCATGGACCTTGCTGTAAACTAATTGGCCTCCCGCCCTTGCCCCCCTACCCCATTCCAGGCAGTGTAATGGCTGCCAGTTAGTTCCCCTGGCAGCAGACAGTGACAGGGCAAGGTTTCCAGCGGAAAGGGCTCTGGCTTAATTAGTTCTCTGGGATTTGCAGCAGAAATCAAGAACCCAAAAGACTGCTGCTATAACAAACTTGTATGTTTAGGAAACGTTGCAGTTGTGAAGATGTCTCCCAGCATTTGAGATGGGAAATTGAATACCAAAGTAAACAACAGTGTTGTTGACGGATTAATGATGGTCAAAAATGAGGATGAGAAAACTCGCATGGGCTCATACATCAGGGTGTCCTCTGAAAGGCAGTTTCAAAAGGCAACTTCGAGTAGCTGATTCAGAATAGTACCAGTATGATGAAAATGGCTTTCTGTACTGTGTTTCAAGAGGCAATATGTTCTGTATTGAATTCAAGTACTCACAGCTTAACAAAATCAGTGAGTAGCCAGCCTCATTTGGCAACTTGTGTGTTCAATAAGCAGCATGTGATAACTTCAACATTTATTTATCTGAACACGGGGAGGCTCGCTGAGTGAACGGGAAGTCCCTGCCATTTCTGCTGTTTCAAAGAAGACTGATGTCAGGCATCTTTGGAATGGTTGTTGAAATAATTAAGCAAGGCTGGGCTGCTGATGCCTGAGAGTGGCCTTGCAGGCGTGGCATTCGTCCTCCTTTTGTCCCTTGGGACCATCTGGACTGAGCCTACCCCTCGGACATTTGGTAGGTCTTGGAATATTTGAAAATGACCGTCCAGCCCCCTGAGTCCTCTCCTCTACATATCTCTCAGGTGCTGCTCACTCATTGTGGTCTTGCCTCTTCTCATCATTGTTTTTCCTTCTCTCTCCTCGGTACACTGTCGGCATTGTCCTCCCCCTGGGAGCCGCTGGCACTGACCACAGCCACCACGCGCAGTTGGATCAGGTCACAACAGCACGGCATTTTCACACCGACATTCTAAATGTTGCTTTTATTTCCACATTGCAAGATTAAGTTATCATTTACTCCACAAGTACAGAGAGAGAGCGCCTACTGCGTGTCAGGTGCAACGTGCCGTCCGGAGGCCACGGTCGTCTTGGCTGTCACCGCACCCCCAACAGCTACACCTCTGTCCCGTGCACGGTGGTATTTTTCATGTGGCCAGTACTTCTCAGTGGGAGGGGCTGTTTGCCCATTCTTCATGGAAAACACAGCCAGCACAGAGCCAGGGTCACAGAAATTTCTTAACAAGGACTTCTGTGGGGACCTCATCGGGTTGTTTTAGGACTGCAATTGTTTTGCCACCATAGGTTTAGTTATTTTGGTTGTCTCAAGAGCAGTTCAGAAGACAGGACACAATTCCTCAGTCATTCCCTGCAGGTTAGCCTGGGGCCGTGGCCTCTGAGGGAGTGGAGGGACGAGAAGGCTTAACAGGGGTTCTGGGGCTGCCTCCTGGGCTTAGAAGCTGGGGGATTTGAAGCCCCCACCCCCGGGGGAGGGCCCCACTCCCTAGAAAAAGGTCCTGAGATGGCTGAATCCTGGGGGGAGAAATGTTGAATTTGCTTGAAAATTTACTACTTGTTTACTCTTTTAATTTCTTTACCGAGTTATTATTTATTTGAATATGGTTTAATCCCAAGCTCAATATTCAGTCTTTCGACTTAACACCAGAATTTGGAAACATACCTATTTCCACTATAGTAAAAGTACCTATTTCCCAGCCACAAACCTATTTCCACTATAGTCAATGTACCTATTTCCCAGCCAGGGGCACTTTTGTCCCTTCCTCCCAAAGAGTCCTTGGCAATGTCTGGACATGCTTTTTGGGGGCAGGCTGGGGTGGGGCTCATCACTGGCATCTGGTGGGTAGAGGGGTCTCTGTTAAACATCCTACAATGCTTAGGACAGTCCTCCACAACAAATAATGATCCGGCCCCCAAACATCAACAGTGCTAAGTCGAGAAACTCTGATTAATATAGCAAATCCCCCCCAAAGTGCATATTTGCATGGAAGAAAAGGAAGAAAGAAGCAAGAAAAATGAAGCTGCTTGTAATATGAATTTATATATTCTAGCCAGTGTAAGATAAGAGGAGACAATATGTTTTCCTTTTCTGCTGGATAAGAATTGATAAATGTTTATTAAAATGATATTTTTAAACCTGATTTTTTTTATACTGAAGTACATACGCTAGAAACACGGTTTCTATAAAGGCTCAAGGTATGAGTATAGATATAGTGTGACATATTTAAATATCTGAATTGCATTTATATTGAGATGACTAGCTTCAGAAAAAAAGCAATGCTTTTCATATTTATTTTAAATTGTGGATGAATTACAGCAAATGCAGTTAATCTAATTTCTGGATTCATGGAAAACGAAGCATGATGACTGTTTTGCCTTGTCATAACAGCATGTGTGTCAATATTTCTGGGCGAAATCAAAGACAAATTCCAAATCATAATTTCGCAAATCATTCCAAAATGGGGAGCACCGCGAATTTTGGCAAAGAGTCTATGCTCTCTCGCTCTACAACTTTGGTATAAATCTTTGTTATTTGCAAAATGTATGCATATCTTGTGCTGAGGTAAAGGCTCTGGAACACGGCCTGGGCTTTTGGATCCAAAAGGCCTTTAATTGATTCACCAGTAGACAGACTCTCTCCCTGTCTACTGGTATGAACTTCAGCAAGTCATTTTACCCTGCCTGTCTCTTTGTTTTCTGGTATGTAAAGTGGGGTTAATAATGGAGGTACTTCCTTTATGGGGCTGTTCTAAGGGTTGGTGGAAACCCAGGACACAGAGGAAGGCTTACATTGCCATTGCCATTTTATCATTATTAATATTACAACTATTCTTTTTTTTTTTTTTAGACATAGTCTCGCTCTGTTGCCCAGGCTGGAGTGCAGTGGCATGCAAGCAATTCTCCTGTGTCAGCCTCCCACGTATCTTGGGTTACAAGGTCCCTGCCACCACACCCAGCTAATTTTTTATATTTTTGGTAGAGACGGAGTTTCACCACATTGGCCAGGCTGATCTTGAACTCCTGACCTCAAGTGATCTGCCTGCCTTGGCTTCCCAAAGTGCTAGGATTACAGGAGTGAGCCACTGTGCCTGGCCTCATCTATTCTTACTACAACAACGTCTCGCTATATCCTCATCCTAAATGTATTAGTTTCCCAGCGCTGCTATAACAAAGTCCTGCACACTAGATGGCTTAAAACAACAGAAGTCCATTCTCTCCCCGTCTGGAGGCTAGAAGTCCAAACACGAGGTGTCAGCAGGGCCCTGCTCTCTCTGAAGTTTCTAGGGGAGCCACCCCAGGCCTCCCTCCCAGCTCTGGGGCTGCTGGCCATCCTTGGTGTTCCTTGGCCTGTGGACACGTTGCTCCAGTCTTTGCCTCTGTCGTCACATGGCCTTCTTCTGTGTGTTTCTGTGTCTCTGCTCTTCTTAGAAGGACACAAAATCTTATTGCAATAGGGCCCACCTCAGTCCAGTATGACCTCATCTGAATTTCATTGCAAAGACCCCATTTCCAGGTAAGGTCTCATTTTCAGGTATGGGTGCTTAGGAGGCAGACATATCTTTTTTTCTGGATCCAGTATGACCCACACTACCAAGTGTCAAAACAAGACCCCACATAAGCTGGCCTTGTTTAACTTAAATGGAGGCTTGCAGAAACACCCCACTATGTCAAGGCATCGTCTCTTGGCGGCTGTCACACGAAGCATGAAGGAGTGTGATGGAGGACCCAGTGTGGGAGGACAGACAGTGAAGCCGCCATGGGAATGTGGGGTGTGGCTCTGCAGGCCATGCACACAGGCAGTGAGCTGCACAGGGAGGTTCTCTGGGGATGGAGGGGAATGCTGCCTCCCAGGCGCTCCCGTGGAATTCGGGAAGCGCTGACGGTGAGTGTGTGTTTCTCAGCTGCCACACGTGTCATATGCAGTGAGCTGCAGGGGAATCTTTAATTCTTGGAACTCGGGCGAGGTGCTTGGAAACGAAGGCCTTTCTCATTTCATGGGTGGTAGCAGTCCCGTGAAAAAGTTTACCTCGTGTTGCTGCCACCTCAGGTTTTAACAATTTGTTTTCCTGGATTGTTGAAACAGCCACACACAAGTCAACAATACGCGGTGACTTAGCCTTGATCGGAAAAGCTTCTGTCATGAGTTGAATTGCGTCTCCCCCGAATTTATATGTTGATGTCCTAACCCCCACTACCTCAGAATGTGGCTTTATTTGGAGACATGATCTTTATAGAGGTAATCAAATTAAAACGAGGTCATCAGGGTGGGCCCTGATTTCATGTGACTGGTGTCCTTATAAAAAGGGGAAATTTACAGAGAGACACAGACAGAGAGAATGCCAGGGGAAGATGAAGGCAGAGATCTGAGTGATGCTTGTATAAGCCAAGGAGTGGCAGCGACTACCAGCAATCACCAGCACCACTGCAGCCACCTTGATCTTAGACCCGTCTCCAGGATTGCAAGCCGATTCATTTCTGCTGCTGAAGCCACCCAGTTGGTGGAACGCTGTTAGGGCAGTTCCAGGAGACTCACAGCAGTTCTGTGGAGGCTTCAAAGAGAGAATCCCAGTGGCCTGTGTGGGAGGGGCTCCAGCATCCGCTCAAGCCCCTGTGCCTGAGGCAGACCGTCTGTGCAGACGATTCATGGAACCTTTGCTTAAATACCTCTTACAACAGGGAATGCTGCCTCACAAGGCAGCCCATTCCTTTCTCAGGCAGCCTAATGATTGGGAAGTTCTTTCTTCCTTTTCCAAAATCTGCTTCCTGATGTCACAGTCCTGTCCCCAAAAAGCCCAGTAGGATCACTTCCTCTTCTCCTTGGCCACCCTTCGCACCTGGGAAATAGCAATCAGTCCCCTCCCATCTTCATCTGACCAAGCATCCAGGGTTCCAGAAATCAATACCACGCAGGGAAATCCGCCGGACACTGGTTGTTGGCCTTGCGGTGCCGTACAGGCTGCCGGGGAGGTGCCTCCACCGCCCTGCGCTCCCATCGCTGTTGTTGAGACCCACGGTCGTGATATCCAAGGGCGGCTCCCAGAGCCCAGGCACTGGCTGCTCTTCTGAGGCTCGTCAGGCGGGTGGTGCTGGCCTTGCTTAGTGGATCCACAGTGCACACCGTGGCCTTGCTCTTCTCGGAGGCAGATCTGGAAGAGATGTTGGAGTCCCAGAAGGAAGCTTCCTCTCAGATAACAGACTTTCCCTGTGTGGAGTGTGGTTTTAGCTTCACTGGGCCAAACACTGGGAATGGGAGAGAGCTGTCCTCTCCTGTGCCTAGGGGAATCTGCTTACACAGAGATGGCCATGAGCACTGTTGGTCCTGGACACCTCCAGACCAAAAAGCTGATGCAATGCTGCTCTTCATTCAAGCGTGTGAATACGGTTATTATCCACGCAGGATCACAGCATCTTTCTCTTGCTATTTGCCGCTATTGCTAAGGCTTTGTCCCTACGCTGGATCACACTGAAGGTTAATTTGGCTTCATAGAAAATAAACTACATGGCCTGAGAAGGATTTATTGAGTGTCTGCCGCTGGGGAGCTGTTCTGGAAACTCACATGTCCTGAAAAGCAGGGCATTTGGTCTTGTCACTCCCTTCTTTCCCTCTGCTCTCTGTGCCTACCCGCCTCAAACTTCTCCAGACCCCAATCCTTTGATAGAAAGGTCTTGTTGAAAGACTCAGACAGAACCAGCCCACTTCCATGGGGACCAGCATTTCCGAGTCCCTGCCAATAAGCTATTGACACCTAGTGTCACTGAAGTTGTGGATGAGACTGTTTTGTGATGCTTTGCCTTGCATGTGTGTGGCTGTCTTTCATGAAGTCCTGATATGTTCTTTGTCCACTCTTGGCTAGGGGTTCCAGACATCAGTTTTTTAGATAAGAATTTCTCTGGACAGCCAGTGACATCACGTCCTGTCTTCTGACCACTCATGAAAGAGGACTCTCATTCTTTATGGTCCCTCCCATGAGATGCTCAGACACACACATAACACTGGGGGAAATATCACTGGGCATGGTGCTTGTAGACATAGGCA
This sequence comes from Macaca fascicularis, assembly GCF_037993035.2. Lineage (NCBI taxonomy): Eukaryota > Metazoa > Chordata > Mammalia > Primates > Cercopithecidae > Macaca > Macaca fascicularis. The sequence goes on along the minus strand of NC_088392.1, from coordinate 5,376,928 downwards.
AAACAATTGGTAGAGTTATAACTACTACACATTTACAATTGCAAATGTCGGTCTGGGAAGACATAGCCAAAAGCAATGCTCCAGACCAAACTTTTGTATGAGGAAAACAATTCTCCTGTATTAGGTCATGAAGAGTCTTTTTTTTCTTTTTTTTTTTTTTTTGAGACAAGGTCTGGCTCTGTCACTCAGACTGGAGTGTAGTGAGTGGCAAAGTCATGGCTCACTGCAGCTTCGATTTCCCATCCCAGGCTCAAGCAATCCTCCCACCTCAGCCTCCTGATAGCAGGGAGTACAGATGCGCACCACCACACCTGGCTACTTTTTATATTTTTTTGTAGAGAGCGATCCACCCACCTGGGCCTCCCAAAGTGCTGGGATTATAGGTGCGAGCCGTGGTGCCTGGTCATGGGTAGTCTTAAAATTGATAAAGGCATGTCTTCAACCAATGTCTTCTTGTGGCATCAGTGACTTAACTCCTGTGGAGCCCCTGGAACATGGCATCTCTAAGCCTCAGGGAGCTGGCCGCCGTCTTGAGCGCTCTTCCCAGTTGCCTCCGTGGTGCGTTTTCTCCTCTGGGCCCCTGCCCCTGCGATTCTCACTCCCACTCACTGCACAATGCCTGGAGAGCCTCAGCAGCCGTCAGGCGAGGCTCTCTGCTGTCCCCACTTCCTGCTCCAGTTCGTCCTATACATAGCTGGCAGGATAATCTTCCAAGAGTGCTATTTTCATCAAGCTACTCCCCTGCGTGGAGCCCACAATAGCTCTGCATCATCCTTCTTCAGCCCACTTCCATTCTTCTTTGACCTTGCTTCCCCGACCCAGAAGCCCCTCCTCTCTGACCTCCTGCAGCCCTCTTGTGCCTCCTGCTGGGTCTTACTGGCTTTGGCCATGGCGCTTCTGCAGAGGGAATGACCTCAACCCCAATTTTCCTTTTGCCTTCTCTTCCTAGTTTTCAGTCTCACCTCTAGCCAAGATTTCTAATTTCCAACAAGCCCAGCGGAGCCAATCCTACGACACACTGAGCACCCGGTGGCTCTGCGATCTGTGTTGTGATGCAGATGTGGTTTGCTTCACAAATTCCAACGTGAGACACTCCATGCTTGTCCTTTTTTATTTGACAGAACTGCTGTGATGGGTGCTTCAGCACAATGCTTGGGAACCACGGCTGGAGTCTGACAGAACTGAGTTCAATTTTGATTATGCTATGTACCGCCTATGTGACCTTGAGCAGGTCACCTCATCTCTCTGAGCTTCGGTTTCCTCCTCTGTGAGACGGGAATGGTGATAGTAATGAAGCCTGCTTCTTAGGTTGTTCCTGCAAGGGTCAAATGATGTGATAGACATACAGCACCCGACAAGTGCGCGATAAAATGAGCTTTTCTGTTCTTGCGGTGTGTGCTCCAGGCACTCAATCCATGCCGATTAGAACTCGGCACCTGCACACGTGCGCTAGGAGACAGCTGGAAGGAGGCCAGCATTTAATTCTCCACGATACTTCTGAGTATTGCTTTCTTTAAGCTGAGCTCCCACGTGATGTCTTAGAAACTTCTCGTATATCCTGGTCTCTTGCTAAGGACATTTTCCCCCACCTGGGCTCAGCCTCCATACCACTTTTTCCATGTTCAGTGTGGACTTCCCACCTCGTCCAGGTTCCTCTATATTAAGACTGAGTGTTACAGCAGCTGCACTTTTCAAGGATGGAGACTGTCTCACTCCTTTTCACAACTTCAGCACCAGCCACGGTGTCTGGTGTGCAATCCATGTTGATGGATAAATTTTGGATAAATTAGCGTCACCCATAAATAAACACTGGAGTTGGTGACCTCATAGGTCACTGAGTTGCAGTCCTGGGAAGGCTGAAGTAGAAGCTGTGTATCCAATGGCCACCTCTCAGGGAGGTTGTGAGACAGGCTTCCTGCAGAAGTGAGGTCATGGGTACCCATGGGGGAGGCCGCCATGTGTCTCCTGACGGCTGCTCTAAGGTGGGGTGACTCTAAGATCCCACGAATGAAGGAGTCTATGTGACATGACCGTGGGGCGTCAGTTGCCTCAGTTTTCTCATTTTGAAAAATGAGGTGTTTCCTTGTGGAGCTGTTTTGAGCGTAAATGGAAATGATACAAGTGAAGCAGGAAGCAAGTGCCTGGCAAGTAGAAATGCAAAGAAGGTTCACTGCACAAGAGCACAAATGTATCCCACCAGCTCTCCACTACATCATTTGACTTATGTATCTCGTGGGTGCCCACACTCAGCATCTTCAACCAGGGGTTTATCACTCCCAAGCTCCGTTCTCCTCCCAATTTATTTATTGCAACCATCCCCACTTCATCTCCTTTGCTGTGCGTGGGCCTGGATAGTGTCCCTTCTATTTCAATAAATTATTAAGGCTTCCCCACTTCCTATTGTTCCCTCTCACCCAAGTTCTGCCAGAGGGACCCTTCTAAAATGTGGTTAGATCACAAGATCATTAGAGAGCCCTATTTTTATTCTGAAGTGGACAATTGCTACCATTTACTAGGGCGTGCTTTAGTTTATTTTTGCTGTTTGATGGGTGATTTGCATGTATGCTTATTGTATTTAAAACAGCTCACTTCCTTCATTTTCTCCATAAGGAATATTCTGAACTGAGGGGTTCCATGATTCCATCCCACCAGTGGGCTGTATCTATTGGAAATTTGCCTGCTGAAGTGGATAACTCAGTGGTGTTGCCTGTGTATCAGTTAGCTGTGCTGCATAACAAACTATCCCTAAACTAGTGACTTCAAGCAACAATATGTTATTTAGCTCATGATTCTATGGGTCAGCAATGTGGGCTGTACTCAAGTGGTCAGATCTTCTGGTCTCAACTGCACTCACTCAGGCATCTCCAGCAGGTGAGCCCAGGCCTGCTCAGGTGGTGGCTAGGCAGCAGGTTCCAGGAGTGTGAGGGAGTTCAAGGCCTCCTCTGGAGTCTGGGCCTTGAGCTGGCCTGCTGCCACCTCTGCTACATTCTTTGGGTCAATGCAAGTCACTGCCCAGCCCAGATTCAAGGGTTGGGGGAAAGACTTCACCTCATGATACGCAGAGCTTCAAAGTCACACTGCAAAGGGACATAGGGAATGGAAGGAGGACAATTTGCAAAGAATTTCCCACGCCCTGATCCACAGCACACTCCCTGCTCCCTCATGAGTGAGAAGTTCTTGTGGGAGATGAACGGGGAGGAGAAGACAGCTTCTGCCCTTGAAGAAATGACAAACCACAGTTTCCAGTGTGAGAAGGGATATCAGTCTGGTGTGGAAGAGACCACCCTCTCATCGTGAGCTATCGGGGTACAATTTGTTACCTGTATATGTGTTTATCCATGTTCGTCTGCTTTTCAAACTTTTGTCAAAGGTGGCATAGTAAATATTTTAGAGTCTTTGCTGCCTACCCACCTCCAGATGTGTCACTAACTGGACGTGTTCTAACAACACATTTTGCAAAAACAGCCGGCAGGCTGCACTGGCCCTCAGGTCATAGTCTTCTGACTCCCTGGTCAATTTTGAATCTACGTCTATCTTTTAGTTTTCTTTCCAGAGGGGCTGTATGCTAGTGCTCTTATGGCAAAAAACTAGGTGTCAGATGTTACTTTTCTTGTGGTTGAAGAGCCTCTTTCCTGGTGTTTCCAGACTCTGTCAGTGAAAAGGGAGCTGCAGATCCACCTCTCTGAGCTCATGTACGTTTTGAGGCCTCCTTCCATGTCGTGAATGTGCATGACTCTTGAGGCCAACACTGTTGTCTGTGTCCTAAACGCTGATGTGGCATCTCCTGAAAATGAACTTTGGGCCACACTCGATTTCCTGAAATATCATCACAAAGAATATTACAAATAAAAGAATTTGGGAGCATCATTATATTAGATCATCTTCTTGCTAAAATGTGAGATCACCTTCCTGGGCTCCAGGCTGGAAGGAACAGCAGAGTATTATTAAAGAGTTAGCTATGACAAGTGGATAAAAAGCAAAACTGAATGCAGAAGTCTGCTATTTAATGTAGTGCGCGCCGGCGTTTACCCAGCTCTGTGTCTGTCATGCATGGCTCTTTTCTGAGAATGGCACAGACTGTTCTGCATTTGGTTTCCAGAATCAGCAAATTACATTGGCAGAACAAAGCTGTCATATTTGGTGGTATTTTGTTACATCCATTATTTCACTTAAGTTTAAACATCTCTTTGCAAAATCAGATCCTACTTTAAAAAATTGCCGTGTTTTGCAACATTAAACAAAATGACAAGCTGGAAAAAAAGTTGATTAGTAAGCAATGCATTGAGGAAAACTCTCCTTTAGGTTCAGAAATGAAGAAATGAAGACTTAAGTCAACAAATGCAGTCACTTTTCTTATAAACAAGAATGTGGTTTGGAACTTGCAAAAATTTCCAATTAAGTTATGCTCAGTGAAACCACAGAGTCTGGACCAACGGCCCTTGGTGGCTGGGCAGACGCTAAGTGGGGCTTGTTGCTACTGATGCAAAGAAGCCTTGGCTCAGCCAGCACACTTAGCACCTCGTTAGCCCCATCACCAGCATGTGCCAACTGGTCTCGCCCATGGAGACCAAACCACCTGCCAATGGACTGAGTGCTCTCCTGTACCATCCTCTTGTTTGGCTTCATATAGACATAACCTGTGTCTAAAGCCACCTTCTGATAAAGGAAAGATAATGCAGATATAGTCTATGTCTTAGTCAGGGTTCTCCAGAGAAATAGAACCAATAGGATGAAATGCATATACAATGGGCATTTGCTCCAGTGGTTATGGAGGTTGAGAAGTCCCATAACCTGCCATCTGCAAGCTAGAGATCCAGAAAGCCTGGTGGTGTAATTCAGTTCATGTATGAAGGCCCGAGAATCAGGAGTGCTGATGTCCAAGGGCAGGAAAAGAGGGATGTCCCAGCTCAAGCAGAAAGAACACATTTTCTCTTCCTTCCACCTCTTCGTTCTAAACAGGCCCTCAATGCCCACCCACACTGGGGAGAGTAATCACCACTGAGTCTACTGACTCAAATGCCAATTTCTTCCCAAAACACCCTCACAGACACACCCAGAAATCATGTTTTACCAGCTCTCTGGGCATGTCTTACCCCAGTCAAGTTGAAACTTAAAATTAGCCATTGGAGTCCAAATCTTTCTTTCCCTATTTTTATAAACAAAGCATAGGGAGCAGAAGCACACTTTACAAATACAGCGCGACTGCCATGAAACTGCCCAAATAGTCACAGCTCGTGGTTGCACCTGTCTGCATCTCGGTGTCCTCTGGCTGCGGGGGAGAAGGCTTGTTTCGCACAAATGTCTGTGGTCCAGATTCTGCCTGTGCCATCCTCCAAGTATTCAGTGCTCTATTCTTGGATTCTACTCCTCCCTACGTTCTTCTGTGGTTCCCAGTCTTAGAGCCTGCTAATGGGGTCTGACAAGTGTCTCTACACTTCACCTCACCAAGGCACCTACATCTTCTGTCTCTCTTTACCAAACCAGATGTCAGGTTGGGTGGATTTCTTTCCCACTTATCTTCTTACCTCTTCCTAAATAAGCACTTCCTGCTAGGGCTGGTGCAGCCAGTTGGTACCGTGCTGAGCAAGACCCCGAGGCCCTGGAATGTGAAGCCTCTGTGCCAGGGGAAAACTCTCCTTTAGGTTCAGAAATGAAGACTTAAGTCCACACCTGGCACAGGCAGATGTGGAAAAGGCATTGGCTTTACCTGGACGAGCCTGGGAAATCATGGTGATGATGGAATTTCAAATGTGGTTAAAGAAGGGCAGAGACTGATGAATAGTATTTATTCATTCTCAAGGGAGCAGATGCATTTAGAGCCATCATTTAAAGCAGGGATCATCGAGTTTATTCTATGAAGAGGCAGACAGTACATGTTTTAGGATTTTTGGACCACACAGTCTCTGTCACAATGACTCAGCTTTGCTGTTGTAGCATGCAAACAGCCGTAAACCGTATGCAAACAAAGAGGGTGCGGTTGTGTGCCAATAAAACTTTATTTCCAAAAGCAGGAGGATAGTGGAGTTGGCTTGCAGACAGTCATTTTCAGAGCCCTGATTTAAAGAGTAAAATGGCAGAAAGAAGGGATCTTTGTGGATGTGTTTGTGATTGGAGCATAGTAGGCTTATGGGGGGGGGGTGCAGGTGATAGGTAAGAGGCAAATGTGAATGTGAGATTTATGGACTTAATTTATATAGAGATGGCAGGGCACTTGGAGTTCCTTGGTGGGGTTGGGACGGACAAATCACAGGCAGAGAAAACAGCGTGTTACATTTTCTACTTTTAGGACATCGGTATATTGTATTATAAATTGATAATTCCATGGGGAGGAGGAAATAAAAGGAAACCTACAAGTGATTATTGATTTTAACTGTGCTCCTAGTGAGGTGGACTTTGTTATCTCATTTTATACAAAATAAAGTTAAGGGTCTGAGAGGTGGAATAAGTTGTCCATGGGGACTTCCCTAAATTCACATTCTCTCTTCTCAAACACACGTCCCTGGTTGGTTCCTTTTGAATTCTTTGTGGCACCTGGCAGAACTCTCACTTGTCCTAAGTGATGAATAACTGTTACGGCCAATCTTCCCTCTCTCTGCTCCTGAAGGCTCATGTGGAGCCTGCTCACCCTCCCCTGCCCTCTGTGTGTCTGAAGGCTGCATTTCCTGGGCTTAGGAGTCGGTGGCCATTGGCTAGGTCTGGCCCTTTGGGGGCATGGGTGAGAGATGGAGGAGCCAGACGGAGAGGACTGGGTGTGCCTCCGCCTTTGGCTGGGGAGTTGGGTCTTCTCTGTGGGTGATCTTGCTCTGGCCTTCCTTTGTCCCTCCAGCCTCCAGCTATTGTGACTTTCTGCTCTTACAAATTAAGAGGCTGCCTCAATGTTCCCTATTTGGCTCTTAAGCAACTCCATTACCTACCTGGCTGATTCTCTGCATTTAATTCCTGGTTGAGCCATGCCTGATGCAGAGTCTGTTATTTTAAAGCTTTGCTTATTTATAAATATATTACTTCTTTCCGGTACTTTTTTTTTTTTGTAGGATAAAACTTTGACCCAAAGGAACAAATGTAACAGACCATGTCTGTTCTGTTTTCACATAGGCCCATGGAACAGATGTATTCCAGGAAAAACCCTTCTCAGCTCTGGCCCCAGCAGCTTCATCCTGGTCATTTGGGTGCCCAAGTATTCCACTCATAAACCACACTGACCTTTCAAATACCACAGGACCGTGCCCTTGGCATCTCACATGAATTGACTGTGGTCTTCTTAGTGAATTAAACACATTTTTTAAAAAACCCAATTTCTTGCTAAGGATTAAAAACTCTAAGGCTATTGTTAAAAAAGAGACTACATAAATAATATTGCTTTGAAAAGTAATTATTCTGCTTCTGATTTTAGCTCTCATTTTGCCTGTGTGCAGCAGGGGAGAAGTTTCTAGATCACCATTAAAACAACAAAACAGTATCTAGATCTTCTTTCCCTTGTTTTACCTTTTAATTTCCATGAGTTGAAAAACAAAATTCCAATTTAGGAAGAAGCGTGACTTAAAATGTCCAAAATGTGTAAAATGGTTCATTCCAGTCCTTCTGTAAATTCTTACAACTTGGAGTCCAAAGAGAAACAGCGATACTACGGCCCTGTAATTATTGAGCCCTGGGGACAGCCTGTCCTTCCTCGCATTCTAGTTCACTTCAGCTGCAATAATACAGACAATGAATGTAGCCCTGGCCAACTCTTTCATTTTAATGAAATCCACACTTCTGGTATAAAAATGAAAAAGCAAGACTCAAAGATGCTCAGAATCATCATATTTTTCCTAAAGGCAACTATGTAGCTGTGTCCTGCATGTGGACTTGTGCTGTGTGCACATGCTCATGTGGGCGTGCTGACGCGTGCGCACTCGTGGGCAGCTGTGTGCGTGCGTGTTTATTCCTAATTGAATGGTGGGATGTTACCATCAGTTTGCTGTTTGCAGACAAAATAAAACCCAGTACAGACCAGTTAAACTTTGAGATTCTTGCGGCTTACCAAACTCAGACTTGGAGAGAAGAGAATGAGAGGGAGAGAAAAAAAAAAGGATGAAAGTGGGAGAAAGAAAAAAGCCTGGTGGTTTGGGGGAGGGATTGTGTTTTTTTTTTTTCTTTTCTTGAGAAAGTGAATAATGTCATCGTTGATTTAATTAGCAAATTCTAGATGTGCTGACAAAGGAGATTTTCTTGGGAGATGCACTGGGTTGTGTCAATGCTCTGAATGAATAGGCAGAGCCGAGTTCCTGGTAATAACAGATGAACAACACAACTCGCCAAACCTCAAACAGTGCATAAATCAATTTGCTGGGAATTAACCACTCGCTTCAAAATTAGGGGTTACTTGACAGGGTTTCAGTGATTAGGTTGTCAGGGACCTGTATTTCTAGCTGGGATTTATCTATCATTGATATGAGCGTATCTTCCCCTGAGCTGCAGACTGACTTGCATCGCCAGCTCGCAGGCCGAGCTCAGAGGGTGGGGGCCCTGCCTTCTGGGGAGCAGATGGCCCTCTGGAGGTCACCCGGGCAGGGAGGAGAGGGAAGATGTGCTGGCTCTTCACACTCCTCCTAATGCCTCTCATATTAGCAGGAGAATTGTGAATGAGGGAATGTGTCTTGGAATCCTTCTGACATCACATGACCCCTTTGATGGCATAAAGAGCTTAACAATTTGTTAAATGAGATGCCTAAAAGTGTACAATTGCAGAGAAATTAGTGAAAAGCAATAAGGCACCGCGAGGTCACTGAACTCAGGGAGTTGGATCCCTGGTGTCGTCAGGATGCAGTGCTCTGGGCCTTCTGACTTCAAGCTGGGGCTAACTGCCCCCCCAAGGGCCTCACCAAGGGGCCTTCCACTCTGGGGCAGGCTGAAGAGGAAAAGGCAGTGATGATCCACCTCCTCAGGCCAGACTGAGCATGAATTGGGGAAGGGGCATGCCATCGGCCCAGGTTTCTTATCTGACACATTTCCTTTATTGGCCAGCCCTTCACTGACCATTATTCAGCACACTCCTGCCCACTTGGAAGTGTACACTCCCACTTGACAGCTCCTTGCTCTGTAAGAACAGTCCAGGAGTTCTATTAAGTTTAACCCGTAAGGACCCCAGTTTATTAGGCTGGGCCCAAAGACATTAACCCTGTAACACTGTCAGACAACATGGAAATACGAGTCCCTGGTTCCATCACCACAATTTGATAGCAACAATGCCCAAATCATTAGCTACATTCCCAGAAATCTCTTACCATCCCTTCTCTTTTCCTCTATTTCTTTTCCCTAATTACTTTTTTCTTTCATTCTTTCCCAAGTCAGCAAAGCTTAGCTTGGGCTCCCTCTTCTTGTTTGGGATTTCTGGAAGGGGGTTTGCTTGCTCTATCCTTGTGATTCATCCCATCCATCCTCTTCCCACACTCACCCCTGGCGCTCTTGGAAAGCAATGATGTACCTTTCTCTTCATTTAGGTGACCTTAAGCACCTCAAAATCACAGCATCTCCAAGCATCCCTACCCAGTTCTTTGGTGCCCAATACAAGAGTGTCAAGGTCAACTTAAATAGAATGGGCTTGCTTTACTGGGAGGTAAAATAAAATGTTCCTCTTTCAATTACTAGAAAATGCCATTGGATTCAACGGTAGCAGTTTTGGTGTTTCCTTCCTGTAATGGCTCTCCTGCTAATCATGTTTCTTTCTCATATCTCTTCCTGTTCACTCACAGCCTATTAACTGGTCATTAAGTCCTCCTCAATTTCATTGAGTCCCCAACTTCCTTATTTTGGTGTCTTCACAAGGCAAATGTTTACAGGATTGTTATTTTTCTTCTTCACTTAAAAAATGAAACTGACCCACTGATTTCTGTGAGTCTTTCTGCCACCTTTCCTAAAGTCCACTTTACCTTAGCCATGTCTATGGTCTACTAGGGCAAATATTTAAAAACCTCTAAGCTACTTCAAAACTAAACCCAACTTTATTGATGTATAATTTACATTCCATCAAATAGTTACCAGTTTTCACTGTACAACCCAATGAATTATAGGAAATTTACGTAATTGTGCAACCATCACCATAATCTAACTTTAGAACATTTCCATCAATCCCCACAAAGAAACTCCATACTCATTAGTAGTCATTCCTCACTTTGCCTACCCAGCCCTAGCCAACCTCTACTGTAATTTCTATCTTAATTGGTTTGCCTATTCTGGACATTTCAGTAAACAGAATCAAACAATATGTGGTTTTGTGTGTCTGACTTGTTTCACCTAACAATGTTTTTTGAGGTATATCCATGTTGTAGCTTGTATCGGTACTTTGTTCTTTTTCACAGCTGAATAGTAATCCATTGCATGAATATAGCACATTTTATTTATCCATTACCAGTTGATGGCCTTTTAGGCTGTTTCCACTTTCAGCCTTAATTTTACCCAGGTGCCTACTTGGATAAGTCCTTTTTTATAAATCCTTGTTTCTCTGTTACAGGCCATACAGCTTGTCTACTTCGAGGAAGCCTGGAGGTACTCAAGCACGTATGTATTTAATACCTCATCTTTTCTGGTCCTCATTTCCTTCAGACCATCTTCCTACTGCCTCTCCAGCTTGTGGTCTATAATTAATGAAGTCAACCAACTATGTATTTTGTATAAAAAAGCCAGGAGATAAAACTGATTGCTTGATTTAAATTTGGTCAAAGAGATGAACAAAAATAATTGACGCAACCTATTCCTGGACAGCACAACCCTAAAATCACTTCTGCTCCCAGATTTGTACATCTTTGCTCACTGAGCACCTGGACCTTTCTCTTAAATGCTGACTGCAAACGTCTCTCTAATATAGCAAGCTTCTGAAATCTTTAGCCGAGGATCTTCTTGCTAATTCTGAGCCTGTGAAGTTATTGAAGACTGGCCTCTGCTCTGCCTCTGACACTGAGTCCCCATTCGGGCTCTAAGGAAGGCTGCTCTGTTTGCTTGCATCTAGTTTGAGTTCATTAGGATCTGAATGTTTTGGCACTAAATGAAATAACACGTATTTTGGAGTAGTTAGAGCATCTTGGAGCGTTGAATTTTGGGGAAATGTTTGTGCCTTCTCACTTCCCATAATTAGGAAGTTGCTGGAACCAAGGATGTTAACGTGTAGCTTTGAGACATGAGTCCCGCCAAAGTTCCTCCATGTGAGCTGCTGCCTTCCATGTCCGACTGACATGGCTTCCTTCTCTCCAGGTTTCCTTTTGGATCACCAGGTCACTCCCTCTCAGCGTCCTCGAGAACCAACCTAGAGGATTCTCTGTCCTTCAGGAGGAAATCGGGCCAGGAGCAGTAACTGAAGATGGGAGCTTTGTTTGTTGTCTGTTTTCTGTGATTGCACCAGGGTCACAAAAGTCACAATGGTGAACTCTGCACAGGAAGGGCCATGGTTTGTCCCACTCCTGCCCTCGCTGGGTCTCTCTGCTTGGGAGCTCGCTGCTCCAAAGATCAGCTCCAAGATGGGGCCTGTTTCTTTCCATTGATGAATCTCTTCTCTCATGACAAAAATGGCTACAGGAACAGAAATGGCTCCAAATGAAGCCATTCTCATGACAAAGACGGTAATGAGGACCAAAAAATGGCACAAAATCAATTTATTCTCATGACAACCTTAAGATTGTAATGAGGACAAGAAAAACAGTCTGAAATTTATCAATTCTTGTGACAACCTTGAGACAGTAACGAAAGCGGCAAATGGTATGAAATTGGCCCGCTCTCCTGACACACAGCGAAAAAAACCGGACAATAGCACATTTACCTACCCCATAGACAGCCCGGAGGCTGGAACAAAAAGGGAAAAGATTACAAGATTAACCCATTCCTGTCAAAAATAATCTTGAAAGGGTAGCCTCCCACATGTCCTTTAACAATGACTGCACCCAGGTAGAGTTACATGTTAACTCCAGACTTTGCTGTGGGATGGAATTCATGGCTTGGATTCCCAGTTGACAGTCACATTTCTTTAGGATCTGTGAAAATTGAATTGTACTGATCTTATGGACTACGCGATGCGACCATCACTCTAGATCAGCTTTTATTTGATGTTCTCAAAGTGCTCTCTCAGTCTGGACTTATTAAAAGGATAACTCATAAGGCATATAAGCATTGCAACAGTGATGCGGACAATCATGCTGGAAATACCCATGAAGGTAACAGGTGAAAGGAATGGGGAATAGAGGCAACTTTCTGAGTCAGTGTAACAGTTGCTGCTGCATATTCCATAGAAAAATGGAGTTTTGGGGTGTGTGTTACTGAACCAGTATCTGTTCCTCAACCCTCAACTTAGCATTCTCATGCATGTAGGAATTCACAGATATTCTCAAAGAAGACACTGAAGAGCTTCTCAGCAGAGTCAGCATTCACTACAACACGGCTCAATGACTTGGGATCATTGAGTTAATAATCCAGATACATGATTCACTAGGTCTGGAAGTGGAGAATACTAGGAATATACACATTTTAAAAAGTAAATGTCATTCTTGAGGGTGCTGAAGTTGGAGAAGCATCAATTTATTGTGTGCAAAGGTACGGATTTGAAGAAGCTGGATTTATGATTCCTAATCAAAGACTTCACTCACTAATTCCTTCCTGCTAAAACTGCTAAGTTCCATCCTTGACATCGCTGATGAGTAAGTAGCAGAGGGCCAAGTTTTAATGTCAATTCAGGTGCCAGTCAGCTTTTCCGGGGCTTATAATAATTATTGATGAGTGATTGAATGACAGAGGTTGGAAGTAATGGCTTGCTTTGCTTGGCTGGCAAGTACAGAGATAATAAAGAGACGGAAGCCTCCCCTGTCTGACTGCTGGTTTTCATTGCATGAAATGTGAAGTGGTCAAGTCTTTCTCTTTGTCTATCTGCCTATTTACTGTTCCAATTGATTTGGTCAGTGTTGAGTGATAGGGAAGGAGATATTTTTTGTTCCCTGAGAGTAGATCAATTTCTTCATTATTGCATTCCTTAAACAATTGGATGCTAACCTAAGTTCTAACATTTTTTTTCTACTACAGTTTCTACATTTTCTCCCCTCTCTTTTGTTGATGGTGGGCTTCTGGTGTTTTTTGCAGAGCTCAAGGAGTTGGATGTGAATTGTAAGGTTTTGGCAAAGGCTCTGGGTCCAGCATCTCATCTTTCCTCTGTTTTGGAATGAGTCCAGTAATGACTGCACCAACGTGTCACTGTTGTTTCCCCAGACACTCTCTCTGGAGGCCTCTCTCAGTGGGATCAGTGGCCTTGATGATCCAAATATTTTCGGTCAAGTTCGAGGTCAGGACATTGCTGAAGGAGCTACTACAGTAATGGATAAAGAGGAATACATGAGGATTGCTTTCAGGTCAACGTGAATTTTGTCGTATGACAAGTTTGTACTTGACTTTTTATTTTATTTTAGCAATTCTAGGTGGCCCAAGAGCCAGGAAATTGGATACAAGGTTGGGGATTTTCAGATCAATGTCAGTAGACATGCAAGTGGCTGAAGGGAGTTTAAGGTGGTAGAGGAGGCAGCTTTCAAGTAGGTAACCTCAATTTAGGGTCCAACAAAGTCATGAGGCTAATAGTCTGGTTGAGCTGGGAGGGGTTGAGTGATAGGTAAGGACAGAGTTTCTTCTTGTTGGTCAACACTGGGGGCGAGGGAGAGAGAGAGAGAGGCAGGGTGTGAAAGAGAAAAAGGAAAGAGAGAGCGACACAGAAATATCATAAATTGAAGACAATAATTAAGTCACTTTTTGGTGTTCTCTTTTTTAGTCTAAATTATCTCAAGTGTCTTTTAACCTTTGTTCAAGGAATCTAGCTTCTTCTTAATCATTTTTGTCACTCTTTTCTGCATTCTCTCCAGGTTTCCCCATAAGTTCAGAAGTGTTATCTCATTTCTTTCCACAACATACCCATGAGGTAAGTAGGGTCATTGCCAAGCTCAAATTTACAGATTGGATGAAAGTAAGGCTCATGGTGAGTAGATGATTTACTCAAGGTCAAACTGCATGGAGGCGTCAGGGCCAGAATTAGACTGAGTCCCCAGATTCTGCTCCGTGGACCACGTCTCTCTTGCTCCTTTCTCCTGAGAGGCATAACAATTATTCAATTTCAAAACTCCTTCTAAAGGACTTTCCGTTGGTTTCGTTCGGAATTTTGCTTCTAGAAAATAAAGAAAAATGTAAAAAGTGCTTTAGTGTGGCTGCGTAATTCTGTTTCTTTTTCACACACTTACTTAGGCTGTACTTACACACAGCATCACTTTTACACATGCACAAATGCTTTGTAACTCATGTCAGTCAAACGAATGGTTAATTTTAAAATTAGTAAATAGTTCCTGATGAGTTTTGATGGCCATGAAATTGTTTTCACATTGGTTTGGGGGTGTTTAGGCAGTCCTAGAAAAGATACCAAGCCTGAGGTGGTGAGAGATTATGTCTAGTTTTAGACCTGAACCCAATTCAGGCTAGGAGAACGTCCTGTTTCATTTCCATACTGGATCGTCCCTCCTTCCAAAATTCTTCCTTAAAGACTGCCAATCCAGGAGAAATGTCAATGCAGACAATAGCCAGAAAATTGTCCAGATTTTTTTCCTGTAATGAGATGTTGCTGTCTTGGAAACTGCATGGCAGGTAGCGAGTTGTCATGTCTGCCTCCCATGGGGTTTACAGCAGTGATGTGTTGTCAAAATGGGCTCTGCTAAAGCTAAGTGCCCATGTCCAATATAATCCCTTCTACACAGGTGATACTCAATGAACTGTTAAGAAATCTTTAGTTCACATTCATCTACCGTATTGGAATGGGCAGAAGCCACACACTTTGGAGGTGTTTGAGTGATTCTTTGCCTGTTCTTTCTTTGACTAGTTAATGAATTCACTCAGAGAAGGGAGTCCTCCTGTTTCACCCACCATTGCATCCCCATCCTCAGTATCATGCCCTGGACATAGTAGAGTCTCAATAAATATTTGCTCAATGGGTTACGTGAGTGACACATTGAATGAGCTCACTCTCATCTTTCCCAGATTTTGAGAGGAAGGAAAACCTGATCTTGTCACATCTCTGCCTAAAATTCTTCAAAGAGGAGAAGAGGAAAAGTGTTGCTACCCTGCCTCAGGTCATGGTCTACAAGATGGGCCACCACCACCGAGTGACACCTGGGTAAGGATGTAATGGTGCAGTGAGAGGAGAAGAGGAGGGTTCGTCCAAAGGCTCACAACAGCAATGTTGCAGCTGGATGTCGCAGTGAACCTTGAAGGCTGATGGGGCAGAGGAGCTCCAGTTATATTTTGAGAAGAGACCGCATTGTTGAAACATGTCCACATGCCTACTTGGAAGGAAGCAATGGTAACTTAGTGGTATGGCTCTTGGTATCTTTTTGAAAGAATTATGACATATTCAAAACAACTTATGACATTTTAGAGGAATAGAATTATTCCTTTAAACATTACCAATTCCAGTTGCATAAATCATAAATAAACAAAGATTCCAAAGTCAAATTTCAGAAGCCCACACTTTGTGAATGCAATGACAGATTTTCAAAACCTCCTGCAATAAACAATTGCATTTACTCACCAGAGATCGAATGCTAAGTTGTCACCTTCACCTGGTGACAAATGTGATTCCTGAGTGTGTGTGGGGCCATGTTGCATTTACCCAAGTGAAATAAAAGAAGGATGAGCAAGATAAGAAAATCATTTTACAGTCTCCTGTTATTAAAGTCGGCAGTTCCCAGTCTGGGTGATCCAGCCTTTGAAAAAGTGTTCATGCTTAACCTCAGTACCACAGGGTCACGCGTAAGACCCCAGCTGCCTCACAAAAACCCGTGGAGGAAGAGAGTGGCTGCAGGCGATGGGTGGGGGCATGTGCCCTCATCTCCCAGGCTAGGGCTTTTCTCTTCTCTCTCCTGCTCCTCTTTCTAGGAATGAATGATGTCAGAAGACTCCATTATTCCTTTAGCAAAAACTCTCCAGCACTAAAAGTAGAGAAATGAAGGTCTAACATTCAGACGTTGCATAGATTCCTGTGTTTGTTTTGAATGGTAGTTCCTGGGTTCATGTGTCAGGATATGGTATTTATCCTCTCGTCTCAATTTCTGTGATTGAAAATGGGATTGATAAATTTCCCTCTTAGCTCAAAGGGGACATTACACACATTAATGAGTAGAACAGGCTTAAATCTTCTTTATGTTCTATGGACAACTATGCAAATATGCAGAGTTTTTCTTTTCTTTTTTTCCTGTGGATTTCAGCCATATTTCTTCTTAAGGAAAAGAAAAATCCATTGTTAAAATCACCGTTGCTCTAGATGCCTCCTGCTAATGTGCTTCTGGAGGAACAGTTTTCAAATGAGAAGTAACGGGAGCCGCTCTGATTGAAACAAACTGGTGTTGATTGCGGATCAGCCATCTGTAAAGGAGGCCACCTCGGGAAGGGTGTGAACTAATGAAAAGATGGGCCTGATTTGGGAGCGTGATGGGCTTCGTGCCACCGGCCCCTGTGAGTGGCATGAGATTATAGCAGTGCGAGGAGAGGTAGATTGAGAATAAGTAACTTCTGTCTTAAAGATTAAATGGCAAATTTGCTATTAAATGTGAAAGACCTAAAATGGAATTATTGCTTTGAGGACATTAGCTGTGGCCGTACTCACTCACAGACAGTGCGATGACCTGTCCTCCTGTCAACAATGCATCCATCCTAGCATGCCGTTTACAGGCCTGGAGAACAGAGTGGTGAACCCTGGGAGTGGCCCACACAGCACCTTCTTTGCAAGGCACTTCCTATGGCCTCCCTTCATCCAGTGACCTTTCAGACTGGTGAATGTTATTGATGAAGTTGTTACGTAGCCCAGAAAGCCAATTGATAATTCTCAGGGATGTTGGTGATCAGAGGGTGGCCTGGGAGAGGACAATGAGAGGCTTCCACTGACTGCTGACCTGGAGAAGTGGTCCTGGAGTTCCAGGAACCCAGGCTTATGTGATTATAACAAAGGCAGAACCAGAGGTGAATTTTAACAATGCACCCAATTGCCAGGGCATTTGGAATCAGTGAAGCACAATCCCAGAAACAGACCGGCACGGTGGAAGGTGTTCACACTGCACCTCAGTGCCTGAGAGTAGGCACCCCACAAATATTCATTGAAAAAATAAAACTTCAATATACGGTCAAATGTAGGGTCTGTATTGCCCTGCCTGGCTCTCGACACAGCTTCCTCTCTCGCGTAGTCTGTTTGCATGCACCAGCTATAAATACACATTTTCTTTGGTCCCCGTGCCCTGTATTTGAGACTGTGAATGTTTGAACTTTTTGTTTGACTTACGTTCCTGATATCTGGTAATTTTCTCGGAAGTTAGAAAATCTAAAGAAGAAAATTCTAGCATTTCTCTGGTTCTACTTTTCAGCTCAATCCGGATGTAAACTCTAGTTGTTGGCTTGTGCTACATCGTTCGTTGCCGTAAGCCAAAGGATGGCTTATGCCACGGCCATAGGGTTCCCCACAGATTGTCAAAAAGCCCTGAGGCTTTTTGGGGTCAGACTTGGGCAGCCTGGTTTCTCTGTCTACCCTTCCAGCCACGATGGAGTTTGCATCCTTCCCTTCTGGTGTAATTGCTGCCTGCAGCCCACCTTGCTCAGACCTCATTGTCTTTATGGGGCTGTTGGAAGCTTAGTCTATTTGCATTGATTCCAGCCCACAGGAAACACCTGCTTAGCATATTGGAGTTCCATTGGTGTACTAGGAAATATTGATGAATGGGTGAATGAATGAATGAATATGAAAACTAGTAGCAATCCCTTACGACCTGTCCTCGACCAGTCTTAAACCCCTCTTGGCACCAGAATTCTGCACTCAGGAAAGCTGTACGTGACTGCAGGGAATAGGGAAGGAGCTGCTAGATCTTTCAATCATCCCCGTGCTTGCATGAGCACATTTGCCAGTAGAGAGGCGATGGGCTGTGCGGCGTGGCACTTTATGGTGTAAAGGCTTATGTTCTGCTGTATTGCATTATTTTATATGCTTATGTGACTTAAGATTATAGGGCACAATCAATGAAATGAAACACAAGTAGTGAAATAAAGGAGATAACACTGTCTTTTAGATTGGATATGCGTCATTAATTCCATTCTTTTTTTTTTTCCTTTAAAATTGGCCGGTATGAATTTCCTGCACATGAACTCAGAGGGCTAAAGCCACTGGTTTGCGGCACTTGCATAGTGTGCAGGCCGCTTCCTGGAAATTCCCTTCCCTGCTAAAGCGTGGCCTGGATCTGCCACCATGCCCCACAGCATTGGGTTGGAGACTCTCTTG
Organism: Macaca fascicularis; assembly: GCF_037993035.2. Lineage (NCBI taxonomy): Eukaryota > Metazoa > Chordata > Mammalia > Primates > Cercopithecidae > Macaca > Macaca fascicularis. The sequence continues at coordinate 5,358,624 of NC_088392.1, read as the reverse complement.
ACACGGCCTGGTGGCAATGCCAAATAATATGATAGTTTCGTGATGACGACAATGTCAACAGGGATCAGAGTGAGAGAACCAAGCTCATTTTCACTTTTGACCCAAGAAGGACTCATTCCCAGATTTTCAGACGTGAAACGCTCACGCACTAATTAGCACTGTCTCTTGCCCTCAGCATCAATTTTGAAAGTCACCAGTTCAAACTGAACACCAGAAACTTGGCAACATAATCCAGAGGATATCCAAACAGATTTTAAATTAATCAGCTTATAAATCCAATTTGCTAGCTATAATAAGACTTTATATTTACATGGCACTTTTTTTCTCTTATTGTTCTTACAGCTAATAATGCTGGAATAAATATTGATTAAATACAGTTCAGCATACAATGGACTTGCTATCTTACTAATCCTCAAAACATTTCTTTTAGAAGGTCACTACATGTGCTTGGGCTCACACCTTCTCTATCCACCAGTGCCCCTTGCACCACATGAAAAAATTCTTACCTTCCAAAGACTGGATCTGCTGCCCTGTCCCCAAGTTCCTCCCGTGGGTGTTGGTCTGGAGCTGTTCTGAGGATCCTCTTTTACTCACTCTTTTTTGGGTTCCATGATGTCTTTGCTGCCCTATCCCATCACAGTCCTTTATGAGTCACCATGTGTGTGTGTGCCCCATTCTGGCCTCTCTGTGCACCCCTGACTTCTGTCTTGACTTTGTCCTGGCTCCCGACGGCATCCCACCTTTTTGCTGGCCGTCAGTCCAGTTCGGAGTCTAGCTCCAGGATTTCCGTCTGTCCCGTAGTTTCAGGTGCTGAGATCTTGGATAAGGTGCTCATCATCTACGGCCCCTGGAAACTTCTAGAGTCTTATAGCCCCTCTCTCTTAATCCATGCTCCAAAGAGCAAGGAGGCCAAACACTGGACTAATGATCCTCCTTCTACTCGGAGTGTTTTCCTGTGGTAGCAATTTTTACAGAGTGATTTGTGGTGATCGGTGAGAGATAAGTCCCCTTTCTACATCTTGCAGTATCTGACACAAGGTAGACACTCAATACATATTTGCTAAGTGATGAATTTCCCAGTAACTGAAGGGGGAATGGTGCATATTAAATATTGCATTCATTCGTTCATCATTCTTTCAGCATGTTTACTGAGTATCTACTGTGTCTCAGTCACTGTTCCAGGCAATGATCCCTGCTCTGAAGGAGACTGCCTTCAAGGGAGGGGACACAGACACTGAAAACAGAGTAACTCAGTGTATTAAGCAGCATAGGAGAAGGTGATAAATATAAAAAGCAAAGGTGAACAGGGTCAGGTGAACGGGCTGTGCCAGGAAGGGCAGAGGGCTTGTCAGCATGTTGAAAAGAACATCCCGGTGGAGAAGTGGCCGTTGACCAACACAGGAAGGAGGAGTGCTGAGGGGACACCTGAGGGAAGGACTGTCCAGACAGGGCAGATAGATAAGAGCCCTGGATGTGGCTTCCCTGAGCTCCTGGGCCAGGGTGTGCAAAGGGAACGGAGCTGGAGGGGAGGTCGGGGAGTCAATGAGGCTGCATCATGGGGAACGAAGGACCCCATGAGCTGCCACAAGGACTCCAGCTCTTCTTCTCAGTGAGGCCCGGAGCCTCTGAAGGTTTAGGCAGAACAGTGGTGTGACTTGACTGTAAGGGCTGAGTGGGTGCTGGGAGAGCTGGTGGAGGCCTCTGTGACAATGTAGGGGAGGGAAGAGATAGGTTCCAGCCAGGCTCGCAGTCATGGAGAGGGTTAAAGGCTCTGAGAAGTTCTGCAATAAAGAGTCTTGCTTTACCTTATCTCAGTGCTTTCCACCATTTTGGGCACAAATCCCTGTGTTTTGTATAACACACTCTGATGCCCCATGGCTCTCCTGTTCTGCAGAACACAGTCTGGGAAACGCTGCTGTAGAGATGTGTGTGTGTGCTAGGTGCTGGGGGTCATCCGCAGCCTCCTCTGTCTCTAGAAATAGGTGTCAGGCTCCACCACTGTTCCCGAGGCCTGCTGTTGGCTTGAGAGGTGCTCTCTTGTGGAAAGGCCCTAGGTCCAAGCAGAGCTGGGTTCGAGCCTTAGGCAAGTAGCTTCTGATCTCGAGGCTCCTGCTGCCCATCTTTCTAATGATTATAAGAACAGCAACAACAATGGTAAAGGCTGCTTAGACCACCGTTGGGAGTGTATTTAAAGCACTTTGCCTTCATCTGGTGCATAGGAAGAGCTCAGATGCTGTCATAGCTACTGCCATCGTGTCAGATGGTATTCTGCCTGCTGAAATCTCAGAACCCTGCTCTCTGTGGGGTTCCCTATCAACGTCCCCTGCTCACAGTCCAGGGACCCTGTTCTTGGATGAGGACCCTTCTGGTCTGCCCCATAGCGGAGAGCGACGGTGTCCTCACTGCTCAGTTATAGGTGGTCCTACCCTCTGCCCGCAGAATGCACCTTCACCTCTGCACCTGGGATAGCCCCCTGGGTACCTGCTCCAGACCCATAGGGGAGCCCAGTTCTGAGTGGACTCCATCCTCTGACCTGGCCTGTGCTCAGCTAAGTGCCTAAATGTTATAGAAATGACACTGTATGTAAACGAAATCAAGTGTGACTTACAAGTGACCTCTGCATTGAGACCGCCAGACTCCCAGTCACGCCTCTTTTCTCGGGGACATGGAGTCCCACTTCTTTCCACAGCACTCACTTTCTTCTCTGACTAACTTGTGGGCTTAGAAGCACACAGGGTCTTAGTTTTCTCTGGGGTTATTGATGGACCGGAATACTTTCCTGAGCACATAATTTAGTGTGATTCGAGTTTCATACTGGATTTCCTGGACGTCACCGCAGCTACCGTGCCAAGAGCCCTCCCTTCCTGTGGCAAAATCACCAGAGACAAAGTCCACAATGTTCCTACTTGGGGCCGCAAACGGGGCTGTTACAAGAGGACGAGGAAGATGGAAAAATGTCCTCTGTAGCTGGGTGGCTCACGGAATTGCCCATCCTCTCTGATTCCAGTTGTGGAGCTGTTGGGGGTCGCTTTGAAAGCGAAGCTCTTGCCTCACGGCTTGTGTACACCTCTCAGGTAGGGTGTTGCATTTGTGCGTTCAGCCGTTTGTCTTCTGGGACTCCGCTCGTTATTCCATAAAACCCATTGTCAGTCAACAGCCATCAATCACACAAAATTCACGCGCACCACGGATCTGTCAGGAAATCAAAAGGCTGTTAGGGTTGTTGTGATTACCCATTCATGAGCCATTTTGACTGGGAATTTCACAGACCTTCCCTCTTGCTACAAAGAAGGGGGAAGTTTAAATCAATCATCTAAACAATTTGCCAGTGAGGTCTCTTTTTGCCACTGAAAACCCCTTTCCCACCCTGTTGCCTGGTCTTTGGCTTCAGCAGTCTTTTGCCTGTTGTGCAGACTGACTTCATCCAGTCACCACCGGCTTTGTTTCCCGAGGTGGGGGATCCACAGCGATGCCTTCGTGTCATTTAGTGTCGTGAGTGTGAGGACGGGACCGACTCCCGTTCACCCTGGGTCCTCCCGTTCCCCCTGGGTCCTCCCGTTCACCCTGGGTCCTCCCGTTCCCCCTGGGTCCTCCCGTTCACCCTGGGTCCTCCCGTTCCCCCTGGGTCCTCCCGTTCACCCTGGGTCCTCCTGTTCACCCTGGGTCCTCCTGTTCACCCTGGGTCCTCCCGTTCACCCTGGGTCCTCCCGTTCACCCTGGGTCCTCCTGTTGCTGCTCTGGGTTCACATTTCAGAGAAAGAGGGAGGAAGGCGTTTGGAGGGGGAGCAGGAGAGCAGGGCCGCCTGGGATGATTCCTGCTCCTGAAAGGGAAAAGTCCCTGGCTCTCCAGGTTGGCGTTTGGGGGTGGCTCCAGCTCTTTCATGGCTGTACGCCTTGGAGTTTGCCTCTGAACAGGAGGGTCGCTGTGGGCTGGGCTCCCTCATAATGTGGGTGGGCATCTTCCCTTCATCCGTCTCCCTGCTTGTCCCAACGTGCCTTGCCATCACTGATAAATGAACTGTGGTCCAGCTGATAACCACTTTGTGTGTCGTTCTTTCTTGTCTTTGCAGCAAGCATGCTCACAGAAATCCTGGAACTGCCACATCGAGCCTTCTGCGTTCAGGCTGACAAACGTTCCTGGGTTGGAGGAGCTGGCTGGCTGGCACTGCCTTGTGACCCTGTGCCATGCTGCCATACCCAAGGGGGCACAGGCGAGGCAGCCAGGTGCACAGGAGTTGTGATGCCATGTCAGACACTGGAAACGCAACCATTTCCCAACCACGAGCCTTCTTGGCAACTTGTCCAGCTCACCTTGCCCTGGATCTTCTCCTCAGAGAGGGGATCATGTAGAGAGAAAGAACAATTAAATAAATGCAAGCCCGTTAGCCAACCAACTGACCAATGGGCCCAGCTTTCCAAACAACCGTGGGCAAAGATGAGATTAGAAAACAAAATATTGTTAGATCAAATGAGCTCAGAAAGAACGGAAGGTCTGACTGCATGAGACAGTTAAGAACTTTGGGAAGCCCCTGTGTCAACCACTAGCTTCTAATAACCCCACATGAATGTAAGACTCCCAGCGTCAAGGGAGGGATGCTCCCCTGTGCAGCTGTATCCTAGCAATGCTCTCCCTCTCATGGCTGCACGGATGTTGATGATAATGAAGCGTGCTGCACGCAGGTGCGCTGTGCTCGTATCTGCTGCCCCTGGACAGCTGCTGTGGTTACGTGATATCTCAGCCAGTGTGGCAGGTGAAGGCATGCACCCTTCCCTGGAGTGACAATGGCACCCTCCTTGCCCCTCCCCCAGCGTGGTCCCCCGTAGACCTCCCCTGACTACTGCAGCCGTTCCTGCTGAGCGCCGAGCATGCCTGCAGCTCTGCAGTGGCCGTGTGCCCGCAGGGGGCTCCAGCCTGCCATCCCATCCAACAATGACTCTCCAGGTGGGGGGAGGGGTCACCAAGGGCACTGCCGCAAATCCTGCGTCCTTGATATCATCTTGACCTACTGAGATGCTACTGCTGTTAGCTAGCTCCAGGATGCAACCCCTAGATACTTGCATGTATTTTAAACTGGAAAAAAACATCAGTCGGAAGGTGACAGCTTCCAGAATCTGGATCTTATGCAGTCACACCTGGAAGGAAGGGGTCTGAGGTCCATTGGACTGCATTCACCTGCAGTCTGTGGCTGGTGCTTAAAGGAAGGGGCCAGAACTAGGGTTGGAAGGTGGAACATTTGAGGTCGCTCTTCACCCCGGTGATCTTTGCCAATCAACAGAGGCTTTGAGAAAGCAATCATTGCAAAAGCCATTCAGAAGGGAGGCAACTTAAACAAATAAAACAAATGAATTCCAAAGGCAAAGCAGCTAAATACGAGAAGAAAACAGCGTCGGCTAACGTTGGAGATTTATGAGCCTGAGATGTGGCTTGAATCTTATACGGGGTTATAAATACAGATCTTGATGAAAAGCAGAAGTTCTTCCCTACGTCCATGTCCATGGTGTTCCTAAACACTTACCTCTGGAATCTGCTGGAATGTCTAAAGCTGCTAGTCACATGGATCTGGCTCGAAGTCGTGATTAGCAGATGCCCGTGAGCCACCTTTGCTAGTGTGAGGGTAAGTTCAAATAGCACCAGGGCCTTCTCTCTCTCTCTCTCTCCTTTGGAAATATTTGGGCTAGAAATGGTTTGGGTCTTGGTGCTATCTAATATTAACTGCGTAATGCAGTTAATGTAACACAGGCTCTAATTGCTCACATCTGATATTCCATTTTGATACAACCATAGAAATGTCAAGTTTACCCGTGATAAAGAAACAGAACTGTCAGTAGTAGTTTTCCAAATAATTTGTCCCTGTGATTTTTAGAAATAAATAACACAGACCTCTCTGTTGCAAAGCCATCCCGCTTACCTGTTTTCTTCTCACTTCTCTTTTGTCAATTGTTTTATTTGGGCATTCTCATCCAGTGAATACATTCATCAGCCACTATTTTTGGGCTTCTGTATTGAAAAGCTCATGATTTCAGAGGAAGTGCATTGTGTATTAAAAAAAAATCTCAATTATTATAATTAAATAGCTGGTGGTGAGAGGCCCTCTTAATGAATGTGAGGAATTTGTAGGAAGGAAAGCTAAATACTCTCTCCTTCCCTGCATCAAAATAGGAAGAGGCTACTCAAGGAATCATGCTGAAGATTAATTTTCAGAGTGGATTGTGGGTAAAGCAGGTAGTGTCACATACTGAGATTGTTGCGGCCAGGCGCAGTGGCTCACCCCTGTAATCCCAGCACTTCGGGAGGCCGAGGCAGGCGGAACACGAGGTCAGGAGATTGAGACCATCCTGGCTAACACGGTGAAACCCCGTCGCTACTAAAAATACAAAAAATTAACCGGGCGTGGTGGCGGGTGCCTGTAGTCCCAGCTATTCGGGAGGCTGAGGCAGGAGAATGGCGTGAACCCGGGAGGCAGAGCTTGCAGTGAGCCGAGATCACGCCACTGCACTCCAGCTTGGGCGACAGAGCGAGACTCCATCTCAAAAAAAAAAAAAAAAAAAAAAAAAAAAGATTGTTGCAATGTGACCAAGGCGATTGTATACTAATGGTTTCATGTCGAGATTCTTTGACGATGTCAACTACTGAGCAAACCTGAACTGGGGTGTGGGAGTGAGTTGGCACCTGTTGATTGCTTGGGTCAATTTGGCCAACCTGACTGCACTGGGAGCTTCCCTTCCCTGTCTTTCCACATGAGTATTAGCTGGCTCTTCTGAAGAACAACATCTTCTACAGGAAAGGAGCAGAGGTGTGCTGGGGGCCAAACCCTCTCGAATATTTGAGCAGGCTCTCAAAATCCATTTGTGGAAGCAGTAAGGATGATCAAGGAGTTTAATGAATCTTTAATTGGTCCAAGAGAATTTGTGATGGGACAAGATGAGATTTCCTGCCCTTCTAAATTGTGTTCAGTTATCCTGGGAAGAACCTTTTAAATCATGTATAGATCACAAACTTTTCTTATTTAAGAATGAGTGGAGTAAAACCCCTCTCACTCAGAAGAGAACAATGCCTCTCCAACCTTCACGTGCTCATCAATTACATGATTAGTGGGTCCGGGGTTTCCTGTTTCAACCAACTCCCAGGCGATGCTACTGGTGCCGATCTGCAGACCACCTCTGAGTACCAAGGTCTTCCAGGAAACACAGGTTTGTTACCTTCGAGAGTACACCTTGAAGGAGGCTGCTGCCGTGGGACCTGGGGAGCCTTGCCTGTGCAGTGCTGAGACTTCACAGAGAATTCATTTGCTTGCTTTCCCTAATGCTCAATTTCAGAATTTGCTGCATGAAAAATCAATATTTCTGAATGCTTAAAATAGTTTTTAAAAAAAATCTTAATTGACCGGGCACTGTGGCTCATGCCTGTAATCCCAGCACTTCTGGGAGGCCGAGGCAGGCAGATCACTTGAGGTCAGGAGTTCGAGACCAACCTGGTCAACATGGTGAAACCCTGTCTCTAGTAAATATGCAAAAATTAGCCAGACGTGGTGGAGTGCACCTGTAATCCCAGCTACTCAGGAGGCTGAGGCAGGAATCCCTTGAACCTGGGAGGCGGAGGCTGCAGTGAGCAGAGAGTGTGCCACTGCACTCCAGCCTGGGTGACAGAGTGAGACTCCATCTCGAAAAAAACTCAAAAATCTTAATTAGTGAAACCCCCTTTAAATAAGTACTACTTATGCTGTTTATTTGGGTAGGAAATCCATTTTGCATAGATAATGCCGATGTAAACTCTATCCCAACCCAAAACAAACCTTTTAAAAAACCTGTATTTTTAAAAGACGCCATCTGCCATAGAGTGAGGTTTAAGACCACGTTTGAGTGTTCTGTGTTCCTGTTACCGATCTTTAGTTCCTGACGGAGCAAACCCTTTCGGAGAGGACACATCCACCTCAGCAGTAATTGCCCTGGAGGGGCCTGAGGATAAGACATTTCTCAGCCAACGCGGAAAGCTCTCCCCTCTTCTCATGCAAGTTGTGAAGTGGAGGAGAAGAGGAATGCATTCTACTTGCACAGTAAAAGGAATGTTTTTCTTCTTGGATGAGTAGGTTCTGTATTTCCAAGGCTGTTTTAACTGAAATATCTCATGGTACTGTACTGGCATTTTCAAATACTCTATTTATTTTTGAAGAAAAAGGAGAAAAGCTAAAATTCTTTCTTTGGATGACTTTATCCCTCCATCAGCTACCAAAATACTTGTAAACACACTTCGAGTCAGTTATTCTTGGGCTACTCTGTTTTCATTGTACATTACATATTGGAGGATTGAATTGAAACCAATAAAGGTGTTCTAGTGAGGCCAGATGTGATCAGTGATTCAGTTTGGACAGAAGGCCAAGTTCGCTTCTCTTAACTCCCTCTTCCTTTGTTATTAGTAGTAAGTCTGGAAAGTACACAGAAATAACTACATTAGAGTATATGGGAATGAATGCTTTTCTCAATATTTTGTGCTCCATAAACATTAAAACCAGTGATGGATGCTATTAGTCATTTGACCATCTATTTCCATCTATTTGTCTACTCAAGTGAAAAGTTCATCTATGTAGTTTGTGTGACCCTCACTCAGCGTGTGTGTGTGTGTGTGTGTGTGTGTGTGTGTGTGTGTGAAAAAACCTCCGTTTCAAAAGTAAATAACTTCTTGAGCATTTGACCAAGGTAGTTTTATCTGGAAGCTATTCGATATGGAAAGATGCATTCAGCAGTAATTTGAGTATCTACTATATCTTGAGAATGATATTGGGTGTTTCTCAGGATATAGTAGATACTCAATAAATTCCTACTGAATATATCTTTTCATGTCGAATAAGAGGACATGGGCCCATGAAATCATTTCCTAAATAACAAATCCTTCAGGGCATGAAATCTAGTGAGTGGGACAGACAAGTAAACAACTAGCTATATGAAAGGAAAGAATCAAGTAGATGCTGTAATAGAAATGGAGGCAATGTGTTGTGGGTGAGGGGAAGAGATGGAATGCCAATAGTAATAATAACAATACTGGAGAAAGCTTTGAAGAAGGAACTGGGGGACCAGAATTTTGTAAAAATATACTGTATATAAATTTTGGACAGATAGCTAGCAGGAGTTTGACCTATAATGGAAGGTCAAGGGCCTCAAATTCTGGGTTAGACAGTTTGGACTTTATTCTATAGGCAAATGGGAGCCATTGATGTTTGTTGAGAAGGAGAGTGCCTTCCTTTGTGTCTAGTGACAAATGGGAAGTCAGCAGCAAAGCAAAAATTACATACTTATTGTCAGCCTCAAACTGCTATTTCAGCTCCTTTTTGTTAGTAAAAGGAAGAACTGTTGGCCTAGATATTAGTGCATCAATTCCAAGTACCCTTCATTATATTTTCTTTCACAGCAAAATACTTGTGGGAAATCATTACCGCAGAACTAAGCTCACTGGGAAAGGACACAGATATTGGGACAATTCTTGCTGCACTAGTCTCTTCCTAGATTCTTCAGCCAGTGTGGCAGGAATTGTTCATTATTATTATTTTTGGACAATTTAAACTTACAGAAAAGTTGCAGGAATAGTACAAACAACATCCCTGGACCCATTTCTCAGACACTCCTTCCAAATTTACCAACTGTCCCACTGATGCCCAATGGACCCAGGCCAGGGTCCCAGGCTGCACCCAGTCATCCTGTCTCTAGTGTCCTGCAATCTGTAATGGTTTCCTCAACGTTCATGCCTTTGATACTTTCGAACAGGATAGGCTGCTATTTTTGTAGATTGTCCCTCAATTTGGATGTGTCTGATGTTCCCATAGAAGCAGACCCAGGCTGTGCACCTTTGGCTGGAATGTCAGGGAAGGGGGTGCTGTGTCTTTGAGTGCATCCTCTCAGGTGGACAGGCTGCAGACTCGTCCCACTGCTGGTGAAGTCACATTTGCCACGTTTTTCCACTGAAAAGTAACATTGTCTTCCTCAAAAAATTGCCAAGTGTTTTGCGGGGAGATGCTTTGAGAGCATGGGAAAGCTTTTCTTCGACCAACCTCCATATCCCAGTTTTAGCATCCAGAATGGTTCTCACCTGAATTGATTATCATTGTGATGGCTGCCAAATGGCAATTTAAAAATTACATCATTATTACTACATTTATTAGTTGGTTTTTCATTACTAGGAAGAGATTTATCTCTTCTCCACTTATTCATTCATGTATTTATATCCTTATCAACACTATGATTACTATTTTATCCACTAGGTTACAGTCTGCTTACTATCATTATTTATTTTGACTCTCAAATTGTCCCAGCCTTGGCCAAGTAGTAACACTTCAAGCTTACTGCTACATCTTTTTGACATGTCCTTATCATTCTTTGGGCAATTTATTTCCTCCTTCCACAAAAATCAGTTCTAAGCTTATCTTATGTTTTCCTACCCTGGTTTGATATTAGCCGTTGCTTCAAGGAATCTTTGTTGTCTTAGTGGAAAGTCATATTTAGAAACCAAGGACTGGGCAGCAGATGTACTCATTGGTAATTGTAGTATTGCTGCTCAGACCTTTAAGGCTAGAAAATGTCCGTCTATAAGTATGAATAAATATGCATATATACAATATAGATGTATACATATTCACATTTATATTTCTTCCTATATCTACCTATATATCCTATATCTACCTATCCATCCATCCACCTGTTCCCTCCCTTCCTCTCTCTCTCTCTCTCCCCCCTCTTCATCCACCATTGGCCTATCTATCTATCTATCTATCTATCTATCTATCTATCTATCTATCTATTATCTATCTATCTATCTATCATGAATGTACATCAATAACTCTAATTTGAATCTAACAACACAGGTCTCTTATAGCTCTCTCTCTTTTCTTTTCATGTCTGCACCTTCTTTCTCCAACAGTCAGAACACAGGCTCCTATGATGTTTACACACACATGAAACGTTGACATCTGTACTTACTCTCCTGCATGGGGCCAGTCTCCCACCCTGTCTACTGCTTCTTCACCCCCTGCCATTCTCCCAGGGGGCATCCACTGCTGCTGGCCACTGCCTTCCACCTCCTGAGCCAGAAAGGCTCCTGTCTGAAAGTAAAGGAAGAGAGAGGTTGGAGTAGAGAGAGAGAGAAGAAAAGAAGAAAGTCAAGGAGGTAGGTGTCCTGAGAAATTTTAATCTCAATAGCCCCCATTTCCCAAATTAGTAATCAAGGTAAGTGAATATAGCCTCTTTTATGCTACTGTTATTTCTCTCTACTGTGGAAGAATCAACTGTCTTGTGACAGGTGCTGAAATACTTAATTTCTAAAAGAAGGTTCTCAGTAGAAAGGTAGCCGGTGCTAAGCATAGTTGGTTTATTTGTGTCTGTGGCTGTGAGTGCCTGTGTGTGCCTGGAAACATGGAAGCAGCAGGTGTTTAGACACCACAGCATCACTCTTAGCAGAACATATTTCTTTAAATCCAGATTAAATATACAATTTGAAGCCTGACCTTTCTGAGTAATTAAGGATTTCTACTTTATGGTTTTTAGAGACATGGTACGGTAGAGGCAAGATGAAGCTCTTTAATGATTAAGGCAGAGAGTGTGTGGAGCTTTCTTGCTGCCTGGATTTTAAAGGGGCAAACCCTGGGTAGAATTCCATTCCATCCCTTTTGCTGCTGCTGCTGCTGCAGTGATGGTTTTCGTGTCCATGGTCAGAGTGGACCCAGTACTCTCTCCTGCTTACAGGGAGGAGACCATGGAGAGGAGCTCTGAGCAGTGGCTGGATTATAGAGTAAGTGGGAAATAAAGATGATTTGAGGCTCATGCATGGCATCTTGTAATGCACATGAGGATGGAGCAAGGTGCCAGGCGGGGTGGGGGTAAGATGGAATCATCCTTTCCTGGTGGGCACGCTACAGCCCTGACGTGCTTTCCAAAGCTCACTGCCTCCTTGTCTCAGGATGAGTATGACAGGCAATAGTCTTCTCATTTTACCATTTGGAAAATGCCTGGGACTCGAGGCGTAGCAGCTTCGCTGGGGAGAGGATGCACGTTGAATGTTGCCTACAGAGCCAGACTGGGTAAGTGTCGGTGAGCGTGGCCCCAGTCACCTGTATTTCTCGCTCGGTAGCTTAGTTTTTGCATCAGTAAAATCCAATGGTTGGATGAGACCATTGTGAGGGCCTGTCTAGCTTTGACATTCTAGGATTTTAGGTGCTGATGTGGATTCATGCTGATCAGTAGATTCCATCCAGGAGGAGGACTTTGAAAGGGGAGAGATGCAGGTTTACCTCTAAGGTGGAAAGGGAGACGTTGGGAGTGAGCCAGCAGTGATTGTGTGTGTTGAGGTTGCACAAGCATCGACAGCCCCAATTCCTTCAACCCAGTTCTGTTCATCACAAGCCACCTGTCCTTGTCAGACACAGGCCACACTCATTTTTCTAGAAATATGGTGCTGTGCCTGTGCTTCCTGCCTGGGAAATCTGCCACGGTTGCTGCTACCCCCCTTTGGCAGCAACTCCTCATTGCAGAGCCATCAGGGTGCCCTCCACCTGCCACAGCTGTCCTGACAGCTGTCACCCTGGAGAAGGGGCAGCGAGGAGATCCCAGGCGCACAAAGCAGCATTTGAGCAGGTCAAGGTCCGCCCTTGGTGTGTCACTTTGGGCTTCTTTTGCTCTTGACCTATCGGGGGCTATTCTCTCCCTCTCCCATGTAGTGTTCAAATGTTTCTTCACCTCTTCCACACCAAACGAACACAACTCTCTCAGGCCCAGAAATCAATGGGTTGTCCAATCCTGTGACGTGGGGATTGATGTATTCCCTCCGCTATACGTATCTCCCTTTCACATCTGACTGTGGGCTGCAAGGTGAAGTAGTTTTTAAGGAACTAGTATCACTGCCTGTACACTTACAAGGCATCCTTATGCTGACAGGAGGCATTTTTTAGGGATGGGGTGGCCCTAGTCGTCTTAGGAGAGACATGGGGACTATGTATCTAACTTTGTTCCAAAGTCAGTGGGGATTTGTAGGGCACAAAGTCCAGGATGCTCTAAAGAAGCCACCAAGGCTTCACTGGTTGAAACTCCCAACGGCCCCTACGACTCAGGTGGCCACATGATTCTAGAATTCCTTTAACTGGGGATTTCTTCCTCTTGGTGTTCATGAAAGGAGGACATCACATTCAAGGACCTCAGGTACCAAAGCTGGGGCTTAAGGCAGATGATTTAAAGCTGGCATCTGTTAGACGAAAGCCTGTGATTTCAGTGTTTATAATGACAAGGGCCACACTTGGAAAGGAAGCTGTGCATATGCTGGGGGAGACAAGCTCCACTGCCCTAAGCAACTCACAAAGTGCACCCAAGCCTAGTGAACCCATGAGCTCAGACTATGATCTTCATTTTGTACTTTGAATGGCTCTGTTTAAAGGTGAAGCTTAGTAACTCATCTTTCACAAGCTAATGTTCTTCGTAGGCCTAGCATTTCTTTGATCTGAGGATGAATGTACATTTTATCTTGATATTGCCTCCAAATCTCTTTTCTAGAACAGTCATTTAGGAAAACAAGATTTGGTATCTAATAGAAAAATACAGGTTGTAAATGAAGCAAATAAGAGATAGATAATTTAGGACATAGTTGATCTGCCTATAAACTGAAAGAAAAATGCTGAATCAAATGCCAGGTTGTCACAGTTTTGTTTTAAATTCAAATCACATTCTTGAAAAGAGAGATGGTCAAGGCTCCTGGGGTCCCATCTTGGGCTAAGTTGAGTTTCTACAGTTTCTCAAATTCAATTGTAGCATCTCAAGAACTTTTCACACTGAAAGGGATTGCCCTCAAGTCTCTCATGTTTGAATACATTGATCCCTTTTCTATTGGTGACCCTATTTGGTAGCATATTATTTTAAATATCTATTACTATTAACATAAACTAACAGTTAATTACAAGAGAATTCCTACGGAAATGCATAAGAAAGTCATATGAATGCCAAATGAGTGCATTAGTAATTGGTGTTATCACAATGAATACAAAATGATTTCATAATGACTGGGAAGGTAACATCTAATAAAAAAGGACTGCTTTTACTTTTATTCACTGTCTCAGATTTAAAACTCATTCTTGGCCTCCATTCAGAAACCTGAGAGCTTTTCCCTGAAGGTTTCTCAGGAATCTATATGTCCTCAATCAAAACCTAAACAGTGTTACTCATGATCAAGTTAAACTTGAGGATAAATATCATTTGATTTCTCTTTACAAAGGGCCCTAGAAACACTAGCTTATTGTCTTTGATGAATTCAATATTTTATTTATTCACCCAATCAGCCTGTAAACATTCATTGAACATCTATGATGCCCTTGGCATTGTGATAGGTACAAGGACTGCAAAGAGAATAAGAGAGAACCCTTGTCACTGAGAAAAGTCAAATGGAAGGCAATATGCAAAAATATAATTACAATGATATGTTTCATGTGCTATAATAAAGAGAAAAGACGAAGTGTTGGGGGAGGAGAGAAGTAGCTATTACACTGTCAGGGGTTTTGTGGGGAGATATCACAGAGAAGGAGACCTTTGAACTGGTCTTTAGTGCCCGGGTAGGATATTGGTAAGTTGATAATGGGTTGAGAGATGGGTCATTTCTAGTAGAAATCGCAGCAGAAGCAGAAGCAGAGAGGCATGAAATTATACAGCCATGCAACAGCCAAAATCCTGAAACATAAAGTTAAAGGGGAAATGTGGAAAGCATCCAGAGAAAAACGAGGTGTTACATACTGGGGAACAATGATCCGAATGGCAGCTGACTGTTCATTAGAAGCAAGGAGGTTAGAGGACAATAGAATGACTTCTTAACATTGGTAGAAAAAAAAATCTGCTAACCAGAATGGTATATCTAGCAAAGCTACCTGTCAAGATGAAGACGAAATGAAGATATTTCAGATAAATGAAAACTAAGAGAATTTGCTATCAACAGATTTGCATTACAAGGAAGATAATTCTTTATGCTGAAGTAAATGGCAAAAGATGAGAACTCAGATTTTCAGGAAGAAAGGAAGAGTGTAAGAAATGGTAAGTGTGGGTAAAATATATGCAATGCACATTTAAGATACATACATGTATATATATGTACACATATATGCTATATATACACATTTCTTAATTTCTGTAAGGCATATGGTACTTAAAGTAAAAATTCTACCATTGTATTGTGGTACTTATAATATGGATCAATGGATATTTGTGGAAACAATAGCACAAAGGATGAATAGGGCAATAAATGTAATTATATTGCTGTGAGCTTCCAATGTTTTACTTGCAGCAGTACAATGTCACCTCTACTTAGACGATGATAAGTTAAAGGTGCCCTTGTAATCCCTGGAGCAACCTCTAAAAAATAGTGCAAGAGGGGTAGCTAAAACACCCATGGAAAGATTAAAATGCAATACTAAAAATATTTTATTAACCCAACACAAGGCAGAGAAGGAAGAACAGAGACACCAGAAGAGATGGACAATAGAAATAATAAAACAGACAAAACGGTACATCTATGCTTAACCGTATGAGTAGGGTGGCGAGTCTTCTCGCTGTTACTATTTCGGATAATGGTACACCTATGCTTAACTGTATGAGTAGGGTGGTGAGTCTTCTCGCTGTTACTATTTCTGAATTGCTTCATCATCCCCCAAATGTCTTCCCAGTCCTTTACTCACCTTTGTAACCAATTCATTGCATTAAATTTCCTATGTTTTAAATAGTAGAGTGGTTTTATTTTTTTTCTGTTTTGATCCTCACTGATATATATCAAATGCTAAGGGATTGTTTAACTGAATAATACTATGATTAGAAAATGGTACATCATGTATCCAGTAAAACTGATGTAGGACAATACGAAATTATCTGAAAAAGCATCCTGGGAACACTATAGCTAACAAAACTGTGTGCTTGTTTGACAGTAACTTCTAGTATTTACCTACATATTAATATTAGTTAATTCTGAAGATTATAAGAAATTTTTGCTCTCATCTTTGAAATTTCTATGTATTGATTTTTTTTATTGAAAATGAATTATGTTTGCAGTTAGAAAAATGGAATGAAAAGAAGAAATTGGTAAGGATTGTGATCTAAGACAATTGTAGTAGGGGTGAAGGAGAAATGGTGAGGGTTGTGAGACATTTCCAAAGTAGAATTGAGGTGACTTGTGATCAACTAATCACAAAGACAGAGCACCATGGAATTAAGGGAAATCCAAAGCTTGGAAACAGGATGACACATTCTCAGAGAGGAGGAGGAACAGGAGCTTGAAAAGCAGTGTCAGGTTTTGGCTCATGCTAGCTCCAAACTCAGTGCAGGCCTCCAGAGGCAGCCGGACCTAAGGTTCTGACACTTTGAAATGAAGTCAGAACCAGAGACACATATTTCAAAGTTATTAAAATCTAGAAACAGTAATTAAAGCCAAAGGAATTAATGTGTCAACACAAGGAAAGGATGTGGCTTCAGAACAAAAGACCAGAATAGAACCCCTTTATTTCATGGTAAAACGCCAAGATTTGAGGAGTGGGTGGAGGAGGAGAATCCATCCCCAAGAGATTAAAGTGAAATATTCAGAAAAACTGGAAGAAAGTCAGGAGATACTGATATCCTGGAAGCTAAGGGGAAAATGTTTCAAGAGGTAAGGGATTGTTAGCAATATCAAATGCAATAAAGAGATTGTTTAGTGTGTATATCCTTGGATTTGGCAACTAGGGAATTATTGATTATTTAGTAGAGAGCTATCTCAGCAGTGGTGTTAGCAGAAATTGACTTGTGATGGGGCAAATGAGTTTCCATTTCTTTGCATATAGTTTTATTTCTACAAGTGAGAAATAAAGGTGGTCCTTATCCTGAGAGAGAGTTGGAGAAGTAGTTTTATGATTGGGTCACTTATGTTTTATTTTTGAGAAGAGTTTTGAGCATGTTTACAGATGGGAGGGAAGAAGACAAATGAAACGGAAAGATTAAAGATATATGTGGGCCGGGCGCGGTGGCTCAAGCCTGTAATCCCAGCACTTTGGGAGGCCGAGACGGGCGGATCACGAGGTCAGGAGATCGAGACCATCCTGGCTAACGCGGTGAAACCCCGTCTCTACTAAAAATACAAAAAACTAGCCGGGCGAGGTGGTGGGCGCCTGTAGTCCCAGCTACTCCGGAGGCTGAGGCAGGAGAATGGCGTAAACCCGGGAGGCGGAGCTTGCAGTGAGCTGAGATCTGGCCACTGCACTCCAGCCCGGGCTACAGAGCAAGACTCCGTCTCAAAAAAAAAAAAAAAAAAAAGATATATGTGTGTGTCTATGTGTGTGCATGTGTGGGAAAAGGTTGTGGGGAGAGAGACTGAAAGAGTCAAAAGTAGCCTGGTCAGATTTGGAGAAGTAGAGGCATATCTTTTTCTCTAACAGAAGTGCAAAGATAGGTTGGGTGGGGATAGGGAAATTCTACAAACTCCTTATCTGGTAGTCTGTATTACTTTGTGGAAAGTGGGGAATTATAGCTTCTACTAAGAATGATAGGTGATGTGAGGTAGGATTTAGGAAGTGTCTTTGAAGGGCCATCAAATTTGGAGCTTATAAAGGGGAGATGATCCCTTATTAGCCAAATTTTGTGGTTTCTCTCAAATCATCGGGATCCTAGCAAGATGCCTCCGGCGTTGCCTCTTTTTCTTTTCATCATAAACTGTCAGGACCTTAACAGGAAGACGTGTGCACTTGTATTCACTTTAGTTGTCTCAGTTTTGCCTTCCTGGCGGGTGATTAACAGAGTCACACACAGTAGGTAAGGTGTAGAGGTGGAGGGTTGGGAGTAAAGGAGGAGTGACAACTTATGAGGGGAATGACCTTGGTTGGGCTGGCCATTGGTCATGTTAGCCTTGGAAAATCCACCCTTTTTACTCACCCACTTGTTATTTCTTCATCTACTCACCAAATATTTGTTGCGAATCTCAGTTTCAGGCACTAGAAATAAAATTCTGAACATAAGTGGCAAAGTCACTATTCTTGTGAAGTTTAAAATCTCATGGGGGAAGACAGACAAGCATCAACTAACCTCCAAGTATAGACCAACAGCGACATCAGCTACCTGTTGTGAATGGGAAGGCCAGGTGCTCTGCGGGGCACATGGCCTTTTTTTAGCCCTCAAAAAGAGGGGCTCAGATGTTGCCCAGGACACAGCATCTTTTGGAGTTGCCCGGCTGTGTGTGGATGAAGGAAGGCCTCTGAGGACCTTAAGGGAGGCCCCTATGGCCCCCAGGGATTTTCAGATGACAAGTCTTTCATGTGTCAGGGCACATCCCCAAATCTGCAGAGCACTGAGCCCTTCTGCTCATTCGGCTGGTGGGAAGGCCAGCCTGAACCCTACCTGGTTGATTTTTTTTGAACGCTGGGCAGTTGATCTATACTTTCACGCTTTGGCTGTTTCTGTGAAGGAGGACTTTTAAACATATCCCCAGAATGGGCTTGTGGGTACACCATGGTTTCCTCCAGAACACTCGGAGGGGTAGGAAAGGGAGGAAAGGGAGAGGTGGGAAATGTACCTAGGCCGTAAGCAGAAAAGGCAGAATATTCATTTCCAAGTTTGGTGTAAAGCTCATGGTTGACAACTTTCAAGAGGTATCATACCGTATGCTGTGCTGTTTTTGAAATGGGACTGAGAAGACTGAAAAGCAATCCTACAAAATGTTACCGTGTTTATCTCAAGGGTGGGATCATCAGGGAGTTTCAGTTTCGTTGTTCTTAATTTCTTGCAAATACTCTATTTTCGTATACTACTGTGGCAAATAGAAGATAAACAGCAGAAGTGATATTTTCCAGGTGGTGTCTGTTTGGGAGCAGACACACCCTAAGTAGGTGTTTCCCTGCTGGTAGCTTCTTTGAGGCCAGTTAGTGTGAATCTCAACCACGAAGCCGAGCTCGGAGTGCGGGGACAGCAGCCTCCCTCAGTGAGAGCAGCAGGCGGCAGGGATGGAGAAGGTGCCTGTGTCAGGAGATTCGAGGGGCTTCAGGGAACATCTGAGGGAGAAGGTAGTGAGGCTGAGCCCTGCACACTCTGAAGCCTCCATGTGTGTGGGGTGGCCGCGGGTTGGGGGCAGGCCTTCCAAAACGACACTTTTGTTTTCAATTAAACATTATCTGCACTGTCCATGGGGCAGAGCTGTGATGTCCAGTGTGTGGATGGGGCTTGACTGTGAGGGGCTCAGACACCAAGCCTGCAGATTCCTGACGAAGCTCTGGTTCAAAATTACCAAGGCCTTCCGAGTCAGGCTCCGGAAGTCAGTCAGGCTGCGGAAGTCAAGTTCTGGAAGTCAGTAAGGCCTTGGAAGTCAAGTCCTGAAAATTGTCCTTGAAGTCGTTAGGTGGAGATATTGTGTGTTCTGTGCTCAGATTTGTCATCCTCCTTAAATTCAAAGGAGATAGAAGCTGCAAATACTTGTCAGAGTTTAGGTGTGATCCGAAAGGAATTTTAAGAAACGGTGATTATGTTTCAGACAGCAGCAGCCTCCCTCATGATGCGGGAAGGCAATGTGGGAGGGAAACCCTCTGGGGGCCTAATTCAGCTTGGCAAGTGTGAGAGAGCGCACGATGAACTCCTCGCAGGTATCCAGAAAAGAGCAGACCCAAACCCAGACAGAATCTTCTTTTCAGGTTGGTGGATGGGGGTGGGGAGGAGTGGGCACATGTGTCCAGTCACAGGCATTCCAGAGATTAAAAATGCAGGAGCAGAGGAGGAAAATTGGAGAGATTTTAAACATCAGGAAATGTCTGCATGGGCTGTTATATAGTCTTTGGAGGAGGTGGAGAGAGTCCCCGCGCGACTCCCTCACAGCTACAAGCCAGCCTCATCATAAAGGGGCTTGAGAGTAGCCAAGGGGAGGAGTATTTGCAGGTCCTGCATTGGTGGAGAGGCGAGGCGAGCAGGATGTGGCTTGCTTTCTGGGCCTTGCATTTCACAGTGAGGATTTTAACACTAATCCTGGTAAAGCCTGCATATCAGCGGGGGGTCAGGGTAAAACAATCTAAAATGTGGCCTTTCCCGTTGAATACCCTGTGACCTTATAGCAATTGAACTATAGGCTGCCATCACTGTAAGTTAATAACCTATTTTATAGAATGGAGCCTACAGACTGTGTTTTAAATAGCTTTGCTTTTTTTTTTTTTTCTTTTTTTTTTGAACAACATTCCTGCAGAATTCCCTGGAGTGAGACTCAGGACAATATTAAATCCAATGAATCACGCAGCTTTCAGGAGGGCAGGGCAGCACGCTGCAGAGGAGCACTGAATGATGGCTCGGCCTGGCGTCCCTGGCGGCAGCAGTGGCCGCACCAGGCACCGTGTTCTCATTCAACAAAGACTCAGGTTAGTGAGGAAGACGGCTGTGCCAAATCTCTCTTCACTCTTTATCAAGTTTCCGGATGTTGTGTAATTCTTTTTTGCAGCCCTCAGTTCTGCAAGGAGCCTAGTGAATGCTTCCATCAGTGGACTATGCAAGGCATCTGGGCAAGCAGTTGCCTCATGGTCTGTATACAATTCGTTGATTTGAAAATTACTCCCCGTGACTATACCTTGCTCTCAGGTCAGGCTCAACTAACTCCAGGGAGTCTTACGGTCAGCACAGGGTACACAGGCGTGGATGGGTTTACTTTGTGTTGTGCTTGCCTGGGCCTGATCAAAACCTACCCTCCAGCCCCTGGGGAATTCTGCTCTGCTCCTTACCACCTATTGGCTTGCTTATGTGAGAGCCCTGAAGGCCATGCCATGCTCCCAAAAGTAGGCCTTGAAGACTGGACTGGCCAAAGGGCCTGGTGCTCCAGAAACTTACTAGAGCACTCGGCTCCATCTACCTCCTTTGGAGTGGTAAGTTGCTCATAGGACTTATGATTGTGCTGATAGGATGTAGTTAGAATGTCTAGTATGTCTACCTAACTGGATGAGGACCCTGGGGGAAGGAACAGAAGCTTTAAGGCCTTGATGCTCCCAGGATAGTTCAAAGACAGGCAAGGCCAACGGCATTGTCGCGGATTTGTTAGAATTGCACAATCTCTGGCCTCACCCAGAACTATGAATCAGAATCTGCATTTAACTAGGTGATTTCTGAGAAGTACTGCTTTTTAAAAGTCATCTGAAGTTGGACAGAGTTAAGCATCCCTGCCCCTGATTTGCAGGATGTGGCTGTAGTGGGGGCATCCTTGCCTCGCCCTGGTTTGCCAACTTCCTGTGGAGGGGATAAAGCCTACACAGCCTGTTTCTCAAATGCCCATTTCTCCAAACAGTCTCCCAGCTGTGACTCATTTGTGTGTCAGGTCTTCGAGTGATGACTCAGTACTGAGAAGCCCCTTCATGAAGTGTGTCCTTGTGGTCTGATGATGCCACATGCAGTGCTGGCGGACTGATTTATCAGTGATGTGGGGAGATTAATCCCACTCAACCCTTTGTGGGAAGCACTCAAGCTGGCTTCACAGAGCTTTGTGTTGACAGAGCTGAGTCTCTCCTCTCCAAATGCCTGTCGGGAAGTGCAGGTAGTGCAGATGCAGCCTGGGCGTGTCCTCCTGTGCTTCCATGTCATTGGGGGCCAGTGTGCCCCTTAGTACACTGGCAGTGTAGGAGCCTGGCAGTGAAGGAGCATGCCATGTTTTGGTTTGTTGCCTTGCCACCTCTGCATGTGTGAAGAGAAGAATAATACAGTGACAAATGAGATGAAAAATGGCTTCCAAGAACTTAATTCAAAGAATGGTAACAGGTCCCCTTCCGTAGGCTGGTTTCTTTGTGAACACCATCCATTCATTGTTGACCTCACTGGCTCCATGTGTGATGCAGGGTAATGGGATCTGGACATGACTGTGGGGAGATGAAAGACAAAGGCAGACTGTTCCATTGGTGACAAGAACTCGGGGTGTGTGTGTGTGTGTGTGTGTCTGTGTCTGTGTAAGAATAGTCTCCATTATAGTATTTTTCTCTGCAACACACAGATGGAGGTTGTGGAACGAGTTACACCTCTGTCATTCCTCCACTTTGTTCCAGGGAGCCCAGCCATCTGCACTCCGGTCCTCAGGTGGATTTGCCCTTCGGTTGCTGGGCTGCGCTGTGAGTTCTGAATCCCTGGCTCCCCAGCCGGACTCTTCAGTGCACAGCTGCCACAGGCAACCTGGACGAATCCAGCCAGGCGGGCAGAGCAGGGCTCACCTCGTCAAGGACTTTGCAGCCGCCTTAACTTTGAGTCTCCTTGCTTCTGTCAGGAGGTGCCACAACCTTAGACGTAGCTCTTGTTGGTGTTAATTATTTCCTTTTCATTTCCAGCTGGCACAGAGCTTTAGCACCTCAAGTTGCTCAATTTGATCTCTGCACTCAGGAACAAGGTAATTAAGTCAGCCACAATATAAGAAAACTCATCTGCCTCAACTTGTTGCCCGTCTTCAGACAGTGCTCCATCCTAAATCATTTGATAATGTAAGAGGCTTGGTGCAGTTTTCTACTTGACTGAGGGTTAGTTCATTAGGTCACAATCAGTAATTGATTCTCAGTGTGTCTCTGCTGGTTTTATTACAGTAATGAGGACTGTCGTTTTTTTCATCTCCTCTAATACGTTACCCAAACCATCAGCTTCTCAGTTTGGTGTCAGGATGACTTTGACAGGTTGTTAGCAACTATATAATGTACAGAACATCACAGAAATATCTCAAACTGTGTTGCTGTGTACCACACAGAGCCTTAGGTGGTCCCGAAATAAGTGAAAGCACTTGCAAGGCAAAAGTTCCAGCAGCAATTGAAAACATGACTACAGGCTTGATGTCCTAATGAAGAAGTTCTTTGCACGGCTGGATCTGTTTCGACTCACAGGGCAGATTTCTCAGGGTTGGGTGGCATCTGCAACTCTCCTCCGGAATATTCCTGAGCAGAAAAAGGAAGAATGCCTCTCAAGAGCAAAGCAGACATTATCATTGCAAAAAGTTGCACGTTCTTCATTCTGTCTGTGGAGCTCCTTTTAAAAAGTGAGCCATAATCTGCTATCTTTAAGCAATCTGATTTCCTCTTAATTTCTTTTTATCCTGAGAATGGGAAATCCATGGTATGAAGGCCATGAGAGAGAAACCTGGTGTCATTTATTGTGTTTCTGCTGTGTTCCTGGATGGCTTCAAATGGAGAAAGCTACAAGAGACAAAGGAGGGAAAAGCATTTTCTTTGTTTTGATGGATATAATCAAAATATTACAATAAAGTCGACCATTTGTTTTTATCCAATGAACACACTTTAAATTTTAATTTTTTCTCCAAGATTTTGGAGTGTTTTGAGGCTGAGGATTCTACTCACCGGAGCAAGTCCTGTTTGATGGCAACAGGATTTTTGAGTTCAGAATAGCTAGGAACCCTGGAATAATTCTCTGAGAATGAGACACCAAAGGCCACAAGCACAGTAATGTAGGATGCACTGACTTCTCAAAGCCCTTACTAGCCTTTTATAAAGGATGATAGATAGAAGTTGCATATATGTGAACTCTGAAATAAACTCTATTTGTGAACCTTTTCAAAAAGAAGCAGCACCAAAATAGTAGACCGGTCATAATGTTCCCCTAAAATCCAGAAGCCCTGAGACCATTGGGCAACGAACAAAGAGCTCAGGGGTTTGGCCTGACAGCCTCAGGAATGTTTTTTGTTACATGGTGGACACAGCTAAACTTTTTGCTGTCTAACTCACAAATGATGATCCTTGGAAAATGAGACTGTGAGATGTGTCCAAAGTTAGATTCACACGCATTGAGAAAAACATGTCTCCTACCCTGAGATTGCAGAGGAGGGACAGAGGCCTGGAGACAGCTCGGGGTGGCTTGGCCTCACTGACATTGTGGGTGACATCGTTAGCCAGCTCCAGCGCACTGGCATGGCATCCAGAACTGCCAATTCAGCCCATGTTTGCAGCCTGAGATTATGAAAAGCTTTTATCAACACTAAAAATAATATTTAGCAAGCCTCATCGATCCTTCTTTAAATAAAGCACCTATTTTAGGTGAGGTTAGCAATTTTATTCATAGGATTAATTTCATCCCACAAACTGCTGTGCAATGTCTGACAAAAGATCTTTTTATAAATTCAACGTTGGAAAATAAGTCATAATCCCATCTGCTCCCTTCATTTCTCTCTACTCTGTAGAAGGCATGCAGCAATACAAGGTCTCCTGCAGGCTGAGACACGTAGAACAGATATTAATAAATCACCAGCAAATTTATAGATGAAGGTGACAGTGGCTATAAGAGATCAAATCATTACACTTGTTCTGCTGCTACACACTTCTTGCCACACTTCTTGGCATAGAACATGGACCCCAGAATATGCCACACTTCTTCTATGCCACACTTCTTGGCATAGAACATGGACCCCAGAATATCTAAACTTCCAAATGTCCCCCAAAACTTCCTGAGCTTCCAGGATCAACACTGTTCTGACCTCTGGCCTTCAACAGATGAAGCCCAAATTCTCCAAGAGAGGGCAAGTACATGTGAAAACAAACAAGGTTTAGAAAGGTTCTTAATCTCTGTATTCTGAATTTTCACAATAGTTGAGTGTGGGCAACTTTGTTAAAAATAAAGAAAGAAGGAAAGAAAGGAAGGAAGAAAATACTGGTGAATTTAAAGCAGACCCTTAAATAAAACAATCAATTGCTATATAAAACCTAAGCTGAGCAAGATTTCTATTTGCCAGTCCTTAATTAGGTTTTGAAAGAAAGGGAATCCCTCCACCAAGTACTAAGAATATTTTGCTGCCTGCTGCTTTTTCTGGAAGAATCTTCCTGGTTTGCGGAAAGAGTGCTATTCTGACGTTGGATGCTGCTGAGAATCGGGCAACAATCTTAGTGAGGTGACCATCATCTGGGGAGGTATGAGGTTTGGAAGCATCACTGGGCACTGGGCACACAGGCTTCCATGTCGCTCTGACATGAAACGTTGACCAAATGTCTTGGCCTCCCTGTCTCTTGAGTCACAGTAAAGCTAGTCTCCTGATGACAGCGATGGTTTGCATGTGGGTCCCAGAGGCCAGGTTCTGAGTGCCAAGTCTCGGGAAGACTACCCGTAGGCTTAAAGAACTCCCACTCCTAGGAAAAGACTGGATAGATTTCTCTGATCAGTATCAGTTTTTCGTTCTCCTCGCCTCCCCCAGTCTCATTGCTGTTCGTTGTACCTTGAATGTCCCTTTGCCTGTATTTTCATTCAAATCTGAACTCTTATTTGAATCCACTGCAATCTTACCTTTGGGTCTCTATATAGCCTTTTGTCTGTGAACTTTTTGGTACAAATGCATCCTCTCCTCTTCTTGGACTTCCTGTGTTCTGATTATAAGACACTCAAAAACATACTGGCAATTGCTGAAGTCCAGGCTCCAGGCCTCCACACTGATGCTCCTGGGCCCCTCTACCTGGGTGTCCCTTGGTCATCCTAAGGATGCTTCCTGAAGAAAGTCTAAGGTGGAATCCAACAGTCCTCCCCCGAGAGATGCTTCCTTTACTCCCCATTTGAGCCTCCAGAGTCCTAGCCTGTGCCAGATGCTCACCTGCCAACCTTTCTGTCTCCACACTAAACCCAGTCCATCTCCAGGCCTTCCCACTGTGCATTCTAAATGTCTTTGATTTTGTCTACTTTTAGTTTCTTCTGACCATCTCCTGTGAAATTACCTACCTGAACCAGCAGTCTCTGGCTTGTGTCTGGAGAAGACACGTAATTATCATCCTGCCTCTAATCTTGCCTCCTTCAGTGATCTCCCATTTTACTGCTGAACTGTTCTTTCCAGAGCAGAGATCCAAAGCCTGTACTTAAACCCTTTAATGATTCCCATTGCTGTCAGGATAAACAGGACACATAAGGCCATCCGTGGTCTGGTATGATCTGCCTCCCTCCAGATCAATTTCTCAGCATCCCCTGCCTCTCTTCTCTACTTCCCCCACCTTGCAATTTTCATTCCAGCCAGACCAAGCAGGTTCTATGTCCCGGTCTCTAGAATACGACTGGTCCCTCTTGTCTCAAGATCTCTGTATAAGGGCCATCCTTGCTTGACTTAGGATGTCTTCCTTCTCCTAAGTCTCATGAGTGCAAACACCTTGTCTACTTCAACACGTGATCTGCGTTGCCTAGAACAGGGATGAATAAATTGTAGACACCTCAAATATGTTTAATAAATTAATCGCGGGTGGATCACGAGGTCAGGAGATCGAGACCATCCTGGCTAACACGGTGAAACCCCGTCTCTACTAAAAAATACAAAAAACTAGCCGGGCGAGGTGGCGGGCGCCTGTAGTCCCAGCTACTCGGGAGGCTGAGGCAGGAGAATGGTCTAAACCCGGGAGGCGGAGCTTGCAGTGAGCTGAGATCCGGCCACTGCACCCCAGCCTGGGCGACAGAGCAAGACTCTGTCTCAAAAAAAAAAAAATTAATTAATTAATCAAATAAATGACATGTAGGCTTTCAAATGAGTGCTGTGCCCTTCATAGTATTTACCTTAGAAAACAATATCAAAAACAAAAAACAAAGAACAACTATTTATTTTGCAAAGAAACAAACTCCTGATTTGTACTTGCTTAGGATGATGATGCCCTCTCTCTCTCTCTCTCTCACACACACACACACACACACACACACACACACAGAGTCATTATCTAGCATGGCTATCCATGTTGTTTCCCAAGATGAGTTCCAAGTTACTATTGATTATAGAAATAAAATTTATTATCAAAGGAGAAAAATAAAAATTTTTTTTGTCCCTGAGGACATGTAAAGAATGTGCCTTGGTCACAAAAAATGTTTTCATGTAAATGCAAAGTTACTCCTCTATTTATTGGGCACTTACTACATGCCAGGCACTGTGCTAGGGACTAGAGCTGCCTAAAGAATAAAAAATAACCCCTGCCCCATTGACTGCTGAAGAGATGCCTCAACGTGCCTGCCGGGTTCCTACTTGAGAGGAACCCACTCCACACATCAGAAGAGGAAGGAAGAGGGAGGAGCACTGGGGGAGGGGAAAGATGGGTCAAGGAGAAGAGAGCCCTGCATTACCACTGAGGCCCAGGGGCTTTCTGGAGAACTACAGTGGCTGAGGAGAATGTATTCAGTTGCCTTCCATGTGTTAGGAATGGAAAACCTCCTCCAGCTCATCCACATCATCCAAATCCTCAGCTCTCAGTTAGAATGGAGGATGTTTCTTACTGTTGTTTTGTGTCTGTTTTTGAAGAGAGAATAAGAGGATCGGGGAGATTGGGCATTTGGCGAACACAAACGTGGTGGCCTGATGCTTCACCCCAGGTGGTTTTGGATCCTTTGAACGTACCACATAATTGGCTTTGGTATTTTGTGTTCCTCGCTCAGGGATGAGTGACACAACACCAGCAAAAAAAGGGAGGAAAGTTCATCTTGAATTTTGAATTCTGAGAGCCTAGAATTCAGAGAACACAAAATACTCAGTTTATAAAATGTGTTTGTAAGAATGGCTGACCATCAACAGTCATGCACCCAGTCCTGACAAGATCAAGATTCCCTGGGACTTTCAGATGGGAAAGAGGAGTGCACAAATACTCCCTCTTCTGTTAGTGGATCCC
This sequence comes from Macaca fascicularis, assembly GCF_037993035.2. Classification (NCBI taxonomy): domain Eukaryota; kingdom Metazoa; phylum Chordata; class Mammalia; order Primates; family Cercopithecidae; genus Macaca; species Macaca fascicularis. Next base: position 5,331,052 of record NC_088392.1, on the reverse strand, counting down.
TAAAGGAAGAGGCACCGAGCTTTGTCATCCTTCTCCTGCACCATGAACACCTCGTATGGAGCTAACAAAAGCACCAGAAAGGATTGGGGAATCTGGGCATAGAGAGACCCCTTTCCCAGGTAAGGGTCCATGGAAGCACCAAGAGCCCACAGTGACAGTGGATGTAGGGATCTCAGGGCAGAGGGGACTTCACAGCTGCCCAGAGCTTCCCGTAGCCAAGCAGTGGTCAGCAGTGGCAGAACGATTCTCTGTGTTCTCTGTGTGGAGATGGGTGAGAGCTTGCAGAGCAGGAGTGGGGCTGACGGGTTCCTGATCCAGTGACTGGCTTCCCAGCCAGAGGGAGAGGTCTCCGCTGCTGGGAGTCTGCTGATGCCAGAATGGACGGCCCTGACATGTGACAACATCTGCGGTCCTGGGGAAGGTGAGCATCCCGACTTGCCTGGGAGTGTGCTCCCACCACCAGGCGGAATGAGCATGTGAGATGATAGTGAAGCTCCTAGCCGCACACAAAACAAATGTCCTTACTCACAGAGATCACCGCCACTGAAAACTCTCAGGGTCCTTTCCTTCCGTAGACACATACAGACTGAAGTAAAAGTTATATAGGATGCATCTAATCATCCATCAATCATCTGATTATTCATCTATGGTATCTATCATTTGTCTACAACGTTATTCACTTGAGATAGCCAAGACATCTTTCATCTACGTACAGCTCTGTCTCATTCTCTTTAGTAGCTACGGAACATTCAACTTAATGGCGGCACTACAATTTATTTAACCATTCCCCTATTGATGGAAATTTGGTTGTTTACAGATTTTAATGAGAAGATGGCATTCCATTTTATGAACTTATCATAATTCATGAAAGCATCTCTTGCGGGTAGATATTAGGCTGCAGGCAATGTTTACTGTTACAGTACTCAATCAAAATTCCTGTACATATACCTTTATAATGTTTTTATTTGATTTTTTGTTAGATCCATAAAAGTGAAATGGCATGGCCAAAGGATATGCAAATATATTTTATTAGATAATTCCAAATTGCCCCCAAAATGTTTGTAGCGGTTGGTTGTTCCTGCCAACAATTATGAAGCTGCCTGTTTTTTCACAGCCTTGACAGCAATCAATGTTAACAATATATGACGTGTTAACAGTCAGATTTGGCAGAAACTATTTTGTTGTTATTCACTTCCTTATTCCTTTAATCAATACTGAGGTTGAGCATCCTTTCACAGATTTATTTGCCATGCGCACTTCTTTTTTGCTTATACGTATTCTTTATCTCTTTAGGGTATTGTCTGTCATTGTCTTTCAATGAGTTGGATTTCTCTGAATATGGGATATTAATAGTCAGTTGTAAATGTTTTCCCTCCCTTGTTTGTCACTTATGTTTTAATTTTGTTTAGTCTGGTTTTTACTGGGAAAAAGTTTATAAAATTTGGTAACCAAATATGTCATGTTGTCCCTTCTTTCATTTTGTTCACTCTCACTGCAAGGCTACGGAAATGTTCCTCCATATTTTCTTCCAGTGTTCTTTTGGTTTTTATTTTTACATTTAGGTCTTTGATTTAACATATATTTATTTCTGTTGATGATATAAGGTAGGGATCTTCATTTTACTTTTTCCAATGCATAGTCAGTTGTTCTCATTCAACATATTTAAGAAACCATTCTTTTCACTAATTTTAAATGCTGATTTTATCATAGATTAGAGACCCTTGTGTACCTAACTTGGTTTCTGTGCTGCTTTTTTTTGTTCCATTGGTGGATTTGTCTGGTGCCGAACTCTTATATTTTCATCATCCTTGCTGTAAGTTGGGCGGCTTTTCAACCCCTGGAGTTTCTGGGAGGCAGAAACGACATGTCGGTGCTTCTGTTCCACAGAGGACAGAGCACACTGCTGAACACAGAGCTTCCTTTAGGAGAAAATTTGGATTTTCACACATTTGGGAAGAAATTATTAAACTAATTAGCTAAAACCCAAGGTAATAAAATCACTGCTAATGGGCAGGAAGGCCTCCCCAGAATTTAAATTCTTCCTGGTGCTCCTCCTGTGCGTTTACGTGCAGACAGCATCCTCCCAGGGCGGGGAGAAGCAACTCTAGGAGAGCCTTAGTTTACCTTCCAGCTCCTGGGGTGCACGGCCTTTCCAGTTACCCTCTCAAGCGAGGGAGCACCTGCCTCAGGAAGGGCAGCTCCCGTTAAATCTTCAGATGTTAAAGGGCAGTGGGAAACGTCACAGTCTCCCAGCAAGAGAGCAGAGAGAACGGGTGGGTGTAAATCTCAGGCAGCTGATCGTTGGAATCCATAAGCCCAACCTTGTAAATAATTCACTTCAGTGCAGGAAATCTGCATATGAGCATGAAATGTCATTTATAACTCATAGGATATTGGCTTGGCTGGGAACAGCTTTCCAGTCGACTCATTAAGTGCTGCTAAGGAAGACAGAACATAGCTGATGTAGAATACACTCCCGCCAGTAAGCCTGTGACTGTACAGACTGTACAGCCTGTGACTGTTAGCAGTACTCAAACTGAAAATAAAACTCAAGACTATGCCTGCGTAATTACTCAACTCTCCGCAAGCTCAGCGGCTCTCCGGGGTTAGCTTGGCTCTACCTCGTTTCCCAAGGTGCTTCCAGGCCTGCCCTTCGCTGAAACCCGGAGCAGACCAGGAGAAATGTTGGCCGCGGTGCTTTCTCATGAAGTGATGCGTGCTTACTGGCTGCAAAGAGAATATATAATGTTCCAATTAAGAACTTATCGCCCTGAAATTCTGGAATCTCACATAGATGACTTGTGGAGAAACAAGATGGTCTTTGTAATGAGCTCCTTTTCTCTCTTTATTAAATATTGATTGACTATGGAAGAAATTCAATTTCCAAATAGAGTTTAAGTCTTGTTCCTAGGGTATTTGGTAGTAAGTTTTTTATTTTTTTTGTTTGCTTGTTTGTTTCAGTTTTGGTTTGAGGACTGCGAACATCTCCAGAGCAGGAGACATTTGGAAGAGCCCGTGCCTACTGGTATCTGAAACTTGGCTGCGCATGTGAGTGGGTGCTTTATTTTTATTTTTATTTTTCCAAGTGAGGCTGGGTATGTTGAAAACACAAAAAGCCTACAGTGGGAGAAAGAAGGAGTTTTTTACCTGTGGAAAGAAAAATAAAATTAATATGCCTTCCAGTTTAAATATAAGCCTCTGAAAACGTTTCCAGCCAATTGTACACCTATCTGTTGATACATAGAAACATTAGTGAAGCACAACTGGAATCACTCTAGAAATAAACTCAAAGAAGGGCTGAGATTTCTTGGCCTTCTTCCCAAGGGAGTTATTTACTAAAAGAGCAGGAGGGACTCATTATGAAATGGCTTGCCTATCACAAGGTCCCATGTCACTGGCTCTCAGAGGCGATTAGAGATTTGCAGGCTCTCGCTGACAAAGTGCTCATCCTGTCTCATGGAGCGACCTCACATAGAAAGAGGTCGCTGCAGTATACATGGTTCACTCAGTCTATCTATGTGGCCCCGTGCTCTATCATGGATGGATTTTAATTTCCTCTGGCCTAATTTCCTTTTTACAAAGTAATTTGATAGCTACCCAGCATGCACACTCTCCTAGGTGGCTACAGATTGATTGCTTGATGAATGTGCCGGCATTTTTTTTTAACTGCTAAGGTTATCGTTTACCCACTTTCGAAATATGTAGTATTTTTTTGATGGCTAAGGTTATTGTTTACCTACTTTCAAAATACGCTGTTTGCCTTTTTCCAGTCTTCAGAAACCCCTTGTATCCTGCGGATTCCTCAGCAACACTGTCACATGGAAGAGAACCAGCAATGTGAACAAACATGAATATGATGTTCATTTTCAGACTGAAAAAGGAAATAATTACAGCTACTATTTACAGTGTCTGGCTTTTCAAGCTTCATGCTACAAGCAGCTAACTCTTTGTCAAACAATTAATTTTGTTTAAGATAAATAAGTTTATATATTTAAGGTCATGTTTCAGAAGTAAAACCAGAACTATGGTTTTTATTGAGTTATAAAATTAGTTGGGGAAAAGGTAATGAATCTAAAACAACTCTTGAGATCTGCCATGTAGAATTTGAAGTATCAATGTAAATTAAAAGCAGATTCACAGAGAATTCTATGAAACCGAGTTCCCTGTTAACTTGAGGGTGCCAGATTGGATCATTTCTCAGGTTTCTCATGGCTTTTAAATACATAAGTAAAAGCCCAGTGAATTATCAAAGAGATCTGTGACCAGTGTGACTTCAGCGTTCCACTGTGATTTGAGCATATACATCACTGACTGGTTTTTGTTTTGTTTTGTTTTGTTTTTTTTGTTGAGACAGAGTCTCGCTTTGTCACCCAGACTGGAGTGCAGTGGCCGGATCTCAGCTCACTGCAAGCTCCGCCTCCCGGGTTCACACCATTCTCCTGCCTCAGCCTCCTGAGTAGCTGGGACTACAGGCGCCCGCCACCTCGCCCGGCTAGGTTTTTGTATTTTTTAGTAGAGACGGGGTTTCACCGTGTTAGCCAGGATGGTCTCCATCTCCTGACCTTGTGATCCGCCCGTCTTGGCCTCCCAAAGTGCTGGGATTACAGGCTTGAGCCACCGTGCCCAGCCCTGACTGGTTTTTTTTAGTGGTCAAAAATACATTTGACAATGTGCCAACAAAATTTTTCTCAAATCATGCCATATATCATTGGTTTATCAGAGGTTACAATTCATAGCAATAAGTTTTGTGCCTTTTATTCTGAATTTCACAGTCTTTTATGAAAGCATCTTGACTGATAATTGGCTGAAAGACCATAAACAAAATCAATGAAAATAAATCTAGTCAAGGTGATGGCCATTGGAATAACAGGAGCCCTGAAGTTGAGTTTTATTTAGCATTCTTCTTCTTTCTCAGAAAGAAAAAAAAAAAAAAAAAACATAGCAAATTAAATATGTGAACCCCAAACCAACTATATCCAAAAATTCTTGGCTAAAAACCTGTAGATACACTTTCAAGAAGTGGAAAAATGGAAGAAAATGATTTCCTTAAGCTGACAAATGAGAAAATAGTTAATATGGGGCCTCATCCTTTCTGTGGCTGGTGGCTCTCTCTGGTTGCAGATTGTGTGCACAGGGAAGGACAATGCTTCTTTCATGTTATGAGGGGGCATGAGCCACCATGGGAAGGAGAGAACTCAGTGTTACCTGCTGTTAACTAGATGAAGCAAAAGTTGTTTTAATTAGATTGGTTCTTCCAGCTCCCTTCCCCCAATCCCAGCATCCATGTACTGGTAAAATAGGGCTAGGCACCATTGAAGAATGTAGAATGGAGCTTCCCAAAAGCTGAAAGTAGTCAAGCTTAGGGTCAGGGTTTGACTGTTGATGGGAGAAACTGGACTAGCCTTGCTGTTGGAGTATTGCATTGAAAGAGAGCAGGTACTTAGCCACCCTTCTGTTTCAAAGCTGGAGCTGCTTGGGTTGTATCATATTTGCATTCTAATAGTCTGCCAGCTAATAGGCCTCTAGCCTTGAAGAAGTCAAGAAGGAAAAGGAGAAAGATAGGACTTCTTAATGCTGCTACAGTCTTTATTCCACTTATAAAGAGGTGGAATTGGTGGATTTAATTATTGTTGAAATATATGTCGTTGCATCTTCACTACGAAATCAGGGTCTCTGTCTCTCTTTTTTTAGATTCAAAGTGGTCTTCAACATACAACATCATTAGAGAGCTACTCTGTGCATCATTTGGAGATAGTAAGGATTTTTAAATAATTCGGTTTGAATAAAATATACTTAGATCTGTACTGCTTGATTAAATGATGTTTTAATTTGCAAAAGGGCCATCAGGAGGCATTTGCTTGGGTGGAAACGTGGGCGCTTCCTCACTGGGCTGAAGACTAAGTGACTAAAGAAAGTCACTGGAGTACTGGGTCTCCATTCTTTCTTTACTTCTATGCTTGTCCTTCGTTTGAAGCCAAGGAGTTGTTTGGGGCTGTTATCCAGGCATTAACACAATAAAACTGAGTTGGAAATGATGGAGCAGAAAGAAATATTGGGAGCTTTCCTGGGCCCTTATTCCAGGATCCTCCAGTTTTAAGATCCTCGGGCCCTGCCTGGAGATCCGCTGGCCTGCGGATCCACAGGTATTTGTGATATTCCACAAATGCCACCACTGCTAGTAGTGAGAGATAAGTGCTTCCACAGGAAAATTAGAAGCCAGTGAGCCATTCTTAATGGGAATACTAAGAGCATGAACAATATTATTCTCCTAATTAGGATTTCATAATGTGTGAAGTGCATGGAAGCACCTGGACTTCTCTAGAGTCTGAATTTGGAGATTATTTTATTCTATTTGGGTTGATCATGAAGCAGTTTTCCTGTAAACGTGACTAACTTAAGTAAAACAAATACAAAACCAAAACCAGCTTTAGGTCCCATGAGGAACTTCCAGAAATATCTAAAGTCTGTAGTCACTAAGGAACAAGTGTAATTCCTAATGGCAATGCTTTCTACAGCATTCTGCATAAACCTGGAACCCCAAGACATTAACAGGTTATTTTTAAGAAAGGAGGTTGTATGAATTTGGGAAACACTTGATAAACAAAGTGCACAGTGATGGTATTTGGGGGGCACTGAAACCAAATCTTCACCTCTGTGATTCTGAGCTGCAGGCTCCCCTATGGCTCCCACCATGAGATATGGGTCCGGCTGGCAGGACCTCTGCAGTGGCCACAAGTCAGGAGTGGAGGGAGCGGAGGAGGTGGCGTGTGCAAGGTCTCTGTGATCAGGGAGGGTCAGAAAAGTGAAAGATCTCATCCTAGTGTTTCTCCCACGTGGAGCTCTGTGGGGTCAGAGTGGGAAACATGACAGGAATGTCAGAATAATGTAAGATACCCAGTAACTTTGGGGCTAACTGCCCAACTTCCATGTGTAGCTTGGGGAAGGTTGCAGGCCTGTGGCAGAAGCCTTTGTTCAGCTCAACTCCATGTCCAGAAGAAAGTAAAATTGTGAGACGAGTGGGACTGTTTCACATTTTTACAAACCTGTATAATGCCCAGCTTAATAGAAGGCAACGGGGTTTTCTTATCTGCTTCTGCACTGAGTCTTTCGAAATACCTAACCTCATGCAGGCTCTGGAAAACCCCACTGCACATAATACTAATGTCATAGTATTATCATACAAGTAATTTTGAGCTTTTAGATCCCTGAAAACACGTCAGGGATTCCCAGATTACACTTTGAAAACCAATATGACAGTGATTGGGGTTGAGACAGAGAGACAACTGAGCCTTCACAACTGGACAGCCAGAGTCTGGACTCCTTGGGGGACCGGCTTGACCCCCAACAGTCCAGCCAAAGCTGCCCGCCCAGCAGGGCCACCAGCCCAGAAGTCAGCATAACAACTGTGTAAGAGAGGCCAGTGGGCATTCATAGGGTGCTTTGGGAGGCTGAGACCCCTTATTCCTGAGACAGGGGGGCATCCTGGAGAGGGATATGGGGCAGCAGGGAGACAGGAATTTGACTCAATGAGCACCTCAAAGACTGTGTCATCTGAGTCACTGAACATCTTTGGCAGGGCTTTGCATCGACTGAATATTTAACCTCCAGTTTGTTTTTGTTTTTGTTTTCAAAAGAAACTGAGCTGGCACACTTTGAAAAAGACTGACAGCTCTTCAAATATTAAATAGGGTTATCATACAACGTAGCCATTCTGCTCACAGAGATATACCCAAGAGAAGTAAAAACATATGTCCACGAAAACACTTGTACACAAATGTTCAGAGCAACATTACTCTTAATAGTCAAAAGGTGGAAATGACCTGAAAGTTCACCAAGTGATGAATAGATAATCAAAATTTGATAAATCCAGAGAGTGGAATATTAGCCACAAAAAGGAGTGAAGGCAGACACATGCTGCAACAAAGATGAACTGGAAAACATCATACTTAATGAGAGCCAGTCACAAAGACCACATGTTGTATGATTCAATTTACCTGACATTTCCAGAATAGGTAAAGTCATAGAAACAGGATGGTGGTTGTCAGGGTCTGTAGGGATGGGGAGGAAGGAGTGACTGCTGATGGGCATGAGGTTTGTTTATGGGGTTATAAAAATATTCTAAAATTAGTTATGATAATGGTTTCACAATTCTGTGAGTATATTAAAAACCACTGAATTGGACACTTAAGGCTACATTTTACAGTATGTAAATTATATCTCTACATGTTATTTAGAAACATTTTGTCCTTAGTTTATCAAAATAGGACTTGAGAATTCAGTAAAAGACTTGAGTTCTCACTAATTGAGCTCAATAAGTTTTACTGTGAGATCAGATCAGTTATGAAAATTAAAATGCTGTACTAAAAATAATGCTACACTTTTCTTGCAAATCCTCCCCCCCACAAATTAATCAATCTTTTTTCCTACAGGACTTCCCAGAGGTTTTACACATATGTCATTGTGTCCGGTGAGGGTTCAATGTTGAAGTGTTTCCAAAAACAGCTGCTCCCTGCACCTCTGCAGTCTCAGAGCATTTGGTGTGGCTCTCTTAGTGTCCTAGAGAAATCAGAGAGGTTGTCCTTTTCACTTTAAGAGTAAAAAGAGGCTTTACAGATTTATATGGAAGGAGAAACACCTTGGAAATAGAGTTAGGAGATGAATGTGTTTCTATAGAACAGAAACATTTAATTTAAAGGGACCTAAAGAGGGAGGCAGCCCCAGTGACCCTTCCTGGGGTGAGGGCTGTGCCAGGTGCGATCACACCACACCCCTCATCTTTCCAGCCAGGCTGTGAGGCCAGCGGGATGTCCTGTGTAGCATCAAGAGGTTTGGAGAAGTCACTTTGCTTATGGGCAAACAGCAAGAAGGTGATGGGATGGGGCTCTGGCCTCAGGGTCGTCTCGTGGTTCTCGTGCCCTTTTCTTTAAACTTTGCAACCAGAAAATATGGAGCCAATAGCACTGTCTCAAGCCCATTTCAGGAAAGAACAGTGAATTAATAAATTACTTGTGCTGTGTACACCTCTGTTTTGATTGGCTCGAGTATTTCCACTGTGATAAGTGAAATTCACCCATCACCTGTAAATTTCAAAATTTCAAGTGTACAAGAGACTTAAGTCCAATTTTTTTTTTTTTAAACTAATGGCCTTAATCAGCAAAGACACTGCCATTTTAGTGACATGTTTTTGGAATGGAGGCAGAACACAGTCAGTCTGTTAGTTGTCATCTGTAGCTGCTTTATCCTTTAGTTCTCAAATCTACCACTCAGGTTGAACTGTTCTTTGCAACGCGTTACTTCAAAAAGGTTTGACCATTTTGTCTCTTCTTCATTCAACAGTACAAAAGAGAAGACCACCCATAGCTGTAATCTGACACTTCTAGCTATTCAGTTATGACTTCTCTGAATGTACAGGTATCATTTCTGATCAAGAAAAACCATGTTATAGTATTAATCCACTGACACTTAAAAATAAGTAGCAAATACAATCAACAAGATTCTTATTAGTGACTATTAGGGGTGTCCATGTCAGGACTAAAAATGGAATATTTACTTTTCTTTCCTTGACCTGAAACTTTATGAATTATTTTATGATTACACGTACAATTAGGAGCAATATTATATAGAAATCTGATGAATAACATACTGTTTATTTAATTAATTCAGAGGAGGAAGGATTTCTTTCCCTTATTAAGGGGGTGTGTTTAGGATACAGCACTTGGGAGTTTCACACTAATAATGTCTTTGCATGGAGTGGAGGATCAGTCTTTCTTCAATTGAAAGGACTGTTGAAATCCCTAAAAACTTTGGAAGCATCCCAGTGCACTTGTTTTCCTGTCTGCCTGATACCCGTATCACTCCAAGTCCTGTGCATAGTAATGGATTTTTAAAATCATTGTGACAAGGGATGAAATGCATGTTCCTTGTCCTAGTGCCCATATCACATTGTAGTAGGTGTGTTGTAGTGACAACCACCCCCCAATCTCAGCGGTTTATAACAACGAACATTTCTTTCTTGTTTAAAATATCTCACTACTGTGACACTGTATGTCTTTTCATTCCAGGACTCAGGCTAAGGAGCAGAGATCTGGGGCAACAGGCCCTTTTCATGGAAGTTGAGAAGTACAAGGGGAAGAACCAAACCACACAATTGCTTTTAAAGCTTCTGCTCAGATATGCTGCACATCACACTGCTCATGCTGTTGTGGGCAAAGCAAGCCACAGGCCAAGCCTGGTAGTGGATCAGCTCCCCCAAGTCGCATGGCGATAGGCAAGTGTATCTGCTGTTACTGAGAAAAGAGAGGGGTAAATAGTTGTGACAGATGATACAAATGTGCACACCTCGCCTAACACAACTCTAGTGGAACAGGCTATCTGTTGTGCTGGAACCCATGTGAGCTTTTGGATTTTCGTCCTCTGTGCATGAGACAGATTCCACTGGGCACCAAACTTATCCACAGCATCCATCCAGAGATATCTGGACTCACTGAACACCCAGTCACTGCCTTCAAACAGGAGATACTGAGTTTCCAGTAAATAAGAACTCCCAGACGCATGAATACCTAAGAAGAAATTAAATGTGAAGATCTGATCAGAAACATAGTGGAACGAGTGAACACTGGCCAAAACGAAAAAAAAGTCCCATTTCACTGCCTGGACAATAGTAGGAAGGAATTCCTTACAGTTTCATGCCCTGTATTGACTTTAGAGTCATTAATGAACAGTATCTATGTTGTGTGATCCATGAAGTAGTGAGAATTATTCACACCTGAAACCATTTTCCTACTGGCTACAGAAACGTTACCATGATATGATTTATTATTAAGTGTTGTTTTCCTTGTCAACATTTTATGGTTTAACAGCCCACCTAAGTGTGAATTAGTTATCAACTGGCTTTCTTATTGAAAGACAGATGAGGCTGCATGAAAATGCTTAGCACATGGGTAGGAAGCAGTGGATGAAGACAGCAGAAGTAGGACCCAGGAGATGAACTCTTTTACTTTCGATTATTCAGATTATATGTAAGTTCCCACGCTGTTGAAATCTCTTCAGCAGCAAGTTAACCTCCAACCTGCGAAAGACGGAAGAAATCAAGACTTGAGGATGGAGGGGACAGGGACGGTCTCTGTATCCATGTGCTCCCTGAGGTGAGGGCCCCTGCCTCTCCCATCTTTGCACTCCTCATGCCTACTGTGTACCTGGTGTAGACCAGCTGCCCTGAGATGTTTGAGGTGCTGTGTTACCATTGCCTCTCCTGAATGCCCACCGAGTGCCTCCTGAGTCATGTCACGTACCCCATCGCAGCCTTCACCCAAGGCCTGGAGACAAACCCAGCACACACAGGTCTAGTATTAATTCATAGCCATCATGATGTACCTAAGATTCTACCTACCTGGATGTTGATTGATGAAATTTATAAAGTATTATAAGGACTTCAAATCCACTTATAACTATGACATACAAAATGCACAAAACCAACTTTTAAAGCCTTCTATGATTTGTTTAAGACTGAAGAACTTTAAGACCATTACTTTTAAAATGTAAAAAAAAAAAAAAAAAGAAAGAAATGGAAAAAGGAAAAGGAAATAAAGAAGCAGAGGTGGACATCAAGACAGAGGAAGGAGGAGATGCTACCTGCCTGCTCCCATCCATCTCTTCTTCACAGTCAGAAACACTAAGAGGAAACCTGTGCTACAGGAGAAGATGTTCCAGAAATTTTGTCTTAGGACTTTAACCTTTCTGATATATGACTGGGTCATAAACTTCCTTTTCAGAAGCTATCGATCACCCCATCACCTCTGCAAATGGGGTGTCTATCAACGGTGTCTGTTGCTGGCACATTGGAAAATGGTTCATGAGTGGTGAAATTTGTTGCAACTTTTGCTTCTGTCCTGTAATGAAGGAAAATAAACTTTCTTCTAGGAGTGCAGTATTGAATTTGCCTGGGTATGTTGAGTTTGTAGCTGTTGCAGGTGCACCTAGGCTTAAAGCATTTGGAGGCATCCTTGCATCTGTGTTAAGAGGCTCTCTGTGTAGGGGAGAGATCATTGACTCATTGGCCTGTATACTGATGTAATGCCCAAGGGGAGGGCCCAGTACCTTTTCTGAAAGGGGCAGCTCTTCCTCGGATTGGGAACTGGAATTGAGAGGTTGTCTTGGTCAGAACTGAGAAAGAATGAGCTCTGGATTGACGTCTCATCTTAAACTCCATAGAATCTGGGTTTGAGAAACAGCACACTCACAGGAGATTGGGGCAAAAGAGTGCTTTGTAGGGCCATAGCTCTGTAGTGATACTTCTCTCTTGTACCCAAGTCAAAGACCCATAAACTCACCGTGGTAGATGTTTCCTTCTGCAGCAAATTCCCCTTGAGTATCCCTCCCTTTCCTGCAGAGTTTTGTTTAACTGTTCCCAGTTGTGGTATGGGGAATCGGGGAGGAGCTGTGGACACACACTGGTCCATGTAGGGGCCGCAGCAGTGACCAGTGAGAGGGCTCCTGGAGGACGGCGACTCTGAGGACACAGAGCTTGTGCTGTGAGACCTAGAAACTAAGTTCCCAAGGAGCTTTTCTCTTCTTTGCCAACCTTGAAGATCCAGGTATTATTTTATAAAGCCGGATGGAATCTTCCTGCACATAGAGTTCTCAGATCCAGGTAGTATTTTATGAAGCCGGATGGAATCTTCCCACACAGAAACCTAGAGTTCTCAGGTTTCTCAGGTTGCTCTCCGGCTCAGTGATGCTGCGTGAGAATGTTTGACCATATCTTCATGGCACAAGCTTTGGATCTGATGTCAAGAAGCTTTTGTGAATCCTAAAAACGAACTGCATCTCCCTGAATTGAAATAAATACTACTATATGCACTTGAATGGAAACAAAAACTAGGATTCTTTTTGGGCCCTAAGCAAAATGTAGAAACTCATTTTCCCATCAGACTTTTCCGTAACTTTCCTTTAACCTAATGAGACACTCCATAGGAGTCTAACATTTCTTCACTGAATTCCAAGTGTAGGTTTCCTGGGTTGTCCATTTAATTGTTAAAGTGAGAGAGACTCTGCTGGAAGACAAGCACCACAGAACAGCAGGGGGAAAGCCGAAGGGAGGTTACTTGGGAGTCACCCCAGGAAGAAGCCCTGTGCAGACCGCCATCACCGGCTGGAGAGTGGCCATGAGACATGTACGGTGGCCTCTGGATGCTTCTGCGCTGCCTCATGGGAATTTTCACAGGTCTTCCTCTCTTTGTAAATGGTGTTCAGTGAGGGGAAAATGAAGTGGTACTTACTACACACACGTTCACCAGATACTTGCTGCGTTATCCCCACACTGTGGATGGCTTTTGACGAGGTGCCTGATGAAGAGAGATGCACATAGTTGTGAGTCCTGGCCTACAGAAGCTCATGATGGGTGCTCCACAGTGCTGGTGTTGAGTAAATGCCCAGGACAGTATGCACTGTGCTTGACACACAGTATGACTCATAAGATATCTGTTATTATGTGAACAGTGAACATATGCACAGCATACAAATCAGTAACCAAGTGCTGTTCTGATGGTCTTGTCCTGAGCAGTTTTTCCCATCAATTGGAGACAAGACTCATTCTCTAGAAAGAAGAGCAAACAATGGCGGGTCCCACCAAGGCTGCGGACAAGGGAAAGGCAGAAACCTGCGGAGGGAGCAGAGACAGAGGAGGCTTGAGACCTACATGGAGGGACAGGAAGGGAGCTCAGAAGCCCATTTTCTAGCAGATCCCAAGTTGTGAAAGTTGATATGGCGGAGCGCACGCGCACAGAGTAACACCTAGAATTCTCAGAGTTGGTGACTTAAAGAAAGAAAAAACACAGACTAAAGATTACTCCTCAGTTTCCCACAGGCCTCAAACTTCCAGCTGCCAAAAGACAGTGGGGGGTGGGGGGTGGAGAGACACCTCATCGCAGAGGGACAGCTTTGTCTGTGACAGTTGAGACGGGTGCCAAGGAAGGACGAAGTTTCTCTCTGCCAACTAGACTTAGAGGGGGAAAAACAACCATAATCATGTTTCTTTTCCTGATAATCATATGCAAATCAGGTTACAACAATCTATACACATGGTTAATTCCTCTTTATGGATAAGTACAACTTAAAAGTTGTGAACAAGAGCAAAAGGATGTAATTTTCTAGTTTTCTAATGAGCTCAGAGTTTATGCCCAGTTACAGTTGAGCTCTGGAATGGTTTTTCTAGCTCTTCCTGTCCTGTAGTTCTGGTAGAGAAGCTATGAGGACCAGAGACAGAGCCAAGGTGGTTTAAATTCTGGCTGCACCAACTGCCCTCCACATGATCTAGGGCAATTGACCCAACCTTTGTAGGCCCCAGTTTCCTTTCCTACAAAATAGGCAGGATAACCAGGAGGTCAAAGTGAAGTGACAAGATGTGAACCTGCTCTGTAAGATGATAAGCACTATTTGCTGGGAAGGGATTGCAGCTTCTTAGCTGTCCTTAAGTGTGGTTGGGGTTGTCTGTGGATTAAGGAAGGAAAATTGGGTTTTAATTCTAAACAGTCCTATGAATCAGCTGGGGCTGAAGACCTGGGTGAAGGTAATCTATAGTCAGTGGATTTTAGATAGTTAACTTCAAATAATTAGGAACAACACTGAAATATTTGACCATATTTAGTGCATCTGCTGAAAATGTTTTTGAAAACTTAAACCCTGTAGTAGGTTAAACCAGCCTTGGGCTACAGCCTGAAGCATGTGCCAGCGCAACGTGGGCCCACTAAGACCAGGGGAAGTACCAGGTGATAGAAAACAAAATGAATTAGGTGAGTCTTACCTTCCCCACTCCTCCCTCCTTTTCCTCCCTTCCCTCATTCCAGGTTTAGATGTCCTGTTTCCTATATAAACTCTCACATGCCCTGGTTTTTGACTGAAGCGTTTGTGATTAGACGAGGACTTGGATAACTAATGAGAAGCCTCGTGACCCACGCAGCAGAGAAGCAATGGAGAGATCACTCCTGAGTGTGCGTGCTGTGCTCAGCATAGCCGCGCGGCATCCTAACCGTGTGTGGGTGTTTAACAATGCCACTTGGTGATTTTTATGATGTCATGCCACAGTCTTCTTATGTCAGTTGGGCTCCTCCCACACCTATTATGAGGCATGAGAATGAAAGATCCCGCAGTTTATGGGTTGAGTCGCAGTGGATGATTTGTAGGATTAAGATTAATCAGTGGCCTCTGATTAAAGTCTTAGTTAAATGGACCTGTTCCCTCCATGGGTCTTCGGTATTTAGAGACTTGGTCCAGGTTATCCCGTTAACCCGCTTTATTAGAGAATCTTATTGCTTTATTTATGGGATTGTGAGAGTCCAAAGGTTTTTACTTTCAGCTGCTGCTGCTATTTTGCCCCTAAAAATAGAGTGTAAGCCCTATTTTTTTTAATTTTTTTTTCTGATGGAAGAAAATTTTTTCTTTAATCTGTCATAGAAAAGGAGACTTTTCAAGCCCATAGAAGTGATTTCAACTTCGGACTTGTGAAGAGAGCTGTCAGCATACACCACATCTGTAATGAAAAGGCAGGATTCCTTCCCTCTGAGGGATCTGCGGTGTCCCAGTCAGTGCAGAGGACTTCAGGACGTCGGTTCGACACCTCTGAAGGAACAGCCAGCATCATCCCTGGAAACGGAGATTGTTGGTTGGTAGAGGTTATTGCTAAATTCGAAGAGTGTGCATCAGACAGTAAAGCTGGTCCTTTCATGAACCGGGGTTTGGAAGCTGCACGTTGCCAGAAAGAACCTGGCTTGCATCCGTTCCCTCTCCGTCACTCCCTGGCTTTCGGAGCCTCTTCATTAGGCTTGCTCATGAAGCGCATCCCTGCCCTCATGTTCTCTCTCTGGATCTCAGTCCTCCTTGGATTGTCTGGTCCTTACTGTGAGCTTCACGCCTGACTCCGTTTTCTGAGTTCCGCTACCTAGTTCCAGCTCCAAGTCTCAAGTTCCCATGCAGGCCCCAGGCACACACAGACAAATGTTCACTGTTGGGAAGACTCTGCCCTGCTTCTGTGGCAGCCGTGCTGTGAGGCTGTTAAGAAGCCATGCACTATGTCAGTAGCATTCTGTTCCCCCAGACTCTCAGACCCTGTGCGCCCCTCTGCACCGTGACCCTGTCTGTGGGACCCCGCTTCCGCTGTTTTGTGTCATTGTTCTCTGCTCTTCCTCTTGAACAATGGACTCCGCTGCATCTGGTTTTGACTGTCGTATGATGTCTTCTGCGTTCCCTTTCGTGTTTTATTCACTACCTTCAGATTCGTGATCATCTGCCTGCAGACCGCACGTAGAGCTTCTCCTACCTAGGCAGCCTCAGAGCCGCTGGTACCCCCAGGCGCTCCATTTGCCCGGCAAACCTCCACCTCCACCTTTTTGTGATTTCCCTGCTCCTGTGAACGGTGTCACCAGCCATCTAGTTAGCCGCTGTCATTGTTAGCCATCCCTTTCCTCCCACCCCTGCTGGTTCTGGCTTCATGTACCCTTCCCACCCCGCTTTAATACCCCAGAGTTCTGCGCTAATCTGGACCCTCATGCTGCTGGAGGGCACACATGGCTGTGATGGTCACTCAGCGGCCCAGCTATCTCCATAGCATGGCCTAATGCCCATGTCTAAATCATGTTACTCTCACGCTCAGCCAACCTCTACCTTCAAGGGGTGCTCGCAGGTTACAAAAGGAAGCCCAAACATATCAAAGTATTGGCTAGGCCCCATATTCCCCATCCTAATCTACTTGTAGCGCCAAACCTTTCACCTTATACAGCCTCCCTCTGGTCCTGGGGACTGTCCCTTAATGTTTCCCCTTTTGTGTCCTTTGCTTATGTGAGTCCTTCTCTCGGGGACAGTCAATTCTCCTGAGCAAATCCCAGCTCAAACACAGTCTCCTTCAAGAAGCCTTTCTTGGTGTCTGAGGAGACTCCTTTTCCTCTGGGCTTCCCCAGCCTGCCCGCTGAGTGGAGTGTCCTGGAGGTACTTGCTGCAGCCTCTAGCTGCCCAGGAGTGATTTGTCTTCTTAGGAACCTCACCTTCCTTTCAACTCTAAGCCCATTGAGTCAAGAACCTTGTCTTCTTAATGTATGTATCTTTCACTTACTGTATGAACTTGCTTTACTATGGTGAGCCCTGAAAAATGATTGATTTCATCTTGTTGGAAAAAAGACTGCTTGGCTTCCATGAGGGGAGTTTTATATGTATTACGTACTCTACAAAAATCCTTATTAAGAGTTTGCTCCTATTTTTAATCAGACTCCAATTTGTGATTTAAATTCGGAGGTGACATGAAAGAATTTACAAAACATCATTCTTCTTTGGTCATAATTTTTTTGAGTGATATTTTTTCTTAATTCCATTTACATCTATCTCTTTTGGTGTTTTAAGACCTCGAACTGGGGCAAGCCCTTGATAATTTCTTTAAGGAGAAAAGAAAAACACATACATTTGAAAATTCTAGTAGCTAAAATGCTTCCAAAAGTTAAGCTAATAGAATTAGCTCAAGAGAAATTATAATAACCTAAGTCTTCTCCAGTTAAGCATAATTTGCATAATCCCAGAATGAAATATGTCTGAACTTTCAGGAAAAAACGAATAAGATCAGCATTTATTGTTTTATTTTTTCATTGCTTCTGAAAAATTGTATTGGTATTGCTTTGTATGAATAGGTCTCCATGAGTAAATTATGATCAAAATTCAAAGCCATCATAAATTAAATGTGTGTTTTTTTTTTTCCTGCTTTGGTATACAAGACTTTCCATTAAGCTAGCCTCATATAATATACCTTGGATGTGTTCAAGAAAGCCCTGTAAATTATAGTAAGTATTTAAAATGGTAAGTAGACATTGGAAAAGGCCACATTAGGATTAATGAATGAAGGGGTTGATACTGAAAATGCACTTGTAAATAAATAACATGAAAAGTAAAGATGACACGTTGTTAGGTTAGAGTTACAAGTAGAGTATGACACTAAATTGCAGGGCGGCAACAGGGTGTTCACGGAACTTCAGTTTCTTTGTAGGAGCGTTTCTAATTTCTGTCTAGCAAAATCTTCCCGGTTTCATCCAGTCTGGGTTCCATCCTGAGGCTTTTCCTGTGCCTTCCTTTCAGATATGGGAAGTGCCTGAGATTTCCTTCCTTAGCAGTCAGTCCCCTTCCTGCCAGCATTTGGAGGACTATTCACCCAACAGTAGGGGACCAATAGAAGGTGGAGCTGGCTTTGTCGTAGAGATTGCATTTTCTCCCAGTAGCCCAGGACTAAATGCTCTGGGGAAGGAAGAGGACTCAGGAGTCATGTTACTTGTGACAAAATGGAAGCACTAAGCAAGAAATGCACACACAGGGCGGGGTACGCTTTCGATGCATGCAGTCATCTGCCTCCAGGAAGGGTTGGGGCAATGAACTGCGCTTTGAGGAAAACGTAAAAAGAGGACAGTGCATATTTGGACTGTTATTTAAAAATTTGTGTGGCTTTGACAGAATAGAGTGGAGACACTTGGAAAAGTATCTCGGGTATATTTAAAGTTTTGGCACAAAGTTCAGTTAACACTCTCCTTAGGCATATAGACTTGCAGCTATATAAACTCAGCTTTCCTAAATTATCTATACATATATATGAATATGCATATGTTATATGATGAGCGAGATTTCCTTCTGAGATGTTCATTTTTTCTAACACCCAAGTTTGCATAGCCCCAATTATGTGATTTGCAATACCTGTTAGATTTCCCATTTGCTAAAGAAGATGACTTCAGCTTGAACCACTGGAAATATGCTTTTAGAATTTAGGCAGAGATGCTTCACTCAGGTAAGTGGTAAGAAGAAATTCAAGAATAAAGGCTGGATTCTGTATCATAGAAAGAATAATAATGTAGATGGAAAGTTTACAGTGTCATGTAAAATACTGACAGGAAGCCTGAAGCTCTAAGAAACCATGAGAATTTCTAGATTTAAAAAGATGATTACAGAGGCTCTGCTTCTGATAATAGTGGAGAAGCTTGCCCCAGAATAACCTTCCCACAGATAACAATTACAAAGTCTGGACAAGATATAAAAACCAACTGTTCAAAAGCATTGGAGAATGATGAAAGGGCGGCAGCAACTGGGGAGGCAACCCTTGAAAGATGGGAATTCACTGGGTACCATTTGCATTTCTTCTCCTTTTTTTCTTGCCTTAAGGTACTCCCAAAACTTCTTGGGTTCTACCATGCTGTGCCTGGGTAGAACTCAAGAAGAACTTGGTACCCTTATCTGCTAGAGAAGTCACCGGGCATAGTTTGAAGCTGATAGCAGCTCAAAAGTGGAGGGGGAGTTCCAGAAATCAAGAGTACAGAAAGGATAGCAATGAAATCTGTGCAGGCACTTTTTCCTGCCTCTGGGTAACCACCGGACTGCATGTGCATGGGGAAGCCCCCACATTTCCCTGCGAAAAGAACAGCTGTGAGGCTAGAGACTCAGCAGTGTCCCCTCCTACCCACTGCAGGGAGGACGGTTTGGAGTTTTTCAGTCAAATTAAATGGCTGCTAGAGCAAAAACTAATATGCTTTAGAAGAACATAACAGAATCCAAAGTCTCCAGAGTATGCATCCACAGTGTGTAGTCTAATAAGAAATGATTACACATGCACAGGAACCAGAAGATTTTACCCAGAGCCAAGAGAAATGGACATTGATTTGATCTAGATGTTGGATTTAGCAGTCAAGGACTTTTAAAACAACATTTATAAGTATGTTCAAGGACTTAAGGGAAAACGTGGTTATTCTAAGTGGACAGACCAGGAATCTCAGCAGAGAAATAGAAGTTGTAAAAATAAATGGAAATTCTAAAATGGAAAAGTGCAGTGTTGAAATACAAATGATTTCTGGATGGATCAAAGCAGTGATGGAATGAGAAAATTAGCAATAGATCCTAAAAGCAGTGGGTGAAAGTTAAACGAGGAATAGGTCTCAAGGTATGTCCCCGTAAATTACTTGTTAATTACAAACTGAAAAGTAGAACCTTACAGTTCAGAAACCTGGTGAATTTCATTTTAAATAAGTGATCCAAGTTAACATCACTAATATTGGGACAGTGACATCTTGGGCCTCCTCATGTGCTGCAATGGGAAGGATGCGTTTCTGTGTAATTCCTGCCATAGTGCAGAACAGGAATCTAGTCAGGAGGAAACCTCAGCAACCCCCAGTGAGGAGACATCTACAGAGTAAGTGGCCTGTACTTTTCAAAATGTGAAGATGAATAAAGACAGAGGCTGAGCAACAGTTCCAGATGCAAGGAGACGAAGTAGACGTGACAAGCAGATGCATGTGGGATCTGGCCTGTTCCTGGGCTGGAGGGGGCAGTTTTAAGGACATCACTGGGGCAGTTGACACAATTTGCATCTAGGCTGTGGATTAGATAATCATATTATTTCTATGTTAAAATGTTCTGCTTTGGATAGTTGTACCTTGGTCATATAAGAGAAAACCTTTGTTCTTGTTGAATGCACACTCAGGTATTTAGGGGTAAAGGAACCCAACGTTGCCAAATTACTTTCATTTCCATTTCTTTCCCTTTCTGTCTCTGTCCCTCCCTGTCTCTTTCTTTCAACTGATAAAGCAAATGTATAGTAAAATATAAACTGGTGAATCTGGGTAAATAACAATGAATGGGCCGGGCGCGGTGGCTAACGCCTATAATCCCAGCACTTTGGGAGGCCAGGGCAGGTCGATCACGAGGTCAGGAGTTCAAGACCAGCCTGGTCAATATGGTAAAACCCTGTCTCTACTAAAAATACAAAAGTTAGCCGGGTGTGGTGGTGGGCACCTGTAATCTCAGCTACTCGGGAGGCTGAGGCAGGAGAATCACTTGAACGTGGGAGGCGGAGGTTGCAGTGAGTGGAGATTATGCCACTGCACTCCATCGTGGGTGACAGAGAAAGACTCCATCTAAAATAAATAAATAAATAATAACATTGAATGTTTCTTGTGTTGTTG
The DNA here is from genome assembly GCF_037993035.2 of Macaca fascicularis. Classification (NCBI taxonomy): domain Eukaryota; kingdom Metazoa; phylum Chordata; class Mammalia; order Primates; family Cercopithecidae; genus Macaca; species Macaca fascicularis. The sequence goes on along the minus strand of NC_088392.1, from coordinate 5,310,083 downwards.
CAAATTTTCTATTAATTTGCATTCATATTAAAATTAAAATGTTATAAATAGGCATAAATAATTGATTTTATTTGAGCTCCTTCATTGCTAAAACCAATGACTTCCAAGTTTGTCTTCTTCTCACCTGCTATTTTGACACAATGAAGTCCTTTCTTGACAATTTGTCTCACTTCAGCTTACGAATCACCTTATCTTTCAAACTTGTTCTCACATTGTTTGAAAAAAATATTTTCTATTCTTTTGTCGTGTGGATCCTCTCTTAGTCCCCTCCCATCTAGTTAATTTAGAAAATTAACTAGAATGTCCTAAAAAATTTACGAATGCATGAATTTTGAAGTACCTAAAAATTAATCACAATTTGCTCTGAACCATTCAAAATAAAAATATTTACATACAAAATTTTTAAAAAGTGAGACATCCATATCATGAATGCTAAATTCTTTCTCTTTGCACTTTCATCTTCCTCCGTTTTTCCCCTGCCATACTTGATTGGCATGTGACTATCTCACTTCTACCAACTGCATCAGGTATTAAGTGGCATTAATTTATTTGAAGTGTGTAAAGTCATTCTGCTAATAAGTAACAAGTACCTCTAGTAGTTGGCACAAAAGGTACCAGTAATGAAGATGAACAGTTTGCATCAAAGCTATTTTCAGACCTTCCTTGACACTGGTGAGCACCTGAGGCTCTGCTGTCCTTTTCTGGATGCTCCTCTGGCCCTGGATCATCGATGCCACAAGATAAAAGGTATTCACACAGTGAAAATGCATTCTGTGTCTTCTTACACATGCTAGGAACACAACGGAAAAATATCTTCATCCTTATGGAATTTCTATTTAATGAGAGAGCCGAACAATAAAAAAATAAAGAATAGGTTAGGTGGTCCACTATGGGGAACAGTTTGGAGATTCTTTGAAAAACTAAAAATAGAGCTACCATATGATCCAGTGATCCCACTGCTAGGGATCCACCCAAAAGAAAGGAAATCAGTATATTGAAGAGATGTCTGCACTCCCATGTTTATTGCAGCACTATTCACAAAAGCCAAGATTTGGAAGTAACCTCGGTGTCCATCAACAGATGAATAAATAAAGATCATGTGGTACATATACACAGTGGAGTACTATTCAGCCATGAAAAAGAATGAGACTCAGTCATTTGCAATAGCATGGATGAAACTGGATGTCATTATGTTAAGTGGAATCAGCCAGGCACAGAAAGACACGCATCACGAGTCCTCACTTATTTGTGGGAGCTCAAAATCAAAACAAATGAATTCAAGGACATAGACAGTAGAAGGATGGTTACCGGAGGCTGGAAAGGGTAATAGGGGAGGGGAAGGGGGGAGATGGGGATGGTTAATGGGTACAAAAATATTAGAAAGAATGAGTAAGACATACTATTCAACAGCACAACAGGGTGACTATAGTCAACAATAATGTAATAGTACATTTAAAAATAACTTAAAAAATATAACTGGATTGTTTGTAACACGAAGGATAAATGCTTGAGGGCATGGATACCCCTGTTTCCATGATGTGATTATTATGCATTGCATGCCAGTATCAGAACATCTCTTGTGCCCCATAAACATGTACACCTCGTATGTACCCACAAAAATTAAACGTTGACTAGGTTAGAGGGTGATGGGTACTCAGGAGAAAAACAAGACCGGAAAGGAGCATAAAAAAACATTGGTAAGGAAGTTGGGTCCATTTGAGAGTGGTCAGGGGAGTGTGACTTTGAAGTTAAAAGTATGAAGGTGAAGAGAAAGGGGCCACGTGGAAGGCCAGGTAAGAAACAGCAAGAGCAGAGGTCCCCGAGCAGGAGGCTGCCTGACTTGGTCAAAACCAGCCAGGAGGTGGGTGTGGGGGGGGGTGGAGAGGCGATTGGGGAGACGTGAGTGGAGCAGTGAGCCCTCGGGGGTCATAGAGGTACTCAGTATTTTCTCTGGATGAGATAGGAAGCCAGCGGAGGTGTCTGGAGCAGAGGAATGGCGTGATCTGACATAGGAGAGTAAACGAGAGAGATTCGCGGGAGGAAGCAGGGAGAATGCCACAAAGCCACTGCCAGAATCTGAGCCACAATGTTGGTGGCTTGGACCAGGGTAGGAGAGATCCAAGTGGCGAGATTGGTCAGGCTCTGTGTGTACTTTGAAGGAAGAGTAAACAAGATCTGTGGATTGACTCAATGCACGTTGGGAGTGAAAGAGAGGAGCCAATGAGGATAATAAGGTGCTTGGCCTGCCTGAGTAACTGCAAGCCCGAAGTTGGCATTTGCTGCGATAGGGAAGGCTGTGAGGGAGGATACCGGGAGCTCAGCTGGGGAAATGTGAAGCTTGAGAGCCTATTAAATATCCCCATGAGATGTCAAGGCCGTAGTTTGATTTTTAAGCCTGGAGTTTAGGGTAGGGAATCAGGCTGAAGATACGTGCATGTAAACACTACTTAAAGATACGGGACTGTAGGAGGGTTGAGAGGGCAGGTCTCGCTAGAAAGGAGAAGACCCAGAGATTGAGGTCTGAGCAGGCCAATGGTGGCCATGATGCCCACTTACCAGCAGTGTTCATGGGGACATCCAGGCCAAAGAGTGGGGAGAGCCACAGGGAAAAGGGAGCAGACTTGAATCACTGCCTCTGGCTGAGACAGACTCCAACCTAATTGCAGGCACCTGGAGCTGACTTTTCAAGACTGCTCCTATCACAAGGACTGGAGTCAAAAAACACTGGAATCAAGAATGTTAAGTTGATCCCTGGGCACCACACTTGTATTTCTAGATAGAGGTGCCCCCTGAGCAGGTGAAAGCATTAGAGGGAGATGGGAGGGCATTTGAGTTGTCAACAGGGAAGTCCCTGAATCATCTACAGTTCCCAAATAGAGCCTCTCTAGGGGGTCGCCCAGGCAACGCCAGCTGCCAGAGGTGATCCCCTCAGTCACTGAGTCACCCAGTTCAGGGTCCTGCTGAGGGCTCACCCACGTTGAGAGTAATTCTAGAGTTTGCCAGTTTTTCCACATTCTTTTCTTGGGAGTCTGGATGTTGGCTCACAATTTTGGCATGTGAATGTCTGTGTGCAGATTTTCATCTGTCTCCCTTAACCTTCACAGTGAAACAAATACACACGGATGCAAGATGCAATGTGAAGTACTGAACAGGTTAAGTTGAAAATGCTCCCTGACACTCTGGAGGCACAAACACTAACCGTATTTTTCCATCTAAGCAGGTATCTGTGCTGAATTGCTGGGACAAATGCACTGAACATTGCCCTCACCTTCAAGGTTGCCTTCATTCTGCCCCTGTTGAACTAGGCTAGCATTAGTCTCACCAGGGAACTGGGAAAATAAGTAACCGGGCAAGAAGGGAAAGTGAAATCCAGGGTTGAACATCCTTGTTTTATTGATGGCATGCATCCCCAAGTGTTCTATTATCCCCTGAGCAGCCTTGCGTACATGTTAAACAGAAGTGACTGTCCTGGGGGTAATGGATGGTCCCCTGGGGCTTTCTCCAGAAGAAAACTGCCCTTATATGGGCATCAGCTTCTCTCAAGAGGGAGGGGACTTTATTCATGTTCCTCTGTCAGAAGCCTGGGCTCAAATGAGAATGCAGCTACCCATCCTGGAAAAAAAAATCATGTTTTTTTTTTTTTTGCTTTGCATTTTAGGAATCTCTCCTTGAGCAAAGACCTTGATCAATTCCGAGGCTGATGAGTTTTCTTGGTTCTTGCTGATGAGGCTAACTCCATTCAGTTCTAAGGCCGGTTAGCTTGGGTCTGTTCTGAGGATGCTGTCAACATTCTTATCCTGTGCGAACACTTTGAACCTTGTGGGTTGTTGGTCACGAATGGTGGCAACCGTTCTTTATGCCGCTTCATGTCACAGGGGAAAATGCGTGTGTCTTGGACTCCAAGGGTGGCAGCATCCCCACCCGAAGAAAGCAGCCCATTTGTTTTGATGGATGCTCCTCAGGGCTTCCAGGAACGTGTTCTGCTGGAGGAGTAACGGGGATGGTGGCTCTGCTAACACTGACACAGGTCTCACGCCAGGGTCATTTCTAAGGAGCTTACTCACTCTTTCAGATAGGTTATTGCAGATTTGTCTGTCATAAAACCTTTCTACATATTCCTTCCATTTATCCGGAAGATTTATCCATCCTAGAGGCACATCCCTCCACAGTTCTGTGCCTTCTTAGTAATTCAAAAATCAGCCTTGGTAAACGATTTAGTTTGAAATCACCATTCTCCAGAACCTTTAGGGATCTCAGGGTAGGATGAGCCAATGAGTGATAGAACTGATTAGGTAAAAACTGGACTTCCACGGCTCATTACCTGCGCGGAAATGATTGGATATAGGGCGGGAGACTGGTAGGGTGGAGTCCTGCTGAGTCCTAGAGGGCTCCCATCGCTTGCAGCAATCATCTTTTCTCATTTGTTTGTGTCTAATCTCAGGATATGTTCTGGTCTCTGGCTTCTTCATAACCATTGGTCTAAATTCCTTAAAATACAATCTTTTGTCTTCCTTTGGCGTTCAAAAGTGTGAAGCAGATAGCTCTAAAGGAATTCAAGTCACCACCATAAATCTTGAGTGATTTTAGAAAGATATATAATACTCCTAAATGATGACATATTTCCAGAAGATCAGTAAAACATTTCTGAGTGATAAATGGTTGGACAGTTGTGTCTCTGCAGCGAACCTAAGGGGGAACATCAAGCAAGCACAGTATTTTATGAGTATTATTGGTCATATCTTTTGTTTTTAATCTGCCAGAAATGCAACTAAAGAGGCTGGCCACACAGAAAATTGGTCCACTTTATACCAGGTCTGGCTGGGAAAAGCTCTGGGATTTTTGATTTGCCATCAGAACAAAAGGTTGGTGTGGGACCAGGGTGGGAGGTGTGGCGAGGGAGGGATGGAGGGTTGCAGGGGGGAGTTCAGTGTCTGGAGAGTAGATGACAGCCTTGGTTCCAGCATTTAAAAGCAATTACAGAGCCGTGCGTGTGTGTGTGTGTGTGTGTGTGTAGATTTATTCACAAAGTCTGTGCTGTACATTAACTAAATTTGTAGTTTTAATCACGGATAGAAGAAACAAAACATACACACACGGAGCCACGAAATACCCAAAGCGGCAGGTCATTTTCTGTCAATCCCCAGAGACCTTCGTCTTTGAGTGCTGGTGTGGGGAGAAGGCGGCAGGAGACCGCTGCAGCTGTTAACAAAAGTCAGCCACAATAGAAACACCGTTCTGATAGGTGAGCTGGGAAATGCAATTAGAGCTAGTTAGAATTATGCATTTATTTGGCTTCCTGGGCAGAGTATCAAAAGGCTAGGATAGGAGGGAGACTGCATTGGCTACACTGATGGAACTGAGAAGGAAGGAAGGTTTTCTCCCCTCCACTGGGATCGAAGGGGACGCGCGTGGCTCACTCTTAGCTGGAGGCTGCACCAGCGCATAGCACGTCTGGCAGAGCTACTTTGAGGCATGTGATGCTGCTTTCCACCTTATGTGGACCTTTGGTAACAGCATCTGAAAATGAGGAGCATTGCAGCCGACGTACACTCTGTTGAAAGGGCCCGAGGAGTTGCAGAAGCCTCCAGAATTAAGAATTGTGCCTGCAAAACCACATTTGTGTGGAATGTTCCTACATTTCCTTTCAGATAGTTATCTGCTTTTGCAATTCAGTCACCAGCTCTCCCACTGCCGCGATGGCCTCTGCACAAACAAGCCTCACCCTATGAAAAAGTGATCAAAAATAAACCCACAGGGAAGTTGTTGGAAGTAGAACAATATTATACCAAAAATGGAAAAATGATTTTCCTTGAAAACCACATAGGAAAAGCTTCATAAATCATAAAGGTCTAGCAATACACCTCCTGGATTTAAGTATCAGTGCAATTACATTTTGCTACATGCAACTTTGCTACTCACTTGTTATTTTACACACTCCAACAGAATAATTTCCCGTGGAGAAAACTGAGTCATTGAAATATTCTGCTTTCCCAGAGTGCCAAGGAACACATTAGTGCATGTTTTCAGACATATTCCACAGGAGCCAGTTTGGGGGGCTTCATGTTGGACCCCACAGTAGGGCAATCAATGTGTGGCATGTGTCTTGGTGTATGCAGTGGGTGGGGACGGGCCCAGGAGGCTGGCAAGGACGAGTTTCTGAGGATACACATTTAAAATGTCTCAGGAGTCCTAATTGAATATTGTTCAATAACAAATGACCTATTAAGATCTTCCCTGTGAATTCAGAATAACCAACCGCCAGGATTTTTCTGCCGCTTCACTCCCATGACTGGTCTCCCACATTTTCCAGTGCCAACTTCAAGTCATCATCTGGCCACTTCAAGACCCAGAGACCAGCAGAGATCTGGTCACGCGGGTTCTGTTTCGAACTAGCTCCTACTTTCCCAAAGTTAATTTGCTTTAGTTAGATATTAAGAATAATCGAACGGGCACTGTCCCTTTCATGGGAATTGAGGGAACTGGTCTCAAGGCAGAACTTTTTTTCCAGTGTCCAGTTTCAAGGAAGCTATATCCAGCGTGGTGAAGTTTGCTGGATTTATTAAGGAGAATTGTCCTATTCCTGCTTGGGCTGGCTGAGCCGTTATATTGTCTGTTTGAGGTCAAGGGCTGGTTTGCCGTCTCATGTGAATGATGCATTTGCTCCCGATTTCAAAGGTGTAGGAAGAAGGAAGGTCATGCCACATTCCATATCCTACCCTTCAGTGAACTGCAGGAACAGCTCTTACTGTAGAAATTAATAATTGCAGAATTAAACGTGGTTCCCAGGAAAACTGAACCCCACATGCATCAAAGGCTCAGAGAAGTTTTCCTGCAATTTAGTCCAATAGCATACAGGCTTTCTGAGTCTCCATTCAGCTGCTTTGAAACGCTGGTTTTAAAAGTCCCCTGAGTCCTATATCGCACCCGTGATTATAAAAATATTTAAAGCCACAGAAAGAATATATAGCTGTTCAGACACATGTGCTGATTTATTGTGTACCACGGTTTGATACAAACTGGAAGGCAAGCTTTCAGGCTGACAAGAGAATCAGAGTAGCAGGATTCAATTCATATATTACGGTACCAGCCCCAGAACAGGAGCAGCCTAGAGCAAGCCCGTAATAGAGGGTTTCTGAAACCTCCCCCACACAGCCAGGAGACAACATAAAAAGTTACATGACTATTTATGTGACATGGAGTCGTATTGGTAGTGATGTGCCCACATAAATAGTATTGAGAATTTTTGGAATATGAAAATTAAAGAAAAATATTTCAAACCTAAACTGTGTATTATGAAAAATAACAAATCTTCCCAAATGCCATAAAAAAAATAGAGGTGGAAGGAAAGACAAAGGGTTAGAGGTCTATGAGTATTCTTTCTGGACAAAAATTTAATTTTCTAAAAAATCTCATAATCGTATAAATAGTAAATAAACATTTTATGAAAGGAAGATATCTGGGTTTCTTTTTGTTGTTGTTTTTGTGAATGTCACCCACAATTTTAGTGGTCATGTTGAAATGTTAAACTACAAAGTCTGCATGCTTATCTCTTAAAGCATTTCCCTACTGCTTTCCTGTGTGGAATCTCGGTCTGTAAAGCCCTCCAAGTTCCCGTAGGGTCTGTTTCTTCAGCTCACCTCATGCCCCTCTGCCTTTGCTCCCAGTCCTTTGGGAGGTTAAAGTGGGCAGATTGCTAGAGCCCAGGAGTTTGAGACCAGCCTGGGCAACATCGTGAAACCTCGTCTGTACAAAATACATAAAAGTTAGCCCGGCATGGTGGCAGGCACTTGTAGTCCCAGCTACTCTGGAGGCTGAGGTGGGAGGATCGCTTGAGCCCAGGGAGGTCAAGGCTGCATGTCTAGCCTGGGCTTTGTTCTGCTTCTGAAACTTGTCAAGCCTGTTGCAGCTGCAGTCTTTGTGCTTCTTGTCTCTGTCTGGATGTCCTGACCTCAGATTTCCTCATGTCTTTCTTCTTTTCTCCTCCAAACAGCCTCCCCACCCTAGTGCAGTGCCCCAGCCCTTTCCTATTTCACCTTTGGACTTTCCTCATATTAAGAGGTAACCAGCAGGTTCCCTTTTCCACATGACCCCAATATAATGCCAGTTGCCTTTTACAAATGAGTTTCCTCCCAATAGGAAGACACTGAAGTACACAAGGACAGAGAGAAGGAATGGAGAATTCCTATGGTATTTGAATTATTTTAACAATAACCCAAAGAACAGTGCCAGATACATAGAAAATATATGATCCATTCATGGATTATGAGTTAATAAATGAATGACATTATACAGTGAATGAATAAACACATCTACTGCTAGGGAATACAAGGCTGTATTATGAGGAGTCCCTAGAAGCTTATTCTAATAATAAGTTTAATAAAAATCAATCATAAATAGCTGCAATTGAATACACAGAGTAGAAAATGACTATTTCATAAACAATGTAACTGTATCGCGAATGTTCCTGTCGCTATATGTGAAACCTTCAGAAAGCTTGAATTTGTTGACAGTGATCACAAATTGATGTTAAATATATTTATGGGAAGTGTTCAAGTGTAGCAGTTTAATTACTGACACATTATACAGAGTTGGATATTTCCATCAGTAGTATGGTACCTGCTTGGGCAGGAGTGAGAGCAGTATGAAATGAATCCATTGTTAACTACTTAGGAACTGGTACACTTAAATATTTGAATGTCTGGCTACTTTATATAAAGCCTGAGAAGTGATTTTAAAACGTTACAAATAAGTTTCTGGCTGGGCGTGGTGGCTCACTACTGTAATCTCAGCACTTTGGGAGACCAAGGTGAGTGGATCTCTTGAGCCCAAGAGTTTGAGAAAAGCCTGGGCAACGTGGTGAAAACCCATCTACAAACATTATCCAGGTGTGATGGCGTGTGCTTATAATCCCAGCTACTCTGGAGGCTGATGTGGGAGGATCACTTGAGCCCAGGCAGGTCGAGGCTGCAATGAGCCATGACTGAACTCTAGCTTGCATGACAGAGTAAGACCCTGTCTAAACAAACAAAAACAAATAAACACACACAAAAAAAGAAAAAAGAAAAAGAAAAACAAGTTTCTATTTCAAAAACCCATCAGCAGATTGTTTTGGAGATGAGGTTATAAAAGTGTATTTTAACCAGTTATGCCACTTATCCTTTTTATCATAATTAAGTTATATAATAAAATACCATATGAATCAAATAAAGTTATTGTTTTTATGAAAAGTAAGTTGAATTCTTTGAAAAGACTTAATAAAGTCAAGTTGATAAATTGCTGATGACTTAATTGTGAACAAGAAAGCTAGTAATGTTTGGGGGGAAAAGCCTGAAAAGTCTAGGATTCTGCACTTAAATTGCTTCCCAATTCCTTTCTTCCTCTTTCTACTTTAAAAGAATATATAGAAGAAAACACAGTGGATGAACAAGGGATGTGGTTTATACAAAAAAAAAAAAAAGAAAATCATTGATGGATCCAGCCTCAAAAAGAAGCGTTCGTCTTTGTTGGTTAAAGAGTATGAGTATATATTTATAAGTTTTGATTAAACTTTTAAACTTTAAAGATGTTTAGGTTACATAGTATTGTAATAGTTTTCCTCTTTACCCAACTTTCTCTAATGACCTCGTTGCATCTGATAACAAGATTTCTACTGTGTTTTGATACAGGAACAGACTTGATAAAAAAAAATTTTGAGCATGTCTTTTGAGTAAAAATATTTTGTTAACTAGAGCAAAAAAAAAAAAAAGAGCCAGATTATTTATGTTTTATGCCATTTAGTTATTAAGGCTAATCATTTAAGTTGGCTTGCTTTGACAAGGCCTCCAATGGCAAAGAATAAAATATAATGAATTGGAACAAGTTTTTGTTTTTTTTGGAAAAAAAATAAACACTCAAATTGATGTATAATTTCCTAATTAGCATGACTGGATACTAAGTGCTGAGGACAATATCTTCAAAATTGTGAGGAAAGAAAATTGAACTTAAAATATCATACAAGTAAAAACAGTAATTAAGAATGAGAGTATAAAACACCTTCCAATTACAAAAGACTCAAAAAGTTTACTTTATCTTCAAAAGTTACTCCAATAATATTCCCCCCAAAGTTGAAAGTGGAGGGGATAGAGAACAGGTGGAAGCTTGGTGAATACATTGAATTCCTCATCTTTCATTACAGGAGTGACTTGATAACTCTAAAATGGACAAATGAGCATTTTATCCCCTTTTGTATTAGGCATTGCAACCACACCTGTGCATTATTTCTAGAACGAAATTGAACATGATAAGGAACGTGTTTTAAAGTGCAGCAATATCTTAAAGTTATATGGTGACTTATAGTTTAGAAAGAAATTATACCTACACTATCAAAGTTACTTCCAGCTTTTTCTAACCCATAATTCCAAAAGCCGAATAAAGCAGAAAAGAGAATAAGATTGCTCACCAAAGAACCGAAAACTGTAGAATCTGATTTTAAGATGTTTGCTTTTGTAAGTAAATGTTAATATTGGAAAGTGTATCTAATAAGATGTTATTAACAGTTCTTCAAATTTCTTTCAGCTTGCTAACAATTTTAAAGCCAACTTTAAGAAAAAAAAAACCCACAAAATTATGAAAGTTTAGGCACCAAACGTGAATCTTTATTTAAAAAGAATAGACATCACAAAAATTACAATTTCATAACATTTGTGAGACTCGAGGATTATAATTTTGAGTCTCATTTTAAGGCAAAGGAGATACATTTATGGATACAAAATTAAGTAAGAGACCTGGAAAAGGACTCGTGAAAATGAAAATGAAGGCCTCAAAACTTATGCTTCATGAACTTCATGGTTCATGGACCTTGCTCGCATATCCAGGTCATAATTATGGGTGCTGGGCCTGCATCAACGGAGGCAAGTAATGTATCCCTAGAAGCCAATGAACATTCAGAGAGTTAGCAGTAACTTATGCCTGGAAGTGACTGTGAACTACATAAATATATTCCATTAATCCTAAACTAAATAGACCCTCAATTCAAATTCCCTCTGGTTAGATTTCCAAAATGCCTGTGACCACTCAATCACCTGAGAAGCTTGCCACCTGATATGAGGAGGAGAATGTGTCAGAGAGTTCAATACACTTAATGTTTATTCACCATCCCCCAACCCAATAATTCATATGTTGAAATCCTAATAGCCAAGATGGTGTTTTAGGAGGTGGAGCCTTTGGGATGTGCTTAGATCATGAAGGTGGGGCCCTCATGAATTGGATTAGTGCCTATGTTAGAGTTCTCCAGAGAAACAGAGCCAATAGGATATATATAGGATATATATCTATATAGAAAGATGAGAGGGGGTTTATTAGGGCAATTGTCTCATGTGACTATGGAGGTTGAGAAGCACCATGATAGGCTGTCTGCACGCTCAACAGTCAGGGAAGCCTGTGGTCTGGCTCAGTCCAAGTCCTGAAGCCTGAAAACTGGGGAAGCAGACACTGTAACTCTCAGTCTGCAGCCAAAGTCCTGAGAACCTGGGGGCTGCTGGTGTAATTTCGAGAGTCCAAAGGCCAGAAAACCTGGAGTTCTGATGTTTAATGGTGGTAGAAGAAGGGTATCTTAGATAGAACTTGCCTTTGTAGACATACCTGGAAATAATGTTTTACCAGTGATCTAGGTATTCCTTAATCTAGTCAAGTTGACACCTAAAATTAACCTTACAGGTATCCTTATAAAAGATACCCCAAAGAGATATTTCTACCCTTTCACCATTTGAGGTAAGAAGATAGCTGTCTGTGAGGAAGCAAGCCCTCAGCAGGCACCAAATCTGCTAGAGCCTTGATCTTGGACTTTGCAGCCTCCAGAACTGAGAAATAAATGTGTGTGTGTGTTTGACTGTGTTTAATGGCATTTTTGTAATAGGAAGTAAGACGGACTAAGACAGAGATAAAGTAAAAATAGAAAGAAAAAACGGTCTTAACTGATTGTACTTGGAACAGATTTGTTTTTGGTTATTGTTGCAAGTTTTGCAAATGCGACCTTAAGTGCACATGCGTAGGGCTCCTCCCAAGTCTTAGAAAGATTTGTGCAAGTGAGGCACCCAGAAACTTGTGTCATTAGTTTAACCATAAATCTGCTTTCATAGAAGACATTAATAAGACATTTACAAATTATTATAAGGGTCTATTTTTATTGCCTATTTTTTCTTGGTTCTGTTTCTAGTATGTCTACTAAATTTTGATTGAATGTTAGACATTATATATAAAAGATTATTGAGGCTGTGGATAATGTCATTTTCCTTCAGAGAGCATTCACTCTATCTTTTTTGGTGGGTAGAGAGTTGGGGAAGTTTATCTTAATCTAATCAGGAACTGAATGAAATGGTGGCAGAAATACCTCCAGAGATAGGAATGGAAATCTTGGGATTTTTCACTAGGGATGTTTCTTGCTGGCAGGCTCTGAATTTCAGTTGCTATCTTCTCAGAATCATGAAACTGCTCTACATTCCCCTTTTCCATTCAGCAGTTTTCTGCTCAGCTTCTCAGATCTTTGCCTTACGAAGTTTAAGAATTCAGCAAATGATTAGAAATGAGGAGGAAGTTGCTTGTCTCTAGATGTACATTTTTGCATAGTTTTGACTCTTAGAACCATACTAATGTTTTACATATTCCCCAAATAAATGAGTAAGTGAACATATCAAATTAATTAGAATATAGGAGGAACTCAAAATAGAATACAAACAGTAACATATGGACCCAACTGTACTATAAATAAGTAAGTAAACAACACTGAAATTAATGGTGAAGAAAATAAACTAACATTAGTAACTTTGGAAAATAGTATTTTTCCTTTATGATATAAAGCTAAAGATAAAAAACTTTACAAAAATACCATTGTTAGTAAATCTTTTTTTTTTCCACAGGGTATAGGTTAGAAATTCTGTAACTACTTTATGTGCATATTAGGTTTGAACAAATAAGTATATATATTGTAGATGGGGAGAACCAGGCTTATCACAGTGAGGGGAAAAAGGTACAAATAAAGAAATGGGGAGGACTAAAATAAAATGTGTGGTTTTTGATTATGAACTTACGATTTTAAATATTTATACAGGTAGATATAATGTAGTTGTATATATATCATCTACAAATATATGTACATATATAATATGTATACATATATTTCATAGCTCTGTCTGCTAAGAGGAGAAGAAATTACAACTCAATAGCACTGAGCACACAGAGTCTAGATCTTGCTTTCTAAACACCATCTCCAATAAAAAGTACCATTGGCTTCTTGGAAAAGTGATTGATTTCAGAAGTGAAGCAGAGGCGTCATGTAAGCCTGGAACACCTTACGGACCAAGAAAATAAGGAAGAGCTTGAAAAATGGTGGAAACATGTCAAAAGGGGCACAGAACTCGTCTGTCAAAGCTCTCAATGGTTAACACTGGAATAATTTGAGCAACAAAATAAAAAATGATATATTAAATTACAATCCACAAAATAAAATAAATATTAATGAGTCTATGCTGATACAAAAATGAATAAATTAATAAGCTGGAGAGAAGTGACAACTCTTCCTTACAGAAGAATTAAAATTAATACATGTAGAAGTGAGGGAAACAAAAATTACCCTTAGGCAAACCTCAAAGTAATAATTAATGCAGGGAATAACCATTGATGGATACTGAACACTTGGGCAAAAGCTGGAAGAGAAACAGAATATTTGTATATACTCAAAAACTCTTTCCCAAGGTATTTATCAACTACCAAGAGATAAACTATAATTTTGCAGTTGAGAAATATGGTAGACAACACCTTAACCAAGTGATCAAATCAACACCATCAGTAATAAGAGATATTGACACTATGGCTGGGCATGGTGGCTCAAGCCTGTAATCCCAGCACTTTGGGAGGCCGTAGTGGAGGGATTGCTTGAGCTTGGGAGTTTGAGGTCAGCCTGGGCAACATGGTGAAACCCCATATCAACAAAACATACAAAAATTAGTCAGAAGCTTGGGAGTTTGAGGTCAGCCTGGGCAACATGGTGAAACCCCATATCAACAAAACATACAAAAATTAGTCAGGCATGGTGGCACACATCTGTGTTCCCAGCTACTTGGCAGGCTGAGGTTGGAGGATGGCTTGAACCTGGGAGGCAGACGTTGCAGTGAGCAGAGACTGCACCACTGCACTCCAGTGAGACCCCATCTCAAAATAAACAAATAAATGAGAGAGAGAGAGAGAGAGAGAGAGAGAGAGAGAGAGAGAGAGAAATTGACATTATATATCTCCTGATACAGCACACTGGAAAGAGCACACCACTTCTGTTGAATTCTTGCCAAAAATGTATAACCCCAATCTAATCATAAGCAAACTTTAGATGAATAAAATCAGGAGAGATTCAACAAATTAACTGACTGGGTCTCATCAAATAACTCAAGGTCTTGAAAGATGAGGAAAGACTGAGGAACCATCATAGAGTGGTGCTGTTCAGGGAGTCACAACTCAGTGCAATGTGAATTTCTGGGTGGGTCCAGGAGCAGAAAATGGACATTGGGGAAATTTGTACAAGGTCAGCATTTTAGTTAATTATATTATACCAATGCTAACGTCCTGGTTTTAATAAGAGCACTATGTTCATGTAAGTTGTTAATGATAGGGCAATGGTTTTTCAACCAAGAGTAATTTTGCCTTCCAGGGGACATTTGGCAATGAGTGCAGACATTCTGATCTTCATGACTGGGGAGGGTGCTACTAACATCTAGGAAATAGAAGCCAGAGATGCTGCTGGAGGAAGCTGAGTGAAAGGTATATTGAACTATCTGCACTATTTTTTAAACTTTCTGTGAGTCTAAATTATTTCAAAATTAGAAGTTAATACATAAAAATAGAGTTCAGCAAATGCCTTGAGTGGGAATCCTCTGCATTTTGAGCATTTTTCTCTGAGCTTTTATTATTTCAATATCTTGACCTTTTAAGATCCACTTGTGTTAGACGTTCCAAAGTCAATTTTTTCTCTCCAGCATGGTGAAGTGACAACCAAATTCTCTACTGAATGATACGAACCTCAGCTGTAGCCTTCTGCTTGGATTCTCAGTCTCTTGCTTGGCATCAAGAATTGGCAAATGCAGCCTTCACTTCTTTCGCTGAGTTTCTCTTCTCCCCAAGGTCATGGCCCCTTGAGTCCTGGCAAGTCCAACAAGCATTTAAAAAAAAATTAATCGAGATTTCCTATTTGTGTGCAGTGAGACCACTGATCTTCCACAAACTATGCAATCATGGCTGAAAGTAGAGTCTCATTGCCATTTTATATAACAGCTTTATTGGTGCATAATTTACATAACATAAAGTTTGCTTGTTTAAGTATATAATTCAATAATTTTTTAGTATATTTACCGAATTATGCAACCATAACTATGATCCAGTTTTAGAACATTTTCTTCACCCCCATGCATTTTAATGCCCTTTTACAGTTAATCTTTGTTTCTGTCATAGCCTCACACAACCACTTACTTATTAATACTTTTTCTGTCTCTAGAGATTTGCCCTTTCTAGACTTTTCATATAAATGCAGTCATACCATATGTGGTCTGTTGTGACTGGGTTCTTTCCCTTAGTATATTTTTGAGGTTCATCTACGTAATAGCATGTGTCAATACTTTTGTTTCTTTTTATTGCCAAATAGTCTTTATTGTATGGATATACAATATTTTGTTTATGCATTCATCAATTGATAGACATTTGGATTGATTCCACGTTTTGGTTATGGATAATGCTGCCATGAACATTGGTGCACAAGTAAGTATTTGTGTGAATATATCTTTTCATTTTCCTTGAGTGAATACCTAGGATTAGAATTGCTGGATCATAAGATAAATCTACTTTTAACTTTTTCAGAAAATGCTAAACTCTTTTGCAAAGTGGCTGAACCATGTTGCATTCCCACCAACAATGTGCAAAAGTATCAATTTCTCCATATTCTCACCCAAACATGGTATTATCTGACTTTTCAATCATAGTGATCTTAGACGGCATGAAATGGTACCTCACTATAGTTTTAATTTATATTGACCTAATGATTAATAATATTGAGCATCTCTTCATGTGTTTATTGACCATTTTGTTATCTTTTGGGGGGTAAATTTCTACTTGAATATTTTAGCTTTTTTTTTTTTTTTTTTTTTTTTTTTTTTTTTGACAGGATCTCACTTTGTGGCCCAGGCTGGAGTGCAGTGGTGCAATCATAGCTCGCTGCAGTCTTGATCTCCTGGACTCAAGAGATGCTCCCACCTCAGCCTCCAGATTAGCTGAGACTACAAGCAGGCAGTAGCATGCTTGGCTAATTTTTCAAATTTTTTGTAGAGACAAAGTCTCACTATGTTGCCCAGCCTAATCTAGGACTCCTGGGATCAAGCGACCCTTCTGCCTTGATCTCTTAAAGTCTAGGATTAGAAGGCATGATCCACTGTGCCTGGCCCTTTTGCCTAGTTTTAATTGAACTATTTATCTTCTTAGTAGTAAGTTATGAGATTTTTATATGCTTTTAGATACTCTGGATACAAATCTTTTTTAGAATATATGATTTGCAAATATTTACTCCCAGTCTGTGGCTTGTCTTTTTACTCTATTAATGGTATACATTTGGAAGTGAAAAGATTTTAGTTTTGACTAAGTTCAATTTATCAACTTTTTCCATTATCACTTGTGCTTTTGTTGTTTATCTAATAAATCTTTGCTTAAACAAGGTCACAAAGATTTACTCCTATGTTTCTTTAAGGAGTTTAAGAGCCTTAGCTCTTACATTTTGAATTAATTTTTGTGTGTGGTGTGAGGCAAGGGTCTACCAAAATCCACCATTTTCCATATAGGTATCCAATTGTTTCAGCATCATTTGTTGAAAATCTTTCCCAATTAGATTGTCCCTGCTTGATTTTTTAAAGTAGGATTTTCACTTCCATTTTATTTTCTAATTTGTTGTCCTGGCATAAAACAGACACCTATTGATATATTATTTTAATTTTTATTTAACCACTTTATTAAATCATCTTAACTTGATTTTTTTATACAGGAAAAATAATCTCCAACTAATGATAATTTCATATATTCCTTTCTAATAATTGTATTCTGCATATATTGTTATCTTATTTCATTGATTTGGGATTCCAGAGTGATACTGGAAAAAACAAACAGATTAATTTGGTCATTCTATCTTATTCTTGACTTCACTGGAGTATCTTTAGTATTTCACCATTTAGCATAAAATATTTGGTGTGAGTTTTGGAAGATATTCCCTGAACTGTTTAGGAAATTTCTTACTAGCCTAATTTGTTATATATTATTAAAAACAGGAAAAGCTATTAAATTCTATTTAGTGCTCTTCTTTTTTTTGCATCTGATGAAATTCTTATGTGAATTTTCTCTTTTTAACACTCAGTATAATAAATCATGTTAACAGACATCCTAGATTTGATTTATTTAGTGTGGAATAAACTCACTTTTTCAGAGTATTGTCTCCTTTCTTTACTTTGTCAGATTCAATATATTAATACTTAGAATTTCTTTAACCGATGTTAATAAGTGAGGTAAAACTATACTTTTCAGTTTTTCCTACATTTATCCGGCTTTGTTTTTAGTACTATGTTCGCTTCACACATTTATTTGGAAGCTTTCCCATATTTTTCTACACTACAAGAGTTAAAATGACAGAAGAAACTATGTATTTTTTTAAGTTGATAAATAATCTGGGCCTGAAGGCTTTTTGTGATAGACATTTGATACGCTTTTAAATTTCTTTTAAAATGATTGATATAATAGGTTTTTCATTGTCTCCGACTTTTTGGAGATAAGTTTGGTAAAGATGCTTCCTAAAAGTCTTTTATTTCATTTGGTTTGTATGTTCTAATGATTGGCATGATACTACGCATGTTATTTGTTGTTAGGATTCTAACATTTTTATGGTTACCTGTTTATTATCCTATTTTCCTATTTTGTTGTTGTAATGTATAGTTATATTCTTTCCCTCAGATTAGTTTATTGTCTATTTTATTAGTCATTCCAAGGAACTTCTGTTTTGCTGTTCATTAATTTCTGGTACTTATTAACTTTTACATCTTCATATTGCTACTCTTTAGCACCTAACACTTGCTTAAAAGAAGTTTGTTGAATGAATAAATGAAATCAAAACACCTTTTCCTTAGGGAATATAGGAACTCAAGAAGGATGTTTTTAAAATGGAGAAAATGGTAGAAGCAGAGAAGCAGAAAAAGTGATGTGTAAGCAATTCTAAATCTCCAGACATCAACCCCCAAGTTAGCTTCATATCTAAACTTTTAATAAACTTTAATAAATAAAATAAATAAACTTTTAATAAATCTTTCCTTTTGCAGAACGGTGCACATTTTTACCATATAAGAATCAAATGTTGCATCTATTTCGATGTTTACATTGCTCTTGTTTTGAAAAATACCCAATCAAATCATCATTTATAAGTAGCGTTACTTGAAAAGCATTCAAACTTTTGGAGAAATTCCCAAGGACCTTGGAATTTGGAAACAATAAATATTCTGCCGCGGGTAAGGCACGTTTGAAATGGAATCAAGCATGATAATGCAACGAAGCTGCGAAGGAAGGTCCGTGCTCGTTTCTCTGCCAAGTCAAAACTTCATCGATCGTGATTCAGTGGCCTCACACTTCTCAGCTCCCCTTCAGCCTCTGGAAAAATGGCATTTGCAGCTGTCTCCCTGACCTCAGGGCGAGGAGAGGAAGAAGGACCCGGAATCCTTGCCTGCCCAGGAACAGGGGGAGGCTGCCACGTTCTGTGCCCTTATTGCTAACTCCCGGCTGCCCACTGATGCACCCTGACAAAGCCTCTGCTGGCTCATGTTTCCCGTTTTTGGCGTTACCAAGAAATAACCCTTTGCTTTGTCTCCATTTCCAGAGTCCATCTTCAACTTCCCCGAGACGCTTTCAAGGGCAGGGTAGGGGTCAGGAGCCAGGCAGCCTCAGTGGGTGCTTCAGCCCTGACCCAGGCCTCAGAGCTGTCAGGGCACCAGCAGCTCCCCTCTGCAAACCTCTCTATGGGGAATGTTAATCTAAAATAATTTTCTCTCTTTCTCTCTTTACAACTGAAGAAAAGTACTTCTTAGAGCGAACTTAACTACCTACCTTTAATGTTTTATAGTCCGGGAAAATGGTACAAAGCAACATGTTTAAGTAGTTCCTTTACTAGAGTTGATAGAATCCTAAAATCTCAAGGGCCTCTGGAAGGAATGAAATCGTATCTCTGCTAAGGCTCGTGTGTTTTACGAGTTGATGGGTTGAGGCAATGCCGTGGTCGGCACCACGGGGCTCCCCGCAGGGCCCAGGGAGTGGGGATGAGGGGGCGCAGCGAGGAACGAATGGAGAGCCGCCCAGGCCGAGGCCAGGTGCCTTTCCAGTCTGTCCTCCAGGAGCTGGGTGACTTCTTAGCATCCTAATTCTCTGGAAAGACAGTTTAAAAAGTTGTTTCGTTTCCTAGGACATTTTCGCTGGGACTGTTGAAAGTCGGACAGCACCCGCCTCGCGCTCACCCCGCCGGGATCCGCGGGGACAGCTCCTTTCCTAGGAGGCCCGGGCCCGCCTCTGCGCCGGGACGGCCTGGGAAGCTGCGCAGGCTCCGCCGACTTCCCTTCCCAGCCCCGGCTGAACACTGCGGGGCCCTGTCGGCGGCGGGGCCTGCGGACCCGGGAGCGCGCGGCTGCGCTGCACGTGCAGGGACCTGGCGGCGCCCGGGTCAGCGCGAGCGTTTGATGTGCGGCGGGGAGCGGGCCGGGCCCCGGGAGGGCGCTTCGCACCTCCCCGTGTGTCCGGGTTGAGCGCGAGGTCAGGAGGCGACGCGGAGTTCACGGCGAAGACGGATCGCGGGGGCTCGTCCCGCCCGGGTTGCGCGCAGCGGTGGCCGCGTGATGGATGGGCCGGACCGGGCACCCGGGAACCCGCGAGCGCGGGGCTGGGCTCGGGGCTGGGTCGGGGGGCCCCGACTCGGTTATTGATCGGCCCGAGCGCAGGAGAACTGACTCTATAATGTATAATGCATCGCCTGCCCTGGAAAAGTGTTTGCTTTTGTGGGAGCAAAAGGCAACTTTCTGCCCCGCCAGAGCGTTGCTAAGTGAGCGGTAATGACCACGCTAGAAATTTCATAGGGAGAGGCTAATGGCAGGCTCACTCTAAAAGTGCTTTTATGTGCAACTTCTGTCTAATCCCTTGAGGAGGAAGAAAACATCGGCGACTAAGAAAGTTCAAGTTGTGCAGGGCCTGGGCTTTTAGGGTCGGAGTCAATTCTGCTCTGCGTGACTTTGAAGAGGAGGACCTGTGGTTTTTTTCCAGTGGATTTCCACACGTGTTTTAAAGAGAACTCCCGGCCTCTGAAATGAAAGGCCCGCCTGTAGGGTTTTGCTGCCTCCCCGCTGCCCACGCCCCACCCCCACAGCCTGGATCAAAGCGAGCAGACAAATTATTCAGAAGTAACACAGCCCTGAAATGTTCCTAACCGTGACTATTTGAGGCGATGGATCAAGCGTGCTTCTCCCGCCCCCAACCCACCCCCAGGCCGAAAATGTGACTCTGGAAACGGACTTGCAGAGCTGGCTTCGGTTTCTGTACGTTTCTGACCCCTGTTGACTTTAGGACAAGGCTTCCTGTTTCCAGGACTGCAGCATCGCCAGACAGCCTCGCCATGCAATCGGCTTTGCAGTTGGACGTTCCAGATACGATTTCATTCCTTACCAAAGACACTTCTTCAGGACGATTTTAGGATTCTATCAACGCTAGCAAAGGAGCTACTTAAACACGTTGATTTGTATCGCTTTCCCTGACAATGAAACATTGAAGGTAGGTAGTTAAGCTCGCTCTGAGAAGCCCTTTTCTTCAGTTGCAAAGAGAGAAAGAGAGAAAAGTATTTTAGGTTAAAATTTTCCATAGAGAGGTTTACAGAGGGGAGCTGCTGGTGCCCTGACGACTTTGGGGCCTGGGTCAGGGCTGAAGCATTGAGGCTGTCTGGCTCCTGACCCCTTTCCTGCCCCTGAAAGCGTCTCCCGGGAAGCTGAAGAAGGACTCTCAGGGCTGCTGTGGTCAGGCCTGAGGCTGCCCTCTGAGTCCCCTGGGCAGAAGGGCTTTTAGCCAAGAGCACGTCTAGGCGGGCGTGGTGCTGGGCACTGTTGCCAGGGCAGAGCCTGAGGGGTTACAAAGCCCCAGAAAGTCCACGCACTCCATAGGAGGGCTCTCCTAGGAGAGCTTACAACTTCTAGGAAATGAAATTCCTGCGTAAAAATAAACCATCACACCAAAGCTCCTAGTGCAGCATGACTGATGTATGTATTGGTGTATACTAATCACTGACAGGCTTCCTTAAACCACTGCCCACACGAGAATTCTAGAGCCATTTCACAATTTAGTTTCCATAAATGTGAGCATATTTCAGTCCCCTTAAGGTCTCAAATTATAATATTACAAGTTACATTGTACTGTATTTGCTCTGTTGTAACCATCGTGAATGTAGGTGCACGATGGTTGGGGACATCGGGGACATAATTAGTCTTTAGCACTTTCTAGCTCAGTATTTATAATTAAATAATTTGACATAGGTATAAAATATAGCTTCATTTTTTTTATCCACATGTTGCACTCCAGTTCAAATTTATGAAAGAACAAATTATAAACTTCATTAATTGGATTATTGTTGTTGAACAAATTATTTGTTTTGAGTCATTGGTGGCTAGCAATATAGTATTTTAAAATACATAAATATATTTGAATTTCACAATCTTCCTAGAATAGATTGAATTTCACAATCTTCCTAGATCTAAGTCCAAAGAGAATAGACTCTTCCTTAAGCTTAAACTGTCTGTGCTTTAAAATGAAAACATAAACAAGATCCTGCCTTAGGATTTTACTCGTAGTTCTATCTTAGGCATAGGAGGACTTATTAAAAGGTAAAGAAATCATCATATAGGCTAAAGTGAAAAAGACCAACAATGTCAAACGTTAGTGTGAGTATGGAGCAACTGAAACTCTCATACCTGACTGGTGGGAGTGTGAAATTGTGCATTCACTTGAGAAAACTGCTACAGTTTCTTAACAAGTTAACCATACTTAGGTTTTATACCTTATGGCCCAGCAATTCCACTTGTAGGTATTTATCCAAGAGCAATAAAAATGTATGTCCACAAAAGGCCTTATACCAAAATGTTCACAGCAGCTTTATGCATAATAACAAAAAATGAAATCAAACCAGCTATCTAAAAACAGGAGAAAAGATAATCCAATTTTGTTTATCCATCCAGTGGAATACTACTCATCAATAAAAAACTATAAACTCCTGATATACTTCATGAATGGATGGATAGATGGATGGATGGATCTGAAAAACATCATGATGAATAGCCATGAAGCCAGACATGAAAGAGTACATACAATATGGTTTCTTTGATCTGAGGTTCTGGAACAGGTAAAATTAATCCATGGTAACTTAAATCAGAACTGGGAGTACTTCTGGTGGGAAGATTTAGTGGGAAGGGGCATAAAAGATCTTCCTGTATCTTGATAGAAGTGTGGGTTTTACAAGTGTATGCATTTGTAAAACTCATTCAACTGCATGCTTAATATTCGTGCATTTCACTGTATGTAAGCCATTCCTCAATATGATATATGAAAAAAGAAAGTCATATAAAAGTCATAATATAACAAAAGAGGAATTCTGGAGTTCTTGTGGAATATGCTATGTCAGAAAACTGCTAAAGAATAAATGGAGTGATTTTTTAAAGACAAGGAATCAGATAAAGGTAAGAATTTCAAAATCAAAGAATGTGTTGAGTGATAGAATTGCAGAAATAATTATTCCTTAGGGTTACATTTCTCCACAATGTGTTGTTTGGCATATTAAAAGGCATTCTATGCAAAACGATTCTATGGTCATAAATTTGGGAAGCTGTAGGTTAAACCAAGGTAAATAGGATTTCTTCCCTAGTACTTCTCAGACTCTGTAAAATGCTAATCCTTAATGTGGGCCTTGTTTTGGGTTGAATTCTACCTCCCCAAAAGGGAGGTTGAAGTCCTCATACCTGTTGATGTGATCTTAATTGGATATAAGGGTTTTGCAGATGTAATTAGTTAAGGTCATACTGGATTTAAGGTGGGCCCTTCATCGTATATGACTGATGTCCTTGTAAGAGTAGGATAAAGACAGTGAGAGAGAGACCAGGGGGAGGATGCCCATGTGATGATGGAGGCAGAGATGGGAGTGATGCATGTATAAGTCAAGGAGGGCCAAGAATAGCTGGCAAACACCAGAGGCTAAAAGAGACAAGGAAGGATTCCTCCATAGGTTTTTGTATCAGTTCCTTCTCATGCTACTAATAAAAGACATATCTGAGACTGAGTAATTTATAAGGGAAAGAAGTTTAATTGACTCACAGTTCAGGAAACTTACAATCATGGTGGAAGGGAAAGCAAATATGTCCTTCTTTACATGATGGCAGGAAGGAGAAGTGCAGAGAGAAGGAGCAGAAAACCCCTATAAAACCATCAGATCTCATGAGAACACACCACTATCACCAGAAAAGCAAGAAGGCAACCACCCCTATGATTCAATTACCTCTCATCCGGTCCCTCCCGCCACAGGTAGGAGTTATGGGAATCACACTTCAATTTGAGATTTGGGTAGGGACAGCCAAACAAACCACATCAGCTTCAGATGGAGCTGGGCTGTATTGACATCTTGATTTCTGATCTCAGACTTCTAGCCTGCAGAACTGTGAGAGAATAAATCTCTATTGTTTCAAGCCACCTGTCTGTGGTACTTTGTTAGAGCAGACACAGGAACCATACAAACCTCTAGGAAAAAGATGTGATGATCTCACGTTTCCCAGATTGATCTGATCATACAACCTTCTGCCCTTTCCATGGCATATCTTGAGAGTGTTTGGCCAGCCCAGTGTGGTAATCCCTGCCTACTGGGACAGCCTTTCCTTCCACTCTTCATGTTATTCTTGCTTACCTTAAAAGCAGTGTGGTAGGCAGAATGATGGCCCCCAAAGATGTCCACATCCTAGTCCTGGAACGTGGGAATATGGGAGCTACATGGCAAAGAGGAATTAAGGGAGCATATGGAGTTATGTTTGCTGATCAGCGGACTTTAAAATACGGAGGCTATCCAGGTGGATCTAGTGTAATCATGAGGGTTCTTAAAAGTAGAAGAGGGTAGTTAAAGAGATTGACAGGGTACTTAAATCAGAAGACAGAATTGGAGATGGAGGAAGGGTCTGCCAACCAAAGATGGTGGGTGACCTCTAGAAGCTGGAAAAGGAAGGCATGGATTCTCCTCTCCAGCAGACAAAGAAACACACCTGCCTACACATTGATCTTAGCTCAGGGAGACCCATGTTTGATTTCTGACCCACGGTACAGCAAGATGATAGCTTTATGCTGTTTCCAGTCTGTAAGTTTGTGGTAATTTTTTATAGTGGCAATAGAAAGCCAACATAAGCAGTAAGTGAAATAATTATTTCTTCATTTTTTTAGAAAATTTGACTTTAGATGTCAAAAACTAGAATTTTAAATTTTTTAGAATCTTGTTCCAGAATATTGTCCATATTGCATCAAGTTGTGTCATTTTCTACTCAAACAAAGACTGTCTACATGAATGCTTGCAAACATGACAAGGATAATAACATGTAAAACCATATTTCCCCTGGTGGCTTCTTTTCTTTTCCTGGAAAATATTTCATATATCTGTGGTATGCTTGTAATCTTTCTGTTTTAGATCAACACTTGTGTTTGTGCTGCTATTTTCAGAAGTTTGAGATCATCTAAATCATTTAATGTGATTGGAAGTGTGGTGATGAAGACATGGTGTTGGCTTCCTCTAACTCATCCTGAATTTGCAGCATGATCGTGTTAGAGCTCTTGCTCCAGTAGTCTCCCGTTTCCACCCTCCCCTCCCTCTGCTCCAGGTTCCTTGTGATTTGAGCTCCTGGGTTTCCTGGTCTATACAAAATTCAGCATCTCTGTCTACCAATCATAGGACATAATGGCCCCTGTCTTAGTCCATTTGGGCTGCTATAACAAAAGGCCATAGACTGTGTGGCTTATAACCTACAGAAATTAATTTCTCACAATTCTGGAGGCTGGGTACAATGCCTGGTGATGCCCTGCTTCCTCACTGTGTCTTCACATGGCAAAAGGGGCGAGGGGGCTCTCTGGTGTCTTTTTATAAGGACAGGAATTCCAATTATGAGGGCTTCACCTTCATGACCTAATCACCTCGCAAACGTCCCACCTCCTAATAAGATCACATTAGGGTTAGGATTTCAACACATGAATTTTGGGGGGACACATTCAGGCCTTTATAGGAATTTGATAGTCCCCATGGTTAGTATCTTACCTAATCAATACCCATAGATGCAAGATACCAAGGCATTTAAATATATTTCACAGAGTTGGGTTTGATAGTCAAATAAAACCATTAGATTCGTAAGGTAAGTGTTAGAAAATTGTAACAACTATTCCCCACCTTCCTTCATGAAGGTAGTGGAAAACAGAAGGAAGTCACCTTGTCCTAAATGCAAATGAATTTCTCAGAAAATTGAAGAGGGTGAGAATAATGCTATGAACTGACATGCTTCTCAACCTTCCCTCCCTCCCTCCCTCCTTTCTTCCCACCTTCCTCATGGCAAAGGAGAGAGTAACTTCCCAGCATATGCAAGCAAAGTCCATGGCAGCCCGGAAAATGAAGATTTTTTTTTTGTTTTTTTGGCAGAAAATTCATAGCGATTTGACATCAGGATTCCAACGTGTCTAGCTGTATGTTAACAAAAAAATAAAGATTCAAGTAACATTAGCTAACTGGCCTGCCCTCCTAGCCTTTCATCATATTATCTGTATGGCTTGGTTTTCCAGCCTGCAGGTGAGGCTCACCACGTGGCAGCTCCTCTCAGATAAACTATCAACCAGGCACCCAATAAGCATGCAATTGAGGTCATTGAGAAAGTGTAGAGAACATGGACACATGCACACATATGCAACCATCCACACATGCACACATATGCAACAATCCACACATGCACACATATGCAACAACCTATACATGCACACAATACACAGGCAATGCATACGTGGCCTATGCATGCACACATAGATGCCCTTGGCTCCACTGGATGGAGGAGTAGCTACATTGTGAAAGGCAGAAGAAAAACATTTAGTTGCCCTCAGGTGGGGGAGCAGAGTTAACTTGGATGGAGCTCCCCTCTACCTGAGACTCTGGGGAAGAAGGTCAGATACACACACCCATGTTTACTGTGCAGATCCATCGTCACTTTTCCCATTGAGGGTGATACCAGTGGGTCCGCGTTGTTGTTCTTCATTGTTTTTCCACACTTCGTTGGTAGATGGGGTGGAGCCGCCCCTCTTGGGAAGCCCAGTGTACTTAGACATGGCAGGAGTCGTCTCTTCCTGGGCAAGAGGGTGCAGTGATTGTGGGATTAGCCTGTCTATTATTTTTGGGTGTGCACAGGGTGACAAGTTAGGAAGGGTGTGCTCAAAGGTTATTCAAATATTTCAAATAAAGCATATTTGAGCATGGAAAGGCCAGGGAACATTAATCAAATGTCAGCACCAAGACACTTTGTAGGCTATTTCTGGTATGTGTTTGCTGAGCGGCAGTCTGGCTTAGGCTCCCTGGGACATGTGATCACCCCAGTGTGAAGAAACGTGGAGCATTATGCATGGGAGGCTCTGGAAGTGCTGGGAATTTGCAGATGGAGTGCAGTGGACAGGATGTGTTCCAAAACAGCCCAGAGTCATTCCTCTGCAGGGGATACAAAGGGATGCACGATTGTGTTGACTGACAAGGCCGGAGTCTATTTCCATTCCTGCCCCTCTTGGGAAGTTAGATTAAAGGGGGAAATATTTTGCATAAAAGTGATTTTCACAGAATAATGACTGAAATGATAATAAGCTGGTGATGGGCATCCATCACAGTAATGAAATAGCCTCCTACAGGAGTCCTGCAACTGGCTGTTTCCCCCCAGAAGCAGTGTTCCCTCTCAACATCACCCTCTTGGATCCTTTCTGATCTGCCTCACTGAGGCTTCCTTCAGAAAGCCAAGCGAGCAAGCGATATTGCCTTTCTCTCCTTCAGCTCCTATCAAAACAGTGCAGCAGCCCCAGTCACAAACTCGAGAGTCTTTTGACAGCAGCAATTAAGCAACTTAATTAATGAGTGAATAAAAACGATAATATTTACTGAATGGGAGCATCCTGTTTTGCATTTTTATTCAAACTCTGCACCTGAAGAACACCACTAAGGAAAGCTCCCCATCCCGCTGTTGTGGAGACACCTCTCTCTCTCTCTTGCTTCTCTCTCACTTCTCTCTCTCTCTCTATCTCTGTCTTCTCTCTGTTCCCTTGCCCTGTCTCTTTCTCTTTCTCTTGCTTCCTTTGGTTCTGGCCTCATGAACACCCCAAGGATAACATACGAAGTGTAAGATAGACACAAGGCTAATCCCTGCCCTCCTTCCAGGGGGAATACACTTCTTCTATCTTTGTCATGGTCTTTGTTCACCCCTAAAAATCCTCATTCATACATGAAGGACAATTTCATGATACTTTTCTGAGGCTGAACTTTACATCAAAGTGGGTGATTAATTACTGATAAGGGTATAATAAAACATTAATGCATTTTGTAATTAACCAGCTTAGGAATGACATCTCCCATCTCTTCATGAGTGACATGTTCACACGCACACACACACGTACACACAGAACTTTTTTTAAAAAAATTCTTTATTTGGCTATTAATCTCAGCAGTGCCCTCAATACATTACATTCTTTTTAAAAGCCACATATATTTTCCTCAATGAAATATCTAATCCATCTTGAGTGTAAGGAAAGCCCATACATAATTATTCCGTCGTGACAGACAGTGAGCTTTCTCGCTATTATTTTTGACGGTGCTGTCATGGATGCCAAATGTATGTTGTGGTGGGAGCCAGCCAGAGTCGGGAACCCACCTGGAGAGCGGCTCCTTTCTTCTCTCGGGAAAGGTTCCCCACGCCTGACAGCCCCACCATTCTGGTTAAGCTTAATTAGTCAAGAGAGAAAAAGAACTGACTTCAGAGTGTTGTGTTACGTTTGGGGCTCCCCCCTTTTTTCCCCTTTCCACTCAAAATTTGACATTCTTTGGAGAAGATGAAGTTCCAAGTGGGATCTGTGTTGGCACTTCCCACCCTCTCATCATCCTCACGTGGGACCCACTTCTCACCGCCCATCTTTTGTCTCCCAGGGGACTTGCAGGACTCTGCCCAGCACACACAAAGGACTCTGCACTGGCAGAACTGGATGTATTGTTGCCTTGAGAGACGTTCATTTATTTCAGTGTGAAACCCGTTAAAATGGAAGTGTGTAGGATTTGGGTTGGCTGGATGCAAGCTTCCTCTGCAGTGGGATGAGGTACACTGGGCCCCCGACATTCAGAGTCCCCCACTTTCATGCCCCTTGGCCTCTCAGGCCTGTGCCTTTCCATATGCATACTGGCCTTGGACTTGTCCTGGCCAAGGGGACAGGAGTCACATCCATACTTGCCGGCTTTAAAAATGTGCTTTTGTGTTTCCACTTGCTGTCCTGGAGGCTGCCACTGCCAGGAGCATGCTGGCCTGCCTGCGGGAGGAACAGATGCCAGAGGAGACCTGAGTGTGTCCTCAAGGCCATGCCCCATCAGCCATCCCAGCAGAGCCCACAGCCGCCTGCAGAGGAATGAGGCCCCCCACCCAGGATCGCCAGAACCGCACAACTCGCAACTGTGTGAGGAGTAATGGACGAAATTTGGAACTGTGAGCCTTTGGGCCTGGGGAGGTTTGTGATGCAGCAGTAGCTCCCAGACCCTTGAAGCTCTTCCGCACGAAGGTGCTGAGCCGTGCACCTAGGCAATGCCAGACTCTGCACTAGGCCCGCCGGGGTGTGCAGAGAGAGAGAGAGCTGAACAAACTGCGGTTCCACCCAGAAGACCCAGAAGAACATTCACTGAGCAGCCAGTGCAAGAGGTGAGAGCGCATGCGTGGAGACGCTCACGCTTGTGGTGTAGAAAAGGAGGCCAGAGGCTCCCAGACCATGATTCCTTTCCTTTAGGTGTTTCTTGCGCATTTTCAATTCTAAATCTCTTCACATATTATGGAGATTTCTGATTGAATGTCCCCGTTTCCCCTTAGACAGCAGGCCCTGTGTGAGTCACCACCTCCATCTTCCTATGTCCTGGGTGTGGGCTCAGTGAAGGACAGTTGTGGAAATTTAGAGAGAAGAGGTCGCCGGGGTGGTGGGGACGGCGAAGCTTCAGAGGAGAAAAGAAGCGTGGTGGAGAGGGCAGACTCTGGAAGCCACTGCAGAGCTCTCCCCCAGGCTATGAGCAGGGCATGATGGTCCCAATAGCCTGCATCTGTGTTCATTTCAACTGGCTGTCTTGTGACAAGGAAGACGGGCCAGGTTCCCAGTGGGAAATCTACGGTGATCATTAAGAGTGCAGGGCCTGAGATAAACCCTGGCAGGTGAAAGACACCTGATTTTGTGCAGCTGGTTTTGCAGAAGCCTGTGGGAGGGGCCCCAGGGGGAAGGGAGCAGAGGGCAGTGTTGGCTCTGGTTCCCTGACCAGGCAGGTGGGCTAGCACCTGGGTGAGGAGCTTTGCATCTGGAGCCCGACATGCCTCAGTCCGGATCCTGCCTTTATCAGCTTATGATCTGTTACCTGCCAGTGGATATGACGAGGACTAAATTAAGGAAAGTGATCAAGTCATCTTCGTTCATTGCCCACCACAGAGCAGGCACTCAGTGGAGAGCACTCACCACCATCTATGCTACTAATGCTGTGTCTGCGGCCCTTGGTTTTCTGGAAAGACTTGAGAGTACAGGGGCAGGTTAGGGACCACAACCAGGAAGCAAGACATATCTGAGAGAATGCATGGGAGCTTATGGAAGGATGTACAAGGCCAGTTGTGGGGATCCTGGCATTTCGGGAGGCTAAGATGAAAGGATCACTTGCATCCAGGAGTTCAAGCCTAGCCTGGCAACATAATGAGACCCCCAGCTCTATGAAAAATCAAAAATCAACTGGGCATGGTGGCATGTGCCTGTAATCCAAGCTACCCAGGAAGCAGAGATGGGAGGATCGCTTGAGCCCGGGAGGTTGAGGCTGCAGTGAGCTGAGATCATATCACTGCACTCTTTCTGGGCAACAGAGTGAAACCCTGTCTCAAAAAAACCAAACCAAAACAAAACAAAAACCAAGAATTTACAAGAGGACAGTTTTAGTGGTTGAAAAATCATTCACTCATTCCAGGAGCAAGAGCCTTGTGAGTTTTCTTCCTGTTCTTGCCTGGGTTATCTCTACTGAATCAAAGACTCCTTGTTAGGAATGCTCTGGTGGCATCAATCAATGTGTTTATAAATCATTTGATTTTACAATGGAAAAAGATACCACAAAACAACACAGCTGTAGTGCACGTACAGATGACCGTGGAACGGCAGCCTGGCGTTTTCAGTAGAGCATTGGGCAGTAGAGTCCCTGGGCGTCGGAACCCCGGCCCATTACCACCCAACACCATCCCTGGGCAAAACGCCCAACTTCCATCAGATCCATGAATGGAAAATGGGCATAATTATAACTGTGCCGTACTCTCTATCTCTCAGCTAAGGTGAGAAACAAATATGAGGATGCTCAGTGAAAATGCTTTGAAGTCTGTGAAATGTGAAGCAAAGGTGAAGTGCGAGGAATAATAAGGCTCTAAGGACTCACACTTGGGCGTTTGCTCTGAGCTGGCCCCTGTCCTCCACACTGAACCTACAGCCTCTCTTCTCACCTAATCTGCACAAAAATGTTATGAAGCAGACACACTTACCATGCTGGCCTTTCCGGGAAATTTCAGGTCTTAGTGTCGCCCATTACCAGTGGCATTTCATGCCACAAGTTAGGCCATCTGCACCTCCAAGCACAGGGTCACAGAAGACTTAATCCAGTCCCTTGGGCTGACTCAGTGTCTGGTTTGGGTGAACCCCTGTTGTCCCCTTGAGCAACTCGGGGGCAATGGTTATGGGTAGGGCTGAAAAATCCGTCTGGCTGCAAACCTGGTACTGATACAAACAAGGCCTAGACAGGCACTAAGTGTTCTGTGTTCCCCAAAGAGATCTTAATGAAATCCCAGCATACCTCTCACTCCTACACTTAAAATACCTTGGGTAAGAGCATGCTTTTGACCCCACCCCAGCCATTTGGATTGAGAAATTCCATTGAAGATGCACAGCTTTCCTCCAGTGCAGGGGCTGGGTATCCAAATGCAGAGCCTTCTCCAGACTCTTTGGGCTTAGCCTGGCTTGGTAGGCTCAGGAGGGATTCAAGATTATTTCATCCTTTATGTCTGTTCGATGACAGTTTATCATCATTGCCACCTCATCCTCTATTGTAGCCAAACCTCACAACCAGTACCATGTGAACTTCGTCACTGATGCCACGTTCTTTTTCTCGGCTGTCACTAAGCTCAGGTCAGGATGGCCCTCCCGGCTGACTTCCCTGATACTTTCTGTATCTCCTTTTCAGTCTGCCCTAAAATGACAGCTGGACTTCCAACAGTGGTTTCTTCTGTGGGACACATGGCTCTTATACTCTGGGCGGCACTGATTCCTTTATTACCAGTGGCTTGATTTTCCCGGATCTATCTCCATGCAGACAGTGTGAGGTTGGACTTCATGCCTCACGTTCCTGGTTGGGGCTCGGAGGTCTACCCCAGCTTGCTGCTGTGCCGCCCCCAGTTTACTCAATGCCCAGCCTGCAGCTCCTAAGTTGAACCCGCACACTGCACGCTCACCTGGTCTGTGCTTCCAGCTGCATTGGAAATGGAAGCATTAAACACAATTCTCCACTGCCAGCCACCTGCTAGCTAATGAGTGACATCATTTAACGCTGTTTTGAAAAGAGAGATTTAAAGTTGTTTTGAAAACTGAAGGAAAAATACAAATGTTTGAGTGTTAAACATTTTGCCCAAATACTAAAATGTGAATGTCTTTTTATTGTGACAGTTCTACAGGAAAGCGGGCTACAGCATGCCTGTGCTTGTCAATGAAAATCTTAGCACTGAGTTTGGTAAACATTATGGCAGTCAGGAAGCCACTTAAAAATAAAGTTTAAAGAAAAGAAAGAGAAGTATTCACTTTCCTTCTAATTTCCCCAGATACACTCAATATTCTGCTTTATTTTTTAGTATTTTAACTAAAATAAGAAAACTCGGATTCGACTTCTATGTGTTCTATGATTGTTGTTGTTTTCTCTGATTATATAAAATACATGTTTGCAGCAGAAAACTTGGCAAAACAGAGATATGAAGAATAAAACAAAAATTACCTATAGTTCTAAGCCATGGGAATAATCCTATATATATTTCCAAGGTATTCTGAAGCATGTGTATTATAGTCCAAATATTTAAAAACAAAATTTGGATAATACTTTAGATAGAGAGTTGTATTCTGATTTCTTCTATTAATATTATAACTTTCAAACGAGGGACTTACATGGCTTTTATTTTTCTTTACTATGTAAGTACTTATGTTCTTTATGAGAAAAATAAAAAATATAGAAAAGAAAGATAAGAAAATAAAATCAGTAATAATCCCCTCACTTAGAAATGACTGCTGTTAACATTTTAGTTTTTTGGTTTCTATCTATTTATATTCAATTTGAATGAAAACAGTATAATTTCACTGTGTCTATATTGCTTGGTAACATAATGATTTAACTGTATAATAAATAGTATATTACATGAATGTTTTGAGTAATAGTCTGTGTGATAATTTTTATTAGGTGTATGGTGTTCCACTACATAAATGTATCATAGTTTACTTCACAAATAAACTCGTATCAAATACTTATGTTGTTGTTAATCTGTGATTTATAATGAAGCTATAAACATAACTTTTAGCTAAATATTTATGGATACCCTTCATTAT
Source organism: Macaca fascicularis (assembly GCF_037993035.2). Taxonomy (NCBI): domain Eukaryota; kingdom Metazoa; phylum Chordata; class Mammalia; order Primates; family Cercopithecidae; genus Macaca; species Macaca fascicularis. The sequence continues at coordinate 5,277,092 of NC_088392.1, read as the reverse complement.
TTATTTCCTACATAGTAGAAGTAGAATTTTATGGTCAAAGGATGAAGACATGATTTTCTTACATTCAGGAGATATTCAATTATATGGCTCTACCATAATTTATTTATTATTTTTATTTATTTTAATTGAGACAGAGTCTTGCTCTGTCACCCAGGCTGGAGTGCAGTAGTGTGATCTCAGCTCACTGCAACCTCCACCCACCAGGTTCAAGCAATTCTCCTGCCTCAGCCTCCCGAGTAGCTGGGACCACAGGCGCACACCACCACACCCAGCTAATTTTTGTATTTTTAGTAGAGATGGGGTTTCTCCATGTTGACCAGGCTGGTCTTGAATTCCTGACCTCAAGTGATCCACCTGCCTCAGCCTCCCAAAGTGAGCGGCATGAACCGCCATGCTTGGCCTTACCATAATTTATTTAACCATCTTTCCTCTTCTGACATTTAATATATTGCAGTGAACATCCTTGTACCAAATTTTGGTACTGATTATAGATTGTAAGTGTAATTTTCTTGAAGGGAATTATAGGGCAAAGAAGAAGAAATGAAAAGTTAAAGTGGAAATTCCCAGGTTGCCTCCCTGTAGAATGGGAGTAATCATACAACTTATGGTAGCGTTGCTGTCCAGACATGGGCCTGGCACACAGTGTGTTCCTGTAAACGCTGCACTCAGGTTCTCATCCTCACAGCTGCACCTGGAGCCCCGGTTCATGCAATGCTAAGTTGCTGTTTTACTGTGACTTTGAAGTACCAAGAGAATAAATGAAAGAAAATAGCTGGTATCTCAAAACAAAGTCAGACTATGCACAGAAGTTGCACTTGCAACAAGGAACCACCGGAGTTCTGAATCACGGCCCCAGAGCTGCCACTCCTCAGCTCACTGAGCCATTTTCCCCTTCTATAAAATAAAGGGCTTGTGCTAAAGAATTTGAGGTGCCCTTTGGCTCAGGAATTCTATCTTCCCATGAGTTGTGAATGCTTTTTAAAGACCTCCTGAGTGTCCAGGCATCTCAGTAAACACAGTGATCATCTGGGTCTGCTGAAATAAAAATAAGTTATTTCAGTATTTTTACCTTTGTTTCTGTTTCAGTGAGAAGTACGAGCTATCAAAGACTCCATCCTACTGATTGTATGAAATAGAATGAATGGCTTGGAGGGTACCTGATTAAACAGTAGGTGTGTGGGCTGGTGATGAAGATCAACAGAAGGGAGAAGAGAAATAAAAAAGGGTGTTCCATGGAGAAAGGTGAGGTGATAAAAGAAGCTGCTTGACACAAAGAGACTTCTGTTGGTTGCCATGGTCATCGGTCTTCATTTGAGCTCCAGCGTTAGTGAGTTTTACTCATAGCACTTTTAGGTCACACGCTCATCAGAACCATACACAAGTTGACTTGTGGAATTTAAAGTAAACATTTAGGTGCAAAAGAAGCAGAAGCAAAGTGCAAGTTTCTGCACTGACATAGAGTGTCCACACCATCGATGCTGCGGCTTGGGCATCTGATGACCTCCTTCACCCAGGCCATCCAATTCTGTGGCCTACTGGGACTGGGAACTTGGGAACTTAAAGGAATGCTCTGGGGACTTTGCAGGACAGTGATGCTATCAATGATGAGAGTTTGGCATCTTCACAAAAGAAAAGGTCTCACAAGAAGTCATCAGGTACTGAAAAACCATGCCAATAACACTACGGTGTGGCATATTCTGGCTCTTTGGCATTCCTCTTCCTCAGATGTAGCTTCCTCTGCACAGCTTAACCAAGTGCAAGAACGGTTGTGTGGCAGGCTCTGCTGTCAGATGCCGCCCAGGTTTTAGAGACAGAGAGAATTGTGATCTCAAGAAGCTCCATGCTTAGTAGGGAGGTAGACACATCAACTGATAATTGCACAATCACATTTCATCTAGTGGATGCACATAGATAGGATTATAGATACTCTTTTGACTTGATCCTCTCATGGTAACTTCGATGCTTGAAAACATGATCTGCAAGGTCAAACAATGACAGCTCTCTGGAGAATTTGGGATTTGCCGAAGTCCCTTCTGTGGGTTTTCTCTGAAGGGTGACATCGTCTCCCTGGATCTCTGTGGTGGGCCTCTAACATGCCTTTCAGGAGAAGGTCTTCAGGCCATGTGAAGACACAGGAGCCTGGCAGACAGTTTTAAAACTCTGGGAAGAAAAGAGCAGACACTGTTCCACCTTTCTTCACAGTGTAGGCTGGGTGGGGCTGGGTGGGGCTGGGTCGGGCTGGGGTCTGGGGACAAAGGCAAAGGAATTCCGTCCTTTGTGCAGGTCGCTTCACTCTGGCAGAAACATCACATCCTGCCCTTGTCACCACACGTCTCTGTCCACAATTACTCATCATCTGTGGATAGACAGCCCTGGAGGAGATCATCAATTGCCAATGCAATTCAGCAGATACACTTCATAAATTTTAATTACATTCCCACTGAAAATGAATGGTCAGAAAATATAAAACATCTGCCATCCAGATCATTTACATTTTTCATACAATAAATCATCAACAACATCCCAAACCATGGCTTAAATCATGTGAGTGTGGTAGGTCATGAAGAAGGAATGCCATCCATCGTGCGACAACTATTTGGATCTCAGCCCTTCCTCGGATGCGGGAAGCCGGGCAAGGAGGGGGAGACCCAACAACTTATTGATGAGGGGGAGAGCATTTTGGCCTAGTTCTCATAAATATAAGTTCCCAGGTCATATCTCAAACCTGCTAATTGATCTATTTACTATTATTTTGGCCATAGTAAAACAGGGACCAAAATGAGTAAAAGAATATTTGGCCAATTATAACTGTGAAGAGCAGGCATTTATCACCATGTGGCTTATTTATCTAACCTGCAAGTAGTATAAGAAGGATGTTGCATTTTCAAAAATCAATTTTTATTAACATTAGATTCATAGAACTCCCATTTGCCTGTAAGCATCTTCCGTGTCGTAAAGCACGGTGTGGGCATTCATGTGCTGCTGGCCTCCCTCGCGTTCCTTGGGAAGACAGGCGTCTACGCTAAGGACAGAGGGGCCTCTGAGAGACCTAGAGCCCAGCCAAGGGGGCCTGAATCGCACGGGCTGCAGACAGGACACACCTGCGGTGGAACCCTGTACAAGCGCCCTCAGCATCCTGAGTGGGGGCCTGCACAGCTGCCTGAGGAGTCCTTCAAGGCTTTTCTCCATGCATTGTGAGTTTTCCTTTTGAGAAGCGTGATTGGGAGCCCTCACTCTCCTCCCGAAGGCTCTATTGCTGGAGTCTGGAGAAAGGCTTCTCACATGCAGTCAGGGACATGCTGTGCAACTCGAGAGCTGGTGGGCAGGGATTCAGCAACTGAATCTGAGGAGTAAGTGCAGATGGAAGCCGCTGGCTTTCTGGGATTCTTGATATTAAATTCCACAAGAATAATGAAGACGATGACTTGTTAAGGTCAAAGAGATATTAATTCAATGTTTTTATTTTACTGTTGAAGACACCGAGACCCATAGAGGAGAAGTGACCTGCCCACAGTCTGTTGCAGTCACCAGCACTCTGCGGTCAGAAGCTGTCCCTGGTGGCTGGGGGACGCACCAGCTCTTACTCTCCTTCTGCACTGGTCCAGCTGCCATCGGCTCTTCTGACTAGACTGTGTCTTTACCACACAGCGTTCATGTCTGTGTGGTGCAGAGTTGAACTGAGAAATACAGGAAAGTGATGTAAGATAAGGTCCACCTGTCAGTAAAACAACCAGAACTGTCTGTGGAATGGTGCACCATGGAAACCAGAGAACGCAAAACAGAATCCTACCGTGAGTGCTATTTAGAGGTGCGAGGCGCTGGACTGGCAGCATGAGGGGCTGCACGCCCACCCTGTGGGCTCCTTCTCACCCTGACGCAGTGCCCTCTCGTCTTCTACACAAGGATGCCACAGACATGCATCTCCTCACTGTCCCTTTGACTGTTTGGGACCGTGCTGTCCAAAATTTAACACACAATTGAGCTATTTTCCTGTCTCCTCGACTCTGCATCCTGGATCTGGCCAGCATTTCTCTCTCCTGCAGGGTACAGCTCCTTTGGGTGTGGTCTCAGGATCCCCACACAGGAGGACTGACCTTGCCGAAGGCCTGGCAAGGTGTTCCTGGGCCTCTGCCCACAGGCATGTTATACCTGGTGCCTTCCTCTAGGTCCACTCAGAGGTCAGGTTGTAGAGCTAGACATGCCTTTCACAAGCTACTTTTGCCTCTCCCTCTAAATACAAGCTGAGATGCCTGGTGGTTTCAAACAATAGAGATGATTTCGTGTACATGAAAACCTGATAAAATCATTAGAAGATGTCATTCAAAGTTAATGGGCAATTTTTCTCTCTAGGGTAGGTAATTATTTTGGTGGGCATATTTTTGAAAAATAAAATCTTAAAGTTTACTGACCAGTTTTTTTGTTGTTGTTATATTCTATTTCCAGTAAAGATGTTCTGGCTGACTAATGTTCTCTTTTCGGATTCAATTGGACATGGTTCTCCAGTGTTTCTTGGCTCTAATTACCGTGGAATGTGCCTGTGAGTTGTCCAACAGCTGCCACATCCTTGTTAAGGTTAGCTGCTTTTGAAAGTTAGCCCAAAGTTAGATATCTTCAGAAAAAGTGAGCTGGAAGTTGCCATATTTGTCTAGATCATTAAGAATGAGATCTGGTAAAAGTGGGTCTGAATTTCAGATAGAGATTTCCTTTCCTGCTTGAATGGAATTGAAAAGAATGCAATTGATTTGGTATTAGCCTATTTTTGCTTCCTGAAAAAAAAAGTTTTCCACTGTAACCATTTCTGACAGTTCTAGAATTCTCTAGAAGACCAAGGGTCCTATATGCCTAACAGACAAATATATTCAACACACATGTAGAATGTAATATTGAGGGTGAATATTTTCACTCCTATTCAATTTGATAGATGTTTCTGGCACGATGGAATTGTGAAACTTTATTTCTCTCTTAATGTTTTCTAAAAAAAAAAAAGAAAAAGGAAAAGAAAAAGAAATGAAAGTAAATAAATTCTTAGGAAAAATATTTCCATATTTTCCATCTTCTCCCAAAACTTCATTTTTTGGAAAATTCTAAAACAAATCTATTTAATTGTATTACACTTCAAAGACTAAATTTTAAAAACTCTACAAGTAATTAAGATACATTTTGGTTAAGTGAAAAAATTAAGAGTCAAAACTTTTCCTGGTTTAGACATTAATGAGAAAAGATCTTGTGAGAAATTGAAGGAAAATAGAAAAAAAAAATTGCAGTTGCAGGAGAAGAATGATGCCTGCTCCGTGGGAATAGTCAAGCCCTGAAAAACCAGCCACCTTATTTCTTCCTCAGAAGACCATAAGCACATAGCATCTCACTTTGAGGGGCAAATTCTGAGTTTGGCACTTTATTTATATTTTATTAATGTAAGCAACAACAAAACACGTTCAATCACGAGCACTCTACTCAGCCAGCTTTATGTCTACCTCTGAATCAAGGTGCTTCTGAGATGCTCCTCAGTAGTAGGGAAAGCTGGCCTGGAAGGCTAAGGAGCCAACTGGCAAGCCCATTAGAGGACCAAGAATTGCATCAGAAAACAGTGGGACCAAACATGTGGGCAGTTATTTTAAAACACGATAAAAACTCACTGTGTATTTTTCTGTGAATTGTTGACACATGTGCTTAGTAATAGGATAAGTGAAGAAACTTGAATGAATTAGGTGAGATTTACTTACATTTTAGCATTAATCATAAAATAATTTACATGATGTTAGATGAATAAAATAATCAATATAGACACCCTTATATAGTCATCCTTATCCCAGAACTCTTTGTAGAGGACACGTAATGATCATAACCGTAACAGCAGCAGCAACTCAACAACAAGAGTGGCCCCACAGGTTCATGGAGAACGTGAGCCACACAGACACCATGCTCAACACCATGCTCAACCCGTGAATGCGATTGCATTCAACCGCTCCTTAGGAGAGACTTGGCTACCAGATCACGCAACAATTGCTAAAGATGTAGAGGCCCCGTGGATGGGGTCAACTGGATGTGTCATTTTTCTGTTTAATTTCTAGGATGGAGTCCTAATGCCTTTGAAATAAGACGTAACTATGTGAACATCATGTAAGAAATTTATACCTATGATGACGTCTTCCTCTATGTGTCTAAGACAAAAAAATTATGTCTGCTCTTATTCTTCCTACCACATAGCTCTGTGTTTATTGCTTCCTGAAAATTAATGTTTTTATTGATCACTCTTAAAAAAAAAACAGCAGGGTGAGAGGAAACTACTAAGCTGATTAAACTGGTAACCAGTTCTGCGATCACGTCACCAGCCTGCTTTGTCATGATGATAAGACTTTGGTCTTATTTTCCCAATATCTGCAATGCCTCAAAATGAACCAATGATGTTTTGACCCAATAACTCAGCTTTTTTTTTTTTTTTTCTTAAAGAATCTTGTTGAGTCACTTTCCTAATACTATTCTCCAGTCATGGAAGTCAGCCAGCTTTGTAATACCATCTTACAGATGCTCTTCAACTTTTATTGGTCACGATTTGTTTCCTTAAGATTTGTATGCCTTTCAAATCTTCAAAGTTAGTGAAGCTTTCTTCAGCCAGGATTCATCTGTTCATAGAGCAGAGTGGGTGGCTTTTGGAAAAGACTTGACATGTTATAATATTGGGCTGAGGAGTCACACGCCACTATCCAAGTTGTCATTGAATGTGCATTTCCTCTTGGGAATGGAGTCCTTAAAACTTTGAGTCCTTTACCAATAGCAAAAATTAGCATCCCTTAAAATTTTCACCTGCCTTAACATTGTGGCCTCTGTTCTGCAGGCTTCCAGCTATTAAGTTGGTTTATTTTCCCCCAACATCATAAGCAAAACGCTTCCTACTCACTTCCGTCCTGGCCAGCAAACACACTAGTCTCTTGGGTTACTACTTTAAATCACAATGAAAACTATGGTTGTGTTTTCACATGCAACTATGGCACGTGAGTTGATCCCATCCTCTGAATCCAATCTGTGTGAAGGAAAATGTTTCTCATTAGGAAACCACTTCGTTGTGATCCCTTGGAACCATTTCTAGGTTGTACAAAATATTCAAAATAGACATCTTTCCTTTCTCTAGACTCCACCCCTACCTTGTCTAGCTTTCTGGTGCTTCCAGAAGTTAAGCAAGCAGATGTTATAAACAAAAACAAAAACAAACAAAAAAAATAAAAGAATAAAAAACGTGAAAGACAAAAACAAACAAACGAAAAGAAAACCACTACCATGAATAAATTTCATCTTCTGTACATTTCTGTTAAAATTTATAAATGTTATATATTCTCCATTAAATCTGTGAAGATAATACCCAACTATGTAAACACATTGATATTCATGGATTTTAGAGAAAATTCTAACAGTACTGAGTACTTAAAGTACAGACTTAAAACTGTAAAATTATCCTGACACTTGCGGCTAAAGAACATCTTAGTAAGTGATTTGCTGTGTCTGTTAACATTTTGTCAAGATTTGTAGATGTGTACATTATGTTTGGGTTTGAAGCACTTTCTCACCTCTAACTTTTTTCCCTCTCCACCCCCTTAATCACAAACACAGGAATGCAGCTGCCCTGTGTGTCTCCTTCATCCTGCTGGGGACAGGCACCAAAAAGGAGAGCTGGGAGTGGGGGTTGGGGGGTGGCGGACGGGGATAAGACACTGGCATATTTGGGGTCTGATGAAATAGGCTAATCATGGATCCACTAGGCAAATATTAATTTTCATTGGAAGCCCTGCCATTTTGTAAACTTATAAGAAACAAACAGATGTACTGTTAGCCTCAGGATGTATCTCTTTTCTTTTAAAATAAAAGAAACCCATTGATAAATGTCTCTGAGAGGCTGACTCTCACCACTTCACGCTCTTCTAATGCTTCTGCACTGTCCTATGTGAGGCATCAGTGATGGGGCGGGGGGGTGCCACTGAAAGGCCATGGGTAGGAGTGATGTGTTTTCTGAACACCTGTCACACCTTTATTACCAGTTATATGAAAACATTTAGAACATAGAAGCAAAACATTCATGCTAAAGATCACTTCTGCTGATCCTTGCTGCTAAGATCTCCCTTCCAGTCCTCAGCGTCTCTTCCCTTGACCAGGCTCTTCCTATCTTCTTGGGCTGTTTTCTCTATGTTATTTTTCTCTTCTTCTTCCAGCTTATGGAAACCATTCCTACCACCATTTTCTCTTCTAAGTTTGATTCAACAAAACCAAATACTTTTCATCGTTTCACCTGCAGTGATCTTTTTCTTAGACTTTTGCATTTTGTATTCTTTTAGTTTTAGTATCTATACTGGCATTTCTTATATAGAAGCCCAGGTCACACCGTGCTCACATTCTACGGTGGATTATACACTTTCAATGTCAAGCTCCAGCTATGTGAGGTAGTTTGGGATTGTTGAAAAGACACCAAGAGGCAGAGTGGCCATGTAAGCTGTTGTTCAAGTCAGGGCACTTTTGAGAGTAAAAAAAGGGACGTTAACAATGTCACACCACGGATGTAACTGGGACAATTCCAGCCAAGAACTGAGATGGTCCTTTCTTTCCTCCTCTCTCACCCCATTCTCCTCCTTGTTCTCCTTCTTCTTCCTCCTCTTCCCCATCCTCCTTCTTATTCTGTTCTTGCTACTGCCTATTCATAGGGGAAGTATATGTCTGTCTGTCTGTCTGTCTATCTATCTACCTACCTACCTACCTATCTATTATCTGTCTCCCAAATGAAAACACTGAATTGCCAGTCAATAAGTCTCATTATAAATTTTTGATGCTAGCCCAATGCTGGGCTCACTTTCTAAACTCCTAGATAATTCCACAACAGAAAGAAATAAGGTTTAGGTATTATTTTAGGTTTCCTATAATGTTATTAGTATAGGATACTGGTTAAACTGTGGAGACAGAAAGACAAATGGAGACTAGTCTGAACAACCTGGAGACTTAGTCCTCTCTCACAGCCAAGTCAAATCTGGTTTGGTGGTTTCGCTTTGCAAAGTTATGACGGGCTCAAGCTCTTCCTACTTTTTTGCCTCACTCTCCTGACCTGTTGTCCTCTCCACATGGCCCCAGATGACTCACCATCATATCCACATTCTAGCCAGTGGGAAGGGGAAATGGAGTTGGTAAGAGCATGTTCCTCTTTCTCTTGTGCACTGCAACTCTGCACAGTCCATCTGTTCTTACCCCATCGGCCAGAATGCAGTCACCTCACTTCTACTGGCTGCAAGGAAGGCTGGGAATTGTAGTTTTTCCCGTGATAAGCCATATGCCCAGATTAAAATTGGTAACTGTATTATCGAGAGAGTGGGAGCAACTTGGGGACATCGGCAGTTTCTGCCATACTTAGCAATGTGATGTACTCATAGAGGGATACATAATTCTTGCTGTTGTTGCCTATTGATAACTTCACTCTGTATTTTCTGATCTTCAGTTTACCATATTGTGACCATACTGTGATATATACTGTGTATATGTGTAAGGACTTCATTACTTTCACTCAAAAGCTCCAATAAAGAATCATGCAGGCTGGGTACAGTGGCTCACACTTGTAATCCCAACACTTTGGGAGGTCAAGGCAGAAGGAACCCTTGAGGCCAGGAGTTTTGAGACCAGTCTGGGCAACATAGGGAGGCCTAATCTTTACAAAAAATAATAATAAAAAGAATCGTGTAAATCTCTAATTGTGGAAGTATTATTTTAGCTAATTACATGAAAAGCTTATGGGTTATACCATTCATTTCCTTACCATGATATTTTATTTAACTTAACTACAAAATCTCAAAGAGTCTAATACTGTCTGAAGCTCTTTTCATTTTGTGCCTTTCACATAATTTATAGCTTAAGCCACCTTTCTCAAAGTCTAAAAATCTGTTAGTCTATTTTTTCCTTTTTATAACCTTTCCAAACATTCTGTCATATTAAAGAGATGATGAAGCCCATTATGGCCATTAGAATTCTGATGCAATTAAGTTTTATTCCACTATAAGTGACAGGTACTTGATTCCTTCTTGGAATGGGATAATTTTCTACAGGCCTGCAACTTTTACACCCTCGTTAATTTGCAAGGCTGTTTTAGAAAATATGTTCTCAGTGCTGAATGAGGTACATCTCTAACTTTGAACAAATCATTGTCTTAATGTTCTTCAGGTTGTAACATCCATTTTAAAAAACCTCACCATTGTCCCCAGGAGAGTCAATAAAAAATGCTTCTGTGCTTTGTTTGTGGACACTTAAATAATAGGAGAGCTCCCCCTACTGATTGACATTAGGGAATTATGTAGGAGGGGCTAATCTCAGGCCCTTCGCTCTTGTTAATTTCTCTAATGCTCATGCACAGACCAAGATGAAAATCAAAAGCAAGCCTGTTTGACATTGGCTTTTGAAATGCTTAAAAACATCAGCATTTGTCAAGTGGAAAGATTTTCATTTCAAAGTTCTAACAGGTTATTATTATTCCAAGCAATGGAGAGTTAAAAAGGTTGAACAACTATAATAATGGTGGTGTCTAAGTGTGGGGAGTGATTAGGTTTTATTGTTTGTTTGCATAAAATGATATCACCTAGGTTTGTGTTGGGTTTGTTTAAGAAATGTAGGCTAATTAGACCATACAAGTAACTTTGTTTTCTGAAAATTAATTAAGCTTTTGTGGCCTTACCAGGTTACAGGGCCAGGCTCACCTCCCACACAGTTGCTCTGGAGCTATGTAGGAGGCGAACCTGTCTCACGCTGAACTGCCAGGTGATGCCGTCATGGGAAGAATGGAGTTTAGTAATGCCGCATTTGAAGGCTTGTTCAAGTTGTAAAATGTTGGATTCTATTTTTATTAAATCGCTTAAACTTTCAGCATAGTGAAAAAGATTTATTTAACATACATTTCGCAAGTCTTTTTGAATGCATATTTTTTTGGGAAAAAATACAGCAGAGGACATTTCCATAACTAAAGCTATTGTCCTGAAGGGACAAAACAAGCACATTAACTATTGAGGTCCTATTGTTTCATCAGGTCGTCAGCAGAAACATTGAAAATGTTGTATTTTATGAGGAAGGGTTATGAAGGGTTATGAGGAAGCTCTACCCATCTCCTTCAAATAAGACAGACATCACTCCTCTTTATGATTCGAGAATATCGTATAGAATCTACATAAAGTCTTAGAGGCTATAGAGAAATAGGTTTTATTGTAAGAACCCCCAAGTAGAGAAACCAAACCAAGCATCTGGAGAAGCATATGATGTAGTGAGCTTGATAAAAAAAAAAAAAAAATGCCTGATCTATAGGAAGAAGGACTGTTTTTAGCAACCTCCTTTTTGTATCTGAACACTTTTTTTAAACGGCTTTATTGAGATGTAATTTACATACCATAAAATTCTCCCATTTAAAGTATACAGTTCAATGCTTTTAATATATTTACAGAGTTGTGTAACAATCATGATCTGATTTTAGAACATTTTTCATCACCTCCAAAAGAAATCCCGTATTTATGAGGTGTCACTTCCTATCACCCCCCTCAATCTTCAACCTCATACCCATTAAAAGTCACTCCCTATCACCCCCGTCAGTCTTTAGCCCCAGCCTCTGAAAGTCGCTTATCTACTTTTGCCTCCACGAATTTACCTTTTCTGGACATGTAATATAAATGGAATAGTAATATTTGATCTTTTGTGATTGGCTTTGTTTCATGGCATAATATTTGAGGTTTTTCCTTGTTTTAGCATGTATAAGTAATTCATCTTTTTTTTGCCAAATAGTATTCCATTGTATGGGCATACCACATTTTGTTTATCCATTTATCAGCTGAAGGACATTTGGGTTGTTTACACTTTTTGACTGTTACGAGAAGTAGCTGCCCTCGGTCTTCATCCAGGAGTCTTTGCAGGGACATATGTTCTCAGTTTCCTTGGGTAGTTACTTAGGAGTGGAATTTCTGGGACATATGGTAACTCTATATTTAACATATTGAGGAACTGCCCAAATATTCTCCAGTGTTTCTGCACCTTTTTACATTCCCATCAGCAAGGTGGGTTCCAATTTCATCACATTCTTACCAACCTTTATTATTGGCTTTTTTATTATGGTTGTTCTACTGGATGTGCAGTGGTAGCTTATTGTAGTTTTGATTCGCATTTCCCTAATGAGTAAGGACATTGAATATCATGTGCTTTTTCACCATTTGTATATCTTCTTTGCAGAAATGTCTGTTCAAATCATTTGCCTGTTTTATGACTGGGTTATTCTTATTATTGTGTTGTATGAATTTGCTTTCATATACTTTGGATACAAGTCTTTTATCAGATATATAATATTTTCTCTAATTTTATGGGCTGATATTCCAATTACTTGATGATATTGTTTGACTCATAAGTTTTTAATTTTGATGAAGTCTAATTCATCAATTTTGCCTTTTATTGCTTCTGCTATTGGTGTCATATTTAAGCAATCACTGCCTAACCTAAAGTTCCAACAGGTCACAGAGATTTACTTCTATGTCTTTTTACAAGAGTTTTATTGGTTTAGTTTTTAGTTAGGTCTGTGATCCATTTTGAGTTTAGTTCATGTATGGCATAAGGGAAGGGGCCAAATAAAGCCTTGTGCATGTGGATATTTAGTAATCTCAGCACATTTGTTGAAGAAACTGTTTCACCCCACTGGAATCCTGGTATCTTTATGGAAAATTAATTGATTATAAGTGTAAAGTTTTCTTTCTGAACTTTTAACTTTATTCCATTCATCTATGTGTCTGTCTTCATGCCAGCACCACACTGCTTTAATTATTATGGCTTTGTAATAGGTTTTAAAATGGGAGAATGTGAGTCCTCTTTGTCGTTTTTTTTTTTTTTTTTTTTAGCATTGGTTTAGCTATTCTTGGTCCTTTGCATTTCTATAGGAATTTTAAGGTCAACTTATCAGTTTCTGCAAAAAAAGCCTATTTTTATTGATATTCCCTCTGTAGGGGTTTGTTATACCTCTCAGAGTGATATGCAATTTTCTCACTTCTGTCTCCTGCTAACTCAGCCCACTGTACTTATGCTGTAAGAACCCTCTGGTACATGGGGACACCAGGGTTAGAATACTTTTTACCACCTTGTGTGCCCTTGTGAAGTCATCTGACCTTTTCAACCTCAGTTTCCTCATTCATAATATGAGGATGATAATGCTTAATTCATGGGATGATTATGAGAATAGAAAGTGATTCTGAATCTTCTGGATTCTGGCCTGGTATGTGAGGAGCTTGAAAGTCTTCACTCCATTCTAACAATAAGTAAAAAGCTGAACAAATGGCACAATCAATGATTCATTAGATCTTTTAGAAAAGTGAGGTAACTGAGCAAACAGACTGCCTCCAAAGTAGAGAGGCAGACAGGTCAATACAGAGAATCATGTGACTGGAGCAGAAACTCATGAGCAGAAACCTCCATGGGAACCAGAGCCCAGGGAGGGAAACCTAACCTGCAATTGAAGAAGTGCTGGAGGCTCAATGTGGACAAGGCTGAGAGTTAAAAACTCCAGGGGAACCCAGTTATAGAGAATGCCCCTTCTCCTGATATTTGTGAGGTTTACCTCCAGGAGCTTTATCGGGCTTTCACAGAAAAATCCTCTTGCACTTCTAGCAGGTGGGAGAAGAAAAGTAACCATTTTGAAATATGTCAGAACATTCTGTTCTTAATAAGGCCTGCCCTCAGGAGAGACAATTTTACAAGAGCCTAAACTAATGTGGTTTTTCTTTTTTTTTTGTCTTTTTTGTTTTTGATGTTTTTAGACCCTAGCCGCCTTTGGGGAAAAAAAATGCCCAAGTCTATCTCCCTTTAGCCTTCCATGTGGGAGAAGAAAAATTACCCAACTAACTCACTCCAGCCATCCTGTCTCACATGGCCAGGAGGTGGGGGGCTACTAGGAAACACTTGTGAAGTTCATAGTCTAGAGGCCTAAGCTGGCTGAAAGACAGAGACTTACTTATAGGGCTATAGAATATTTCACCTCCCCGCACACTTTACCACCACATTACTAAAGGGTTTTTTTTTTATTAACAATAGTTCCTTTTAATTAGAATATCATGTCTGGCTATCAAGAAAAAAAATTACAAGGCATACTAAAAGGCAGAAAAATACAGTTTGAAGAGACAAAGCAAGCATCAGAGCCCAATTCAGATAAGGCAGGGATGTTGGAATTATTAGAGCAGGCATTTGAAACAACTATGATTAATATGATAAGGGATCTGATAGATAAAGCAGACAGCATGCAAGAGGAGGTGGGAAATGTAAACAGAGAGACAGAAATTCTAAAAAGGAAATACCAGAGGTCAAAAACCATCATACCAGAAATGAAGAATGCCTTTGATGGGCTCATTAGTAGACTGAACATGGCTGAAGGAAATAATATTTGAGCTTGAAAATGTCAACAGAAACTTCCAAAATGAGAGAGTGAGAAAGGAGGCAGTTAGAAGCCAGCTAGGTGGATAGAGAGGGAGGGTCTCCCGAGAGGAAAAACACTCACAGGACCACACCTGCAGCTAGAAGAAAGAAATGTGGTAAAGTGCTTCCCCCAATGCCAACCCAGGTGCAGGTGCAATAAATCAACTTAAATATCCTTAACTTAACCTAACTCATTATAATACCATTCACAAGAAATTAGCATTATGGTTTTAGCCCTGCTGTGGGTTTCACTTAGGCACTCATGGGTAGTAACCAAGATGGAGTAGCTATGACCAACCCCAGGTATGCACAGATGCAACTTTACACCTCCCCTTAGGGTAAAACCCACAGGAACCTTCCTTGTCTTTGCCACATAAAAGATCCAGAACTTTCTTCATTTCTGGCAACCCTCTTCAGGTCTCCTGTCATTGCTAAGAGCTTTTCTTTGCTTGATAAAACTCCGCTCTGCCTTAGCCACTCTCCAGTGTCAGTGTGCCTTATTCTTCTTGGTCATGGGACAAGAACTCAGACCTAGCTGAACTAAGGAGCAAGAAAACTGCAACAGTAGCAAAGAGAAAAAAGGACTAGAAAAGAATTGGAGCACAATGTCCAGGAACCGTGGGGGCAACTACAGAAGAAGTAGCATGCGTGTAATGGAAACACCAGAAGCAGAAGAAAGAGAGAAAGAAACAGAATAAATACTTGAAGAAATTCAACACAGAATCTCCCTAAATTAAAGTCAGAGAGCAAACCACAGATTCAGAAAGCTCAGAGAAGACAAAGCAGGATAAATTCCCCAAAAAACTACACCTAAATATACATATTCAAACTGCAGAAAATCAAAAGTGAATAAAAAATCTTGTAAGAAGCCCAAAGAAAAAGGCACGTTAGTAAAGATAAGAAATACTTTCAGCACTACCCTAATACCAAAAGCAGACAAAGACATTATAAGAAAATAAAACAGACATTATAAGAAAATAAAACAGAACAATATATATTCTGAACACAGATACAAAAATCCTCAGCAAAATTTTTGCAAAGCAAATCCAACAATATATAGAAAGAATTATACACCACAACCAAGTGGGGTTTATCCAGTAGCAAGGTTGGTTCAGCATCTGAAAATCAATCAATTAAATCCATCACATCAAAAAGCTATAAAAGTAAAATCACATGATCATATTTGTAGATGCCAAAAAGGTATTTGACAAAATCCAACACTCAGGATAAAAAAAAAAAAAAAAAAAAAAAACCTCTCAGAAAACTAGAAATAGAAGAAGGGAACTTTCTCACCTTGATAAAGAACATCTACAAAAAACCTACAGAGAACTTACTTAATGGTGAGAAACTAGAAAATTTCACACTAAGATCACGAACAAGGCAAGGATGTTCCCTCTCACTATACTTTTTTTTTTTTTTTTTTTTTTTTTTTTTTTTTTTAGATGGGGAGTCTTGTTCTTGTTGCCCAGGCTGGAGTGCAATGGCATAATTTCAGCTCACTGTAACCTCCACCTCCTGGGTTCAAGTGATTCTCCTGCCTCAGCCTCCCAAGTTGCTGGGATTACAGGTGCCTGCCATCATGCCCAACTAATTTTTGTATTTTTAGTAAAGACAGGGTTTCACTATCTTGGCCAGGCTGGTCTCGAACTCCTGACCTCAGGTGATCCACCTGCTTTGGCCTCCAAAAGTGCTAGGATTACATGCATGAGCCACCATGCCCAGCCATCTTTTTAACTATCATGCCGAGATTTGTAGCTAATGCAAAAAGACAAAAATAGAAAAGGAAATAAAAGTTATACTGATTGGAAAGAAAGAAAGAAGAACTATCTTGTTTGCAAACAACATGATTGTCTATGTAGAAAATCCAAAGGAATCAACAAAAACAAAAAACTCTTGGAACTAATAAGTAATTATACAGCGAGTTTGTAGGACACCAGGTTAACAAGAAAGTTGATCACTCTCCTATATATCAGCAACGAACAACTGGAATTTGAAATAAAAAACATAGTACCGTTGACATCACCACCCCTCAAAATAAAATGCTTAGGTATAAACCTAATGAACTATGTGCTAGATCTTTATGAAGAAAACTACAAAACTCTGATGAAAGAAATCAAGGAAGAACTAATACATGGAGAGATATTTCATGTTCTTGGATAAGAATACTTAATAATGTCAAAATGTCAGTTCATCCTATTTTGATCTTTAGATTCAATGTAATCTCAAAGTTCTGCAAGTTATTTTGTGAATGTCAGCAAACTGATTCTGAAATTTTTATGGTTACTGTAGAGTCGTAGCATGGTTTGAAGTCAGGTAACGTGATGCCTCCAGCTTTGTCCTTCATGCTTAGTATTGCATTGGCTATTTGAGCTTTGAGCTCTTTTTTGGTCCTATATGTGTTTTAAAATAGTTTTTTTTCTAATTTTGTGAAGAATGCCATTGTTAGTTTGATAGGAATAGCACTGAATATTTAAATTGCTTCAGACAAGATGGCTGTGATAACAATATTGATTCTTCCTGTTCATGAGCATGGATATCCATTTGTTTGTGTCATCTCCAATTTCTTTGAGCAGTGTTTGTAATTTTTTTTTTTTTTTTTTTTTGTGGAGAGATCTTTCACCTCCCTGGTTAGCTGTATTCCTAGGTATTTTATTCTTTTTGTGGCTATTGTGAATGGGATTGCATTCTTGATTTGGCTCTCAGCTTGGAGGTTGTTCGTGTGTAGAAATGCTATTGATTTTTGTACATTAATTTTGTATCCTGAAAATTCATTGAAGTTGTTATCACACCGAGGAGCTTCTGGACAGAGGCTATGGGTTTTCTAGGTATGGAATCATATTGCCTGCAAAAAGAGATAATTTGACTTCCTCTCTTCCTATTTGGATGCCTTTTATTTCTTTCTCTTGCCTGATAGCTCTGGCTAGGACTTCTAGTACTATGGTGAATAGGAGTGGTGAGAGGAGGCATCCTTGTCTTGTTCTGGTTTTCAAGGATAATACTTCTGGCTTCTGTCCATTTAGCATGATGCTGGCTGTGGGTCTGTCATAGATGGCTTTTATTATTTTGAGGTATGTTCCTTCAATGCCTAGTTTGTTGAGGATTTTTAACATGAAGAGATGTTGAATTTTATTGAAAGCCTTTCCCGTATCTATTGGATGATCATTTGGTTTTTGTTTTTTACTTCTGTTTATATAATGAATCATATTTATTGATTTGTGTATGTTGAACCAACTTTGCATCCCAGAGATAAAGCCTACTTGATCATGGTGTATTAGCTTTTTGATGTGCTATTGGATTCAGTTTGCTGTATTTTGTTGAGGATTTCTGCATCTATGTTCATCAAATACATTGACCTCAAGTCTTCTTTTATTTCTATGTTGTACCAGGTTTTGGTATCAAGATGATGCTGACCTCATAGAATGAGTTAGGAAGGAGTCCCTCCTCCTCAATTTTGGAAGAATATTCCATACTTATGGATAGGAGGAACCAATGTTGTTTAAATGGCCATACTGCTTAAAAGCAATGTACACATTCAATGCTAGCCCTTTCAAACTAACAATGACATTCTTCACAAAATTAGAAAAAAAGCTAGTTTAAAATACATATGGAATAAAAAAAAAAGAACTTGAATAGCCAAGGCAGCCCTAAGAATAAAAAATAAAGCTGGAGGCATCATGTTACCCAACTTCAAACTATAGTACAAGACTACAGTAACCATAAAAAACTTGTATTTGTCCAACCCCATAAAACGTGTAAGAGTGAACTCTAATGTAAACCATGGACTTTGCGTGACAATGATGTGTCAATGTACGTTCATTGACTGTGACAAATTAACTGCTCTAGTTTGGGACGTTGACTAGGGACAGTCTATGTATATGCAGGAGGAGCGGGCATACCCCAAATCTCTCTACATTCTGTTCAATGTTCAGTGTTGCTGTGGCAGCAGGCGGTGATGTCCCAATAAATGCTGGCAATGGTTAATATGTGAATCTCCCTTCAGAATCCTGATGAAGTTGGAAGTTGATTCCACTCCTGCTGGGAGTCCATTTCCCCTATAACCTGAACAAAGAGAACCTGAACAAGGAGTTAAGATGAAAAGCCTGGGCTTGTAGCAATGAACCTATTCTTCCTTTATTTCTCCTATGCATCCTTTCTCGTAATACATCCACTTAGATGTATTTTTTTTTTCAGTTGTCTCTCCTATTTAGTCAGCCATTTCCCTGACTTCGGTCCACCAGAAATCATTCCTATACAATTAATGACGATGTATTTTAGCCATAGAAATGAACTCACATTTTTGTTTTGTTTTTCTTTTTGCCTGGGGATATTAAAAACCTTATTACCTATTCAATAGTTGACTAAAGTATCCGAAATCAATTTGCATTAGTCAGGATACTGTGAGGGTGTTTGGGTATAGCTGTTGACAAAATTTATGTCAAATAGCAAGATAGGAATTATGATACCTGCATTTATTTCTGTTCTTGTCATTATTGAATAGTGATATGACAAACATGCTGCCGAACTTTTCCTACAACTGATAATAACCCGAGCAGCTAATGATAGCAAAAGTGTCCGCTAGCATTCATAGCTTATAGACGTGGGGTCCCAGGCTCATTCTCTTCTGATAATGGGATAGGTAAAGAATAGATCAAGAGGCCAATTAGATCATTTTAAGGAGCATTTGGTTTACGTGTAGCTGAAGTACAGAACCAGGTTAAAATACTGACAACAACAGCAATAATAACAACCAGAACAATAATGGATGTAACAAAAAAATTTATGGGCTGAGCCAGACATTCCTTTCCCTGTGGTACGTCATGTAATTCTCACACTCTCAAAGGTCTGTGTCTAGGCAGGAACCAATGTGGCTGGGCTCCATTCATTCCCAGTAATGCAGACACCCCTGTAGGGAGTGGGACCTCGCACAGTGATAGACCCTGGAGTGCTGGACAATGGATCTATTACTTTGGTACAATCTAAGTGATTGATTTTGAGTTAGATTGATTCCCACGGTCTTCCCTCTGCCCCCCCAAGCTTTTTTTTTTTTTTTTCCTTGTCACTGTTCGGTTTCATTATTACTATTTGATATTTTAATATTTGAGGTCATCATGGAACCTACAGTCTTGTGGGGCAAGAGTGACCAGTATGTAAACAAATTCATAAGACAAGGTTAATGACAAGAGTGATACTGAAGCCCGACACGTTTCTCCACAGCCTACTCTTGCTCTCCCAACAGCTATCTCTGTGTTTGGATCAAGGCAAAGAAGAGAAGTATCTTTTCTGAAGACATTTTTTCAATGTAGTATGGGCTGTAACTCTCTTTGCCTCTGCCTTTTCTTTCTGTTTTTTTGGTTAGTTTTGTGACAACATTTATTTTGTGTGACTTTGATGCTGTCTCCAGAAAATGTGTCAAAATTTATGACTTGCTAGTCATGTCTCTGTTCTCTATCTTGTTTTGAATTTTGTGGGATATTGGATGAAAAGGGTCAAAAATGAGTGCACTTACTCTGCTATTTTGATCCCGACGGGGTACATTCATCTTTGCATTCTTATCATTTTTTCCTCCTTAGGATCAATTACTAAAAATGGAATTTCCAGTCAAAAGGATGAGCACTCTAAAGGTGTTTGATACGTATTGCTAAAATGTTCTCCATAAAGGTTATATCAATTTGTTTTCTTGAGGTATGATGGGGTATGAACTATGATTTCTTACACTTCTGCAACAACACTGTGTGTTCTTTAAAAAAGGGTTTTCACAAACTCTTACTTAAATATCTTGTTATTATCTGCATTTATTTCATTCTTTGTGAAATTGATCACATTTAACATATTTTAAAATAATTTATAAATTTCTTTTTCATATTATTTGCACATTAAAAATTATGGCTTAGAGGACTGAAATCAAAGTTGTATTGTTACAAAATGTTTTTCTGGGTTACAAGTTCACTCTTAAAGTTTATTTTGATGGACTATTTTGTCATTCATTTATTTAAAAGTACTTATTGGTCTCCTTCTGGGTGGAAGCAGAATGCTAAGATGCCCCCAGCATCCTCGCCCCCAAGACATGTTCTGGATAATCCTCTCCCCTGGAGTGTGGGTGGAGCTTGTCACTGTCACATAATTTTGCTCCCATAAATATTTTATGGCAAAATGAAGGGTTTTT
The DNA here is from genome assembly GCF_037993035.2 of Macaca fascicularis. Lineage (NCBI taxonomy): Eukaryota > Metazoa > Chordata > Mammalia > Primates > Cercopithecidae > Macaca > Macaca fascicularis. The sequence continues at coordinate 5,256,484 of NC_088392.1, read as the reverse complement.
GCAGATGTATTTAAGGTTCCTAATTAGTTGACTCACTCTGGGTTGGCTTGACGTAATCAGGTAAATCCTTTAAAAGAGAGCTCAGGCCTTCCCTGAAGAGAGATTCTAAGTAACAGATTCTCCTGCTGGCCTTGAAGAAGCAAACAGCCATGTTTGAGTTGTCTGCAGAGAGGGACATGTAGTGAGGACCTGAGAAAGACTCCTGGGAAGCGAGGGGTTCCTAGATGACAGATGGTAAGAAAATGGGGGCCTCGGCCACACCACAAGGATGTGAATTCTGCCGACCATCTGCGGGAACTTAGAAGTGGATCTTTTTCTAGTCTAGCTTCAAGATGAGGATCAGTCAGGCAACACCAAGATTTCAGCCTGGGGCGATGCTGAGCAGAGGCCCCAAGTGGAATGTATCAAATTTATGACTCACAAAAATTGTGAGATAGTAAATTTTTGTTCTTTTAAGGCATTAAGTCTGTGGTCATGTGTTACTTCCTGTATGACAAGCACTAGTGGTACTTGCCGACTTGAAAGAGATGCGTCTCATCTGAGTCATTGCCTTTACGGCTTTGGCTTTGATGTCACATTTAAAGACACTTTGTCCTCACTCCAAACTTTTGTAATTATTTACTCCATAATTTCTTATTATTTTTATGGTTTCACTTTTACATGGATATCTTAAAATTCAACTGGAACTTATTTTCCTTGAAGGTACAAGACATCTAACGTTTCTTTCCCTTTGTGATTAGTCTGTTGTCTGAAGAATATGTTTTGAATAAACCACCAACTCCTCATTGATTTGGCAAGTATCTAGGTTTAGAAGTACGTCACTTATTTCTAGTAAGATATTATTTATGAAATACCAACTTGGGCCATGGGTAAAGAATGTTTTAGTGCCGATTACTTCATTATTATAATTATGACCCAAGAGACAACTCAAGGAGCATAAAGATACAGTCATATTATCCCTTGCATTTGACATCTTGCTTTTTTTTTCCAGGTAAACATATATTTGAAATGGTTTTGTATGAACCAACTAACTAAAATAAAACACTTTAACAATTGGCTAAAGTAATTTCAATTGTATAGGTTGCTTACATTTTCTAAAAAAGATGTTTTCCTTCAAATCAACATCAAATGTGATTAAAACCTGGTGGATATTTTTAATAATGTGTGACTAGACTATAAATTCTTTGAGGACAAGGACTATGTCTGAATCATGCATTTGTTTCTAGTATCTAGTATAACACATGTTTAATAGTATTTGCTTAATAACTTCCAAATGACTGAATTATTTTAGCTATACTAATGCTGCTATGAATTTTATAGTGCTGGTGTATGCATTATTTTCTGTTAATCAGTGATAGTAAGAATGCAAACAAGTAAAACAGTCAGTCTGGACTTTAATCATTAAAAATAAATACATTCACCTAAAATTAAATGTAAGCATTCTTGTACAAAATAATTCTTAGAGCTCTTTAAGATAGATAGTCTTTTATACTTTTTGTTTCGTCGATGAGTAGATCTCACTGTTGTCTAGCATATCAAACTCACCTTCCTTACTTTACATGGCTCTAATTCTTTCCTACATTGCTTGTCATTATCTCTATCCCCTTGCTCTGTCTCTGTCTTTAATCAATCTATGTCTTCAGTATTACCTTGGTGGGAAAAGTCTCCGAAATATTATCCTGAAAACTTTTAGAATCAAGAGATTTTAAAATGTACACTCTGTAAACAAAAACCATATGATGAATTATATATTCTGAATACCAATGGGCTGACATTTCCAAAACAAATATTAAAATATTAATGGAGCTGTGTTTTGTGTCTGCCTCTATGTCAAATGCAATTGTGTTTTTGTGGGACACTACTCTTTATTTTCCTGCGCAAGTCAGCTTTTACCTTCGCAGGGCTGAATATGAGTCTAAAGGTGTTCACCTGCTTATTAATGAGGAAAATGCACTGAGAAAGAGGAAGAGGCATTCCTAATTTTGGGAATGTTTTGTGGTTTGTGGTGGGGGATGATGCCGGTGAGGAGGAACGACCAGTGGAATGAACACTGGTTGAAGATGCCTTCAGAAGGCTTATTATTTTACTTTCTTTTTTATCTGTGCCAAATACATAAGTGTATTATTTATGGGGGAAAATGGGAAAATGGGGACAGGTTCAAATACATGTTTGATTACTTACTTTACTTTTTTTTTGTAAGCACAAAAGTCATTAAGTAGACTGGCATTGGTTGTTGTGGAATATCGGCCCTACAAGTAAGTGGGATGGTTTAGAATGCACATTAGTAATAAACCTAGGTTTGTTAAAGTCAGCATTTCTCAAGCCTGTTTGACCACAGACCATATATTTTTCAACACATCTGTTAGTATCCTCTGGGTCCAGTGTTCCAGGATATATAACTTCCTGGAATGCAGGTATACAGCAGAGCTGCACCAGACTCAGAGTCCATTCCTGATAATGCAGTTTCCCTTGTGTGTGCACAGCATATACAGACGTGTACACACCTCTCACAAGGAGAGTTTGGAGTCCTGTTTTAAATACTTCTTAGTAAATAGTTTTCTCTGGCTTTTATTTTTGAAATACTTCCATAAATGTCCTTATATTTGCAAAATTGTCCTCGACAGACACTCCCACTCTATTTGATCACCCCGTTGTGGGAGAAAGGATTCCCCACTCTAAACAGTAGGAGATGGCGGGACCCATGACACCCAAGACATGACAGGGAAAATTAAACAGAGGTTTATTAATTAAACATACTCAGGGCCTCAGGAGAAGACATCGCACGCCACACAGGGCCACACGGGGCCACACGGGGCTACACGGGGCCACACGGGGACACACGGGGACACACGGGGACACACGGGGACTGCACTGAATGGCAGAGACTCCAGCAGAACCAGCAGGGGCTTGGTAGGAACAAGAGGTGGGGTGCCCCCGGTTCCCATGGGGAGGTGGGATTGTGTGCAGAACTCTGTGCACTGGCAGGGAAGTGAAACCTGTTAGTTCAATGGGGGGCCCAGTGGGGTGGGGCTGTTCCGGCTCATAGGGGAATTAGTTGGATGGGGTCTTTCTTGCTGTGTGACGGCCATTCTGGCCAGAGCAAGGATGCTCATGGTTAAGCTTCTGGGGCCCCAGAAGGCTCAGAGATGCCAGGGCAGCACATGAATTCCAGGCCTTCCAAGTCCACCTCCTGCAAGTGCCTCAAAGCGTGTGTTTGGTGTGCTCTGGGTGCAGCCGGGCAGCTCACTTGTCCTTATCCATGGCAGATGCTTCTCACCCATGGTGTCAACCTCTCTCTGTATCAGATCTCAGTGTCGATTCACTTGGTATTCAAAGTCAGCTCGAGTTTTATCCAACATAGCATTCTGGTACTCCCCTGGTATGGCTCCTTGCTGTCGCAATTGATGGTGGCTATTCTACTTGATTCATTACATGCCATTGATCTTCAAAATTTTGATTAATGACAGGGAAACCTGAAAAGTTCAAAGTTTGACTTTGGTTCAAATGAGCACCCGGAAGTTCAAATGCTTAATTCAAACTGTCTAAGACTCTTGGATAAGCAAATGTGGTTATGCAAAAGTAGTCTGAAAAATCTCCTGGAAATAGTCCCTCTCTTGGAAATTTCTGGTATTTCCTTCTACTTAGGACATGGACCATAAATACTACAAAGACTTTTTCTTTCTTTTGTTCTGCTTACTTACTACTGGCCACAGCCCAGGTTCTTAGGTTTTTGGGAACAGGTAGGGAATCATGGTGGGAGGGCTCAGGGTGGCATTGTTGGCCATCACTCTTCACCAGCAGTACATGCATTTCCCATGCACCTGGGCATACAGAGACACAAGCCCATCAGGTCCCAGGGTTCAGGGTAAAGTTACCTGTTTCTCCCTGGAAAACCAACTTCTTTTTCAGATCCATGAGAACGTGTTAATACCATGTGAATAAACAAGTGTCACCTAGACAAAGCAACTAGTTGACAAATGACAGTGGGAGAAATACCCTCCAAAATGTACAGTTAACTCTTCTCAGCTCTCCCTTGCTTAATTCAGCCAGGCAGCCCTGAGTAACAGAGGGTCTGAGGGCTGCACTAAAGGCCGGCGGAGATGCTGGCTCTCAGGTCCACAGGGAAAGACTCTCCAAAAAAAGGGCTCTTGAATGAGGACATTCAAGGACCTTACCTACTCCCACCTTACCTCCCAACACACTCCCTCTACATTCAGACCAGCGTTCACCAGACAGCATGTCCTAGTCACCCAGGTTGCCGGGTTTGGCATGCTGAAAGTTTTGGAAGGTACCAGGCTAGATATGGCAGAACACAGTTCCACGGGGCTCATCTGGAACCGATGCCAACCTTTGGTTTGTTTCTAGTCAGTGACTCATTTCAATTTATTTGAGAACAAAGTATAGAAAACGATGTGTTCATTATAATGAGAAATTTTATTTGGATTTGGATTATCCTGAGAATATTTAGAAAAACCAAATTAAAATTTCTGACATTGGATTTGTGCATGTGTTTTCGGTATGTCGCAGATCTCAGGAAGCATCAAAATAAGCACTGAGCATCAACTCTGCAACTCAGAATTCTGGGAGCGATTTCGCTTAGGTCTTCACACTGGACAGACAGCTCATTCAGATGTTAATGATGGCTTGTTCACACCTGGACATAGCATAGGAGAACTGCTAATTACTCATACTGTCTCAAATTACAACAGTATTTTGAGTAAAACAAAACCCAAAGCCTCCAGCGTCTGATGAGTGAAAAAGGAGATCCCATTTGAACAGCACACATTATTATGGCATTTATAATATTGTTGCATTATAACCATGTTAGGGTTCAACTTTTTAATTAAGCAATAAAACATACAGTAACTTTGGATTTTAGTTACATGTTCTCTTAGAAGAAAAGACACAAATGTATTATTCCACCATCAATTAGTAAATTCTGATTGACTAGAGAGTTATTACGAAAGACCAATAGAGAATTTTGTTACACTGACTTTATTTAATAACTTAGTTTTAATTGTTTTGAAATTAAAAGTTAATGTTTAAAAGCCATATATTTCTAGTTTATTTTTATAAACGTAACACTTTAGAATTTTCTTTTTCCATATGTATTATATGTTTATTTTGTATTAAAGTATAATAATTTTTAAATATAAGGACTTCAGAAGTTAACACACTGGCAAGCATCTAAATAGACATTTCTGTGCTACTTATTCAGTGGGTTCTGTTCAATTATGTTGATATCATTTTGATTAATTTATTAGACTTTTGTTTTTTCTTAGGTCTTTCCATGGTAGAATTTATTTCAGTAAATGGATACTTACTAGATTGACATGTAGCCATTTTTTACACAAAATTCTGCCCTACAGGTGCTAATATGGAATGTAGATGGTAAATATTAATGTTTTCTAAAACTCTTATCTCTGTCTCTCTACATCTGAACCTTTAAGATCCATTAGTGTCAGTAGAGGAATGGTGTGACCTTAATTCCTTTCCTTTAGAACGCTTGTCTCCTTACCTAACATGACTTGCAGTGGCCTTATGATTAGCACTTGTACGTCCATCTGCAGTGAGTTCAGGCAGGTCCCCTGGTGCTCAGGAAGGCTTGCTTTGCCTTGCACCCATGCAGGGATCTCATTTCAGCCAGTTGCCCTTTGGCATTGCCTTTCATGCTGACTTTTCCGGGTACTGACCTGGCAAGCAGTGGACGGACGTCCAGGCAGGAAACAAGTTGCAGGAAAAACACACAGGAAAGGACCCTCTGGGTGGAGGCAATCTCACCAAATATGAGTAGCCCCTTTAAAATGGAAAATGTGGTTTCTCCAGTGTAACTTTCAGAGTAAAATGTAAAAGTCCGGAAATAGACGGCTTAGATAGCAACTACATCCTTGTTTCCAAGCTATTTCCTGGAAGTACCAATGGCTTTTTAAAAAGTATATTTTTATTTTTGCCTCTAAAAAGCCACTTCTTATTCCAGCAATACATAAAAGTCACAGATTACATTTAGAAAAGAAAAATGAAATTTGAAAGTTTTTTTTACACTGTCACAGCCAAATAGAGGCCACATGCATTTACACAAGGGAGTGAATCATTTTATTTTCACAAACACAATTACTATTTTTGTTTTTTGAGATGGAGTCTTACTCTGTCACACAGGCTGGAGTACAGTGGCACAATCTTGACTCACTGCAAACTCTGCCTCCCAGGTTCAAGCGATTCTCCTGACGCAGCCTCCAGAGTAACTGGGATTACAGGCGTGCACCACCATGCCCAGCTAATTTTTGTATTTTGAGTAGAAACGGGATTTCACCATGTTGGCCAGGCTGGCCTTGAACTCCTGACTTCAGATGATCTGCCTGCCTTGGCCTCCCAAAGTGCTGGGATTACAGGCATAAGCCACCGCACCCGGCCCACAATTACTATTTTTTAAAACAGCATCGTGTAGCCCACCATTGCACTAAATCAAGTGACACTCCTGAAACACATGATGAGTGAGTCTGTAGCAGCTTTGTTTGTGCAATGCCACATTAAAAGAGCTGTAGCTCACACAGTGAGCTTTTTATATTCTCCTGGAGGGTCTCTAAAGAGAGGAAAAATAGAATTGATCAAGAATTTGGTGTCTAAATATTTTAACTCTTTGTAGAAGCCAAGGTAGTATGAACATTCTTAACTTTGGTAATTCGGTAAACACATTTGGTAATAGTTTCCCGGAAACTTAAAGTGTTTTCAGAAAATGTAGATGCCACTAATGGGGAATTGATTAGATAGCTGAGGGTCACGTTCAAGAAGTGGTGCTACGTACCGCGAAAGCCATCATTTTCCAGATGATTTACAGTCTACGAAGCAGGAAGATGGTACACCAGATGCCTTCAGCTCCTTTCAACCACGATTGCAGGAGGTGATTCAGCAGAAAAGGCTTCTGGGGACAGAAATCAGGCATGGAAAGGCTGAACTTCCCCCTCCTCCCTGCTCTCCTTTCCTCTCCACCCCTTCGATGCCCCACCTCCCACCTGATGTGCCGTGGAAATGTACGTCTGTTTTGACACTTCTGGAATCATTGCTACAACTTTAACCCTGGCTGTCATTCCAAAGCTCAAAAAATGTGTTTATCCACCAATTCTGGGTTGAGACTGTGAGTTTGGATTAATAGCAGTAGGAGATGAATGAGCGACATCTCTAAACCTCACAGCAACCAAAGGCGCTCCATGTGTTGATATCTCTAATGACCAGTGTATATGTGGTTTTGTCTAATAAAATACTTACCTATATCTTGCCATAAACAGCTGTTTTGCTTCTAAAAAGGTACGGTAGACGTGAAAAACCCAACTCCCCTTGACGGGATGGCTGGCCTAGTGTAAAGCGGTCCCTGGCTAGCTTACTCTCTGGGCGATGGGCCTCCATGAGTGTTTTCTGTGATTCTCAGGATTTGGTTCATGCTGTGTGTTTCTTAGCCGACATTAGTCACATCTACCATTACGCAGTGAGTCTATTTTATGTAATTTTGCATTAAAAATTTAGGGTGCTAGAAGGAATTGTCTTGATTTGGTTTCCTGATCATCATGTATTCTCCCAGAATTTCTCCTCTCCCTTTCACCCACTGTATAAACGTTTCTTTTTCCAGCATCAGCGTGGCAGTGAACTCTGCCACAGAATGATTTGCATAGGAATTATTACCCTCAAACCTTGAAACAAAGCTGAGGGAGCTTAAAATACCACTTCCAGTACCTACTGACTATCACATGTGTATAATGAAAAACCAAACAGTTCTTTTTTTCATATCACTGATAGAACAAAACAGCGTAGTGTAGATGCAGTTTGTTAGAAACCCCAGAAGATGGTCGCACACCATTGCATTAAGCTTTTGTCTTGCTAAGAAAACTTTAAATATAATAAATATAAATAATAAAAGACAACCTGGGTTAAAGAAATAGATCCAGGAGCTGTTTTCCAAAGTCATCTGGGCCATATTCCTGCATCCAGGAGGGTCTCCCTCCCAAGCTGGTGTTTCTCTGTCTCCAAGGAAGAAATGCCTCTCTACATATTTGAGCATCATTTAGGTACAATAACGTTGACTGGATAGCCCTTGGATGAAGGACAATGGAATTGTTTTGTAGGATCTGAATTTAGAAAAAGGACCACATACTTAATCTTTAATAAGAAGAAAAACAATGATAGGTTTAGTTTTGTACTACAACTGTAATAGAAAGGTCTTCTAACAGTGTCCTGCAGTTTTCTGGTTTTTCCAAGTAGGAAGTGCTCTCTGGGAACGAGAGCCACTCTAGACATTGCATTCGACTCATTTAGGCTGCTGCCCACTTAAAGCATCTTTCTAATCAAAACAGAGTCTGGGGATTAAAGGGACTAAAAAAGCCATCAGTCCACCCGACTCAGTGTCTTGAATCCACAGAAAAATTTGCCAACTTTAGATAATAGGGCAGAGATTGTTTATACGATACAAGCTGTCTGAATTGATAAGTTATAAAGGAATTAGTAAGATGTAAATAACTTCACTCAGGTTCCCCCTCCCACCTCACTGAATACATAGTGAAGCTGGAATCGTTGTAAATTGTCTCAAAAATAAATGTCATTACAATGTGAATTTGAATGGTGTGACTGATTTATGGTGCTGCTGATTTAGTGCTTTTCTATATTGCTTGGGTGGTCACTCTGGCTAGTTTTCAAATTCAAAGTTTTATCTTTACTTCAGTTTGTGTGAGCTACTTTATTCCTGGAACATCAAATGTAACATTTTAATCAAAAATAAAGGAAAACAATACCATGTGATTCTATACAAATAAAAAAGAAAAGATAGAAAGGCATATTCATTAACATAAACGTCAATACTAAGATAAAACTGGAACTTCCTAGCATTCATGCATTTTAAGATAAAAAGAGAAGACTTTCAGAAAAAAAGCTTTATGAAATAAACGTACTTGAGAATATTAAAGAAACAAAGCTTTACCAATGAGCTAGGAAAAACCTAAGATTATAAATAAAATATATTTTGTTAAACTGAGATTAAGAAAGTAGAGTGTGACTTTATTCACTTTTCTAGGTCTTTCAAATATTAAGCAAATTTTATTTCTATATTCATTCATATACAGTCAATATTAAATTATATTCTATTTTCAATTCATTTATGAGTGTGTGAGTGTATTTTGTGGGTAAAATGTGGTATTGCCAATATTAAACTAATGCAATTCCTTTAGTGGTTTTGGAAGTTTGGGACTGATAACGTAATCGCTACTTTAAAATTGAATTCAAAATTAAAATTTGCTTAAATTTAAAATTGCTTAGTGCAATGTCTTCCTTTAGAAATGGCTTTCTAACTAGAGTTGTTGTCGTCCAAAAAAGAAGGTGCACAATACCATATTCGAGTGTTTGCAGCTGCAGAAATTCACAAAATATTGGCCTGAGGTTTGAATTAGTAAGACCAATGAACACATTTTTAATCACGTTATTTGCCTGACCTTGGGTAACAGATTCCTAAAAACATAGCCTTAATGTTAAGTTGGTTTCTACTTGGGGGAATAGAAAAAAAAGTTAGCATTTACACTTTTTATGAAAAACCCAATGCAAATCATTTTGAAACAAAATGTAGAATAAAGACTTACAGTTAAATGAGGCGATGCTTGTATAACATTTCATAAATGTCACATGTCTTTATTCTCATGAATGACCTTCTAATCGACAGATTTACAGTTCTGACCAGTTTATAGATTCCATATTTTTCTGCTGGGGAGCTTCATGAATTGATGATGGTGTGACCCAGTTTTTATAAGAGGATCCAGGGGGCTCCCTTTGTGCTCCCATCCAGGCGCTGTGAGCCTTGAGCCACTCAAGTACTCATACAAGTACGGTCAACTGTAAATTATAATTTGTAATTTACACACTGATATCTCCAGAAAAAGTACTGACAAGAGGTTTTAAATCCAAAATATTAATATTTCCTTGCTGATAAAAGCAGTAAGAGGAAGAGGAGAAGGAGATGATGAAGAAACAAGAGGAGGAGGAGGAGGAGGAGGTGGAGGAAGACGAGAGGATGAAGGAGAAGAAAGAGGAGGAGGAAGAGAAGGGAAGATGAAGGAGGAGGAGAAGGAGAAGGGAGACAGATGTAAACCTTTCTGAATGTCGTGTAAGATTCTACTTGGCTTTCAGTGACAAATATTGTATGTTAATTTTGCTAGGTGAATAAACATAGCTTTGCTTACATGTGTCTTTTCATCTGGTTATACAGTGTCACTTCTCGAGGGAGGCGAAGAGATGAATAAGGAACTTCACGCAATTGAAGTCCCAGAACCAAATAATGCCATTAAACTGTGCAATTGCAAAAGCTGCCTATAATGCTTTATATAAGTTATGCTCCTAAAAATATATTTTGCAGATGTCTCCAGGTATCGTATTCTTTATGATAGCAGTTATAACTCTTTTCTTCTGTATCTAAATCATTACATCAAAGACGTAGTTACTGTTGAGCTTTTAGGAGCACTGAGGAGTCCAACGCTTTGCTACTCAAAGAGTGGGCCGTGGACCAGCAGCAGCAGCATCCGGGAGTTTGTTAAAAACAGAGACTGTTAGGCCCTTCCTTTCTCTGCAGAAACAGAATATGTGTTTTAACAGGGTTCTTTTTGGTTGGTTCATGAACACATCAATGTTTCAGAAGCACTGATTTTACTTTGTTCTGTATCTTCCCAAGCAGGAATATATTCATGCATAGATGGGCATTAATAAGGAGAGTTTAAATGAAGAAACCAAGCCATCTTATTGGAGTGTTTAAGATGCACATGCTCTGTTTCCAAGTCATGAGGTTGTTTTGTTATTTATGTGGAGCCATAAAACACAATAGGATTTTAAAGTCTATTTATATGCATAAAGCTGGCATACATAGTCTCAAATCAATGCATTTATTTTCATTATCCTTGCATAATAGCCAATAACCCATAAATTATCAATCCTGTCATCACAACTTTTACAAATCCTAAACTTGGGCATAATAAACTTTTTGGATGTTTAAAACATTACCCTAATTATTTAAAACAATGAATTTTATCTCCAGCCCTTGGATGCTGTTTGATCTGCTTTTACACATAGTTGTTCAGAAAATCATGACAGTATGTTTGCCCACAAACATCTGAATCAGAACCTATCCAAATCCACTGGATTATTTCAACTCTGGAAAATAAATCCCAGTTTCTGTGTGTGTTACATAGCAATTCCTATGACTCAGAAAGGCGATTTGACTAGATCTGCTGTTATAGCAGAGACCTAGCAAGAAGATGAGAAAGCTCAGTGGTGGAAATGTAAACACATTGTTGATGAGGTTACATTAGGCAATTTAAAGTATTACTTAAGTACAGAGAAGAGGTATCTGCTGTATTGCAAGACAACCCAAAATTCTTATTGATGGATGACTTGAAAGAAAGCATGGACTGAAACCAGGGATCAGAAAGTCAAAGCTATAAGGATCCACTTAAGTTAAAACGGCCGCATATTTACAACAGTCCTTCTCTCTCCTCATATACGCAAGAGCACTAATGGGATCTGAGACTTTTTTTTTTCATGGCCAATTGTCTTTCAGAATTGCCAGATTTTTAATTTTCTGGGACAGTTTAGACATAAACCTACATTAAATAAAAAATGGCAATCCAATTAAAATATGTAAACTATTTGTATATTTTTATTTCTTTTTGCTAAATTTAATCAATGTACCACCAAAATAACTGGTCAATGATGTATTGCAAAGTAGAGAAAGAATAAGGCATTGGGTCTGTATCTATTTTTGCTGTTGTTCACAAGGTGGCTCTTTAAGAAGCTAAGATTGTAAGAGCAGGTAGAAAAAAGACGAACAATGTTTAATTGTCTTCTTGTTTTCTTTTTAGATTTGAGCAAATAGCTAGCATTCAATAATTAGTTATTAATTGGACTACACCTCTTAGCCTAATTCCTCCTGTTGCTAGACAGCCACAGAAGTCCACCAGACAGGGAAGGCAACGCCGCTTAGTGCTTAGTATGCAGATCATTTTTGTGCTTACGTCCAAATGCTAGCTTCTGTGCTGTGGGAATAGGAAACAGTTACTTGCATTCTGTAAGCCACATTTTTGTCTCTCATCCGTGAGATGGGCTTACACCTGTGTCAAAGGGTTATTTTATTTTAAGAATTAAAAATTACGTGTAAGAGTACTGATTATGATGCCTGAGATGCAGAAGGCCTCAATATATAGCAATGCTTTTATTATTGCCGAGGTTGCAATGGAAAAGTACCAGTACTATCTTTCCCTTCTCAGTGCTCAAGGTGCTGGGAGTAGAAAAGACAGATGGTGGAGAGGGGAAGATGCATGGACAAAGGTACCATAATTGTTGCTCTGGAAGTGAACGCTTGCCTTTATTATTTGTTCACATGCTCCCAGCATGTATGGGTCAGCAAGGGAAACTGCATGTAAACAAGTGGCTGTCTCTTTGTAACCCCAGGAGTCACATCATATGCCACCTTCCAATAAGGTTTACTTTCAATAGCTAAATCCTGGCATCCTCTAGATACATTAAGAGTAAACAGTGTCCGTGAGGTTGGTCCATATTGTTGCAAATGTCAGGATTTCCTTTCTTTGATAAGGCTGTGTAGTATTCCATTGTGTGTATACACCATGTCTTCTTTATCCATTCATCTGTTGAGCATTTAGGTGGATTCCATACTCTGGCTGTTGCAAATAGTGCTGCAGTAACATGGGAGTGCAGATATCCTTCAACATACTGATTTCATTTACTTTGGCTATATACACAGCAGTGGGATTGCTGGATCATATGGTAGTTCTATTTTTCATTTTTCCAGGAGCCTCCATACTGTTTTCCATAGTGGCTGCCCTAATTTATGTTTCAGCTAACACTGTAAAAGTTCTCTTTATTTCTACAGCTTCACCAATGCTTGTTTTCTTTTGTCTTTTTGATAACAGCCATCATAACCGGAGTGAGATGATATCTCATTGTGGTTTTGATTTGCATTTCTCTGGTGACTGATGACGCTGAGCATTTTTAATATACTTGTTGGCCCTTTGTATGTCTTCTTTTGAGAAATGTCTATTTAGCTCTTCTGCCCATTTTTTTAATCATGTTAAGTGAAATAAACCAGACAAGGAAAGATAAATACCACATGATCTCACCCATATGTGGAACCTTAAAAAAAGCTGATATAATAGAAACAGAGTAGCACAGTGGTTTTCAGAGTTTGGGGAAGGAGGGGAGGAGGGAAGGATGGGGAAAGATTGGCCAGTGGCTACAAAGTTACAGTTCGATAGGGGGAACAAGTTCTGATGCTCTGTTGCACAGTAGGGTGACAGTGGTGAACAGTAAGGTATTGTAGGTTACAAAACAGCTAGAAGAGAGGCTTGGGAATGCTCTAACCAGAAAGGAATGATAAACACTTAAGGCGATGGATATATTAATTACCCTGACTGGGTCATTATACAACATGTATGTATCAAAATCTCAAACTGCACCCTCATTCACATGTACGATTACAATGTGTCAATTTGAATGGATGCATGAAAAAAGTGAACAGTGTCATCACAAGGTAGGTAAATACTAAACAAATCCCAAGGATGCCCCCAGGCCCTGCTCCAAGTCCAGTTCCATTTTCTGGAATGTTCAAGAAAACCACTGACTAATGTTCAAGTCCTTTGGTTTCCTCAGTTGGGTAAAATAAAGAATAATTTCACAGAAAACACTTGGATGAATGTTTTAAAAAGCTGAAGGTTTGAGTGAACAGAGGGAAAGGAAGGAAAGTGTGTTTATTGCTGTTGGAAGAGCACATGACCTTTGCTTTATCACCCTGAAAAGTGGAACCCATCTATCAACTATTGAAAATGTCATTCCGTGACACAGTTCTGCTTCCTTCTTTATTTTAGGTGATGGCCCTGTGAGGTGCAATTATCTGTAGTTTGAACCTCAGGGAACTACATTTAAGACTCTCAAAATGGTACATTTGGCAAATCAGGAAACTTTTACATTGTATTACCGCATCATCGACCTGTTTTGAATTGTGAAGATAATTTTAACTCGTTTTTCTTAGCCATATTTAAGACACTGTGCGTCTACTTGTGTGAAGCTTGTAGAATGAAAAGAAAGCTGCTTGGGATGATCATGTTGACATATGCATGTTAGTGTGTGGCTCTGTTCTCCTGTACTCTTACATCGTCATCTGGTAGCATTCCAGCAAAATCATTCCAATTCATCATGTATTGTCTCTTTCCTCTTACTATTTCAAGATGAAAGTTTTCAATACTAATGCTGCAAAGTGAGTATTATGTTGATTTATGCTAATCAGTTTCATGGATGCTGTCATATTACATCGTTAAGCAATGGCACTGGTGAAATATTCTTGCATCTACTGTTACCGTGCAGACAGGCCAGTAGTGCCAAAGTGAAACATTCAGGCACCTGCCACCTTTGCTTTTTGATGGTTTCTGTCCGGCATGGATTTGCTAAGAATAGTGAGAAGGGAGGCAGAGTGGGTTTTGTCTGTGCTGTTTTATGTCATCCTAAAGAAAGAAACAGTGTCGAAAAAGGGGTTTTTTTTTGGTACACATACGATGTATTGTGTGTGCATGTGAGTGCCTGTGAATTTATAGTGACTTCATTGCCACGTATTATTTTCATGGCAGTACTTCTGTAAATGGTGTGTTAGTATCTCCTAGAGGAGCTGCTGGCTTTAGGATTTTACCACTAGCTCATAAAACAGTGAAGCTCTACTGTTAAAGCTAAAGCTTCAGGAGGCAGTTTTCAGAGATAAGTTTATTTTAAAAGAAAAGTCTACACGGGGAGATTGATTTGGCGGTTTTAAATGCTGCTTCTGCAAACCTTTTGGAGCTGTTTTCGCCTGTGAACATCTGAAGCCACTTTATAGGGAACTAGAGAATCGTATGGACAGAGGTATCCTTCCCGGTAATAAAGATATACTGCCAATAGAGTCAGCTCACGGGAAGCTGGTGGGTCGCCAAGGTTTGTCTTTATTGTCCCAGGCCTGGGGGCAGAGCCCGCCCCACTTCCGGAGTCTTGGGAAGTCCCTGGGGTCCTGGGCCTGCAGTTCCAGAACTCCTCACACAGGGCACTCTCCCTACCCATTGTACCTGTACCATCCACTCAGGATGCACTTGAGCGTTGGTTACTGGATCTAGTAAGGTCATTCGAAAGAATGATTTTGATTGGCAACACCTTTATATGCTGCCACTCAAAGATGTCATGTGCCTTTCGACTGCATTCCAACATCCTTAGAGGTGTGGTAAGATCCGGGAGAGCAAAACGATTGTAGTGCCTTCTTAAGTTCCCCAACATGGCTCATGTGTTCTGTAGGTGACCTGCTGCCTCATCTGTGCCTAAAAGGCCTCCCTTCCTGTCCAGGTGACCATTATCATGCCAGGACAGTGGTTGACTGCCCACAACGTGCAAAGCATCTTTCCAGGAACTGTGAATTCAAGGAGAAACGAGAAACAGTCCTGGTCTCTGAGGCACTGACACCCAGAAGGTTATTGAATGTTATTGTCATTGTTGAATAGCGTGTGTGTGCATGTGTGTGTATGTGTGTGTGTATGTCTGTGTGTGAATGCCTCTGTGTGTGTGTATGTGTGTGTGTATGTGTGTGTATGTCTGTGTGTAAATGCCTCTGTGTGTGTGTGTATATGTGTGTGTATGTGTGTGTATGTCTGTGTGTGAATGCCTCTGTGTGTGTGTATGTGTGTATGTGTGTGTGTGTGTATGTGTGTGTATGTCTGTGTGTGAATGCCTCTGTGTGTATGTGTCTATGTGTGTGTGTGTATGTCTGTGTGTGAATGCCTGTGTGTATTTGTGTGTGTGTATGTGTGTGTATGTCTGTGTGTAAATGCCTCTGTGTGTGTGTATGTGTGTGTGTGTATGTGTGTGTATGTCTGTGTGTGAATGCCTCTGTGTGTATGTGTATATGTGTGTGTATGTGTGTGTGTGTGTATGTGTGTGTATGTCTGTGTGTGAATGCCTCTGTGTGTGTATGTGTGTGTGTATGTGTGTGTATGTCTGTGTGTGAATGCCTCTGTGTGTGTGTATGTGTGTGTATGTCTGTGTGTGAATGCCTCTGTGTGTGTGTATGTGTGTGTGTGTGTATGTGTGTGTATGTCTGTGTGTAAATGCCTCTGTGTGTGTGTGTATGTGTGTGTGTATGTGTGTGTGTGTGTATGTGTGTGTATGTCTGTGTGAATGCCTCTGTGTGTATGTGTATATGTGTGTGTATGTGTGTGTGTGTATGTGTGTGTATGTCTGTGTGTGAATGCCTCTGTGTGTGTGTATGTGTGTGTATGTCTGTGTGTGAATGCCTCTGTGTGTATGTGTATATGTGTGTGTATGTGTGTGTGTGTATGTGTGTGTATGTCTGTGTGTGAATGCCTCTGTGTGTGTATGTGTGTGTGTATGTGTGTGTATGTCTGTGTGTGAATGCCTCTGTGTGTGTGTATGTGTGTGTGTGTGTATGTGTGTGTATGTCTGTGTGTAAATGCCTCTGTGTGTGTGTGTATGTGTGTGTGTATGTGTGTGTGTGTGTATGTGTGTGTATGTCTGTGTGTGAATGCCTCTGTGTGTATGTGTATATGTGTGTGTATGTGTGTGTGTGTATGTGTGTGTATGTCTGTGTGTGAATGCCTCTGTGTGTGTGTATGTGTGTGTATGTCTGTGTGTGAATGCCTCTGTGTGTATGTGTATATGTGTGTGTATGTGTGTGTGTGTATGTGTGTGTATGTCTGTGTGTGAATGCCTCTGTGTGTGTATGTGTGTGTGTATGTGTGTGTATGTCTGTGTGTGAATGCCTCTGTGTGTGTGTGTCTATGTATGTGTGTGTGTATGCCTGCAGGACTGAATTGTGTTTTATTTTTCTCCACATCACAGGAGCCTCTATCCAAAGCTTTTGGCAAAGTAGGTACTTTATATGAGTTAATTAAGAATCGATAATGGTGTAAAGAAACCTGTAATTACTGGGAAACATAAGTAGTGGCGAGCTTCTTGCAGATCCACAAAACATGTGTAAATACCTAAAGGAGGGACTTGTGTTCTTTGATAACAATGGCTGAACAGATGCCAAAGGGCAACACATAATGTGATTTCACGGGAAAGTCTCGTCCATGATCTTTAAAAACTAATCACCAAGAAGGAGCTCTTCTTGGAGTCTTGTCTTCCACTTCAATATTTAACAATCATTTTCACACAGATCAGTTAAAGCAGAAGGGTCCTGCTTTGGTCTTCCCACCTGTTGCGAAGTGTCACCTCAAAGCCTAGATTTTAGCTCAGTTATTTCTCAACGAAAGCAACTGGAGATTAATTATCTACATGAAGCTTGCTCCCAGGCTCTCTTTTTGGTCACTATATTAATTTAACAGGAGAGCTTCTATCTAAAGCAAAAAGAACACTAGTCTCCTGGAAGTGGAGGATGCAATAAAGGCTGTGAAATGCTACCTCTGGGGAGGAAGTGTGGCCTGAAGAAGAAGGCAGACACCCAGGTCCCTCCACACCTGCCCTGCTACAGAGGAAAAAGGCAGCACTAGGCCACTCTACTTCTGACACCGTTTATTTAAAAAGTGAGCCAGGTTTAACCAAAGAAATTCATTGATTATTTAATAGCAAGGACTTAGCCTTGGAAAAATAAATGTCACGCCACTGACAGTAATCCACGAGGAAAAAAATAAATGACAAACAGTGTGAGGGCACCCTTTCCACTCGGATTCCTTCCTTCTCCTGTGCTGTTTGCCCGTAGCTGGTGTTTAGACTCTGAGCTAGAATAATCACGATGCCAAGTACCAACTAGAAATTATCACACTACTTTTCTTTTGATATTCGTGATTTATTTTCCTAAAGAGTGTCTATATGTGTGGTTTGTAGGGCTTGGGGAGGGGGAGATGGAGAAGGAGGTCTGGTGTTTACCTCACAAGGAGCGTTATTCAAAGACCAGGAAAGAAATCCAATGTTTGCTGCAGCTAAATGACAGTATTTATTATGTACTCACAAAAGGGTAAAAAACGCTCCTGTCGATTATTTTGACATTAAATTGCTTGCAATACATGAGGGATTAATTATGACATGGCACACTTCATTCTGCAACCTGAATTAGCTGGAGTTTTAAAGAAGGGTCCATGTTCACAGTCTCATTTGTCACACGGTAAGAATGTGGGTTTCTCTGTGCTCTATTCTTTACCAGGAGATTTGATCATAAACTCAGTGGCCTCATTGAATGGAAGCATTTCTTACTCAGATCAAACAAAGATATACAGCCAGTCTTTATGCATCGTCCTTTTTCGTGCAACCAGGCTTTTATTGACTTGACTTGTAACTGAGGTGTATGTCGAGAAGGTTCCATCTTGTCATCTGCCTGGAAGGTGGTTACAAACCCTTGCAACCAGCCAGTCTCCCCAGATACGTATGTTGGCATATAGAATATGATCTGCTGCTTGTCCTCAAATAAATGACTGCTGAGTTCTGTCGGTAGAAGGGATGAGGTCCAGGCAAGCATGTGTACCTATGGGAAGGGAGGTTGAGAGGAAAGTGTACCAGATGACTGCAGATGACCATGTGGGAAGACCCTTTATGCCCTATGTTGTTGTATGACCAAGACAACTCTTGCCTCATCTTGTTGATTGAACAGGGAAGGAGATTTTCTAGTCCAAAGCCACTGGAACAGAATGCAGCTCTTCAACACAAGTGCGGATTGCTCTGGCATGCTTATTACTCCTAGTTCCCAGACTAGAAGTAGAAAACCCCAGGCCTGGCCAGCAGACCGCAATCATCACTGAGAGAGGAAAGAACTGCCGCGTGGAACGGAGTGAGCAGTGGTGGTGCTTCCTTTTCTGTGCCAGAATCTGCATCACCTGCAGGCATGGGACTGAAAACGCCCAGGCAGCTGTAGGGAGAAGTGTGGTTGAAGGAGTGGGGAGGAGGGCGGCCCAAGAGCTTCCTTTGCTATCATGAGTGCCTGATGGTTTCTGAACACTAGTTTTATGGGTTATTTTATATGGAATCCCAGTGAATACATCCCTAAGTAATTGAGAGAGCCCAGTTATTGAAACAAGCACAAAACCGTCCTAAACTGCTGAACTGTAAGGAATAAATGTGATGAGGGGCTTGGCTGGTAGTGGTGGCTTGAAATTTTCATCCATGGCTTTTAGAGCACTTTTACATTTGAAAAATGTTTTCCAATCATTCTGAGTAGTTTTTGTTTGTGATGATTCAGCAAGGTCACCCGAGATTGCCTCTGAGTGACAGATGACGACACCTGGGTGAAGTGGTTTGCAAGGCCACAGAATAGGTGCCTAGACAGATGCAGGACCAGGCCCATAGACTGCGGGACCCCAAATGTGCCACGCCCCACGGAACCCAAGGTCCCTTCTAAGGAGGCCCAGGATGAGGAGCTGGGAAAAGCAGGCCCCGGCTCTTTCCACCAACCACACGCTCCTGTTTGTAGCCGACTGAGACACATCTCTGTGTGTCAGCAGTTTGTGTATTTTCTGATCTCAGAAGCCAACGAGTGAGACACACGGGGAGATTCCAGCTCAGAGAAGGGACATGGAGCTCCAGGATCAGAGAAGTCACAGGATTCTGCCCAGGGCAAAATTCCTTCACAAGAAAGAACTTGAGCCTATAGGACATGCTGGGGGATCTCTGTGGTTTGTTCACTCCACCCACAGGAACTTCAGGTCTTGTGAAAAATGTACGCTTCTTAACTGTGCAATATAATTTATTTAGCCAGAAAAATGATCTTTTATTTACAAACTCATACTGCTTTGAGAGAAATGCCAGAGTCTTTTACCTTGGGATCCACAACAACTGTGATTCTTGAAGGAATTTTCTCGTCCCACTCTGTTCGTCTGTCCTATTTCTATATCCAACATAAAAGAAAAATCCAATAGCATTGAAGTTAAATAATACATTTTTTCCCTCTTAGAACCAATAAATCTGTTTAAAGATTTATTGCGTTACTACTTTTCTTGAGGGATAATTTAGACTATGTATCAAAAAGGAAAATCAATAGTTTTTTTCCTATTGCAAATAATTGCCTGTTTGACTCTTTTCCACTTTTTCTTTTTTATTTATTTTGGCTTCAGAATATTTCCACTGAGAACACCTCATGCTTTAAGCCTAAACTAGTGTGGGTTCTTACAAGACAATGTCTTCCGTCAGAGGAGCCCCTCTTCTCCTGAATTTGCAGAGCTTCCCATATTCCATGAGAGAGGAAATCAGGGCAGGCCAGGCGCTCACGGGAACAGTCTGAGCTGTAACCGTAAACTAACAGACCTTGCCCACAGCCGGCAAAGCTGCAGTGACTGAGCACAGCTCCCAAGAGCAGGCAGAAAAGAGTGCCCACTGTCTGACCGATGCCAGGGTACCGGGCTCAGGGCAGAGCTGCTGGCCCAGGAGCATGAGCGAGAGTTATCTTTCCTGCCTAGGTTTAAGCCAGTTGATTACAAAACTTCTTCTTGTATAAACTGTGGCCTGGAAGCCTCCGTCCAAGGCCCGTCTTTAAGCAGTTAGACTGTGATCGGACAGCTATCTGAGATTTCTCTGCCCAAAGAATATCTGGTGGGAAATACCTAATGGGGATGATGAGAAGATGGCAGATAGGAGAGAAGACTAACTCCAGCTCCCATGTGGATGGACAGAACAGTGTTTGGAGATTCACACCACATCTTGACCCAAGAACCACGGCAGGAAAACCAAGAGAATTCACAGATCCTTTGAAAGAAGTGGCATACCGCTGCACATCCCCTGAGACAGGTGGAAAACTGTCACCCAAACTATGAGAGGTGAAAACTTGCCTCCGAAAACACATCCCCACTGGGGAATCTGAAAATCCAGATCAAGGGAGAAGGATTTAACTTTACCTGGAGCTGAAATGGATTTAGGGAGCCACGCAAAATATAAAAGTAGAAGCAGCAGCAGCGGGCAGAGCCTTATAGGCACTCCCAGTCTCAGCTTGAGCCCATCCCTGACTATATCTCACAGCGGCCTTCAGAGAAGGCACCAAGCAGAATGCGGGAAGGGTCACTGGCTGTAAGAAGCTTGCAACTGAATTGTGCAATAATTTTGACTGGGCATTACGTTTCTGGAGCAGAATCTGGGGGTGAATGGAATCTACTGCAGATAGGAGATAGGAGGGCAGGAGCCTCAGCCGACATAGTAGGCAGATGGGGTGGGGCTGAAAACTGAGCTTACTTGCTCAGTAGAGTATGGCCTGGGGCCAGGTCTGAGTGTCCCCGCCCACCCGCCCAACACAGGCTGTCTGGAGATAAACTCAGTGCTGTTAGTGGAGCACGGTGGGAGCGAGACTGGCCGTGCCACCTGTGTGGGAGGTGGGAGAGACTTTTCGATGCTGACTTTCCCCACTTCCCTGGTGAACAATACTGCTAAGCAGAGGTAGCTATGCACCCCTCTGGAATATAACCCCACTGGCCTGAGAACCACCCCCACATCCCCAACAGTACTTGCGACAATTCCCACCCAAGGAGACTCTGAGCCCAGACCCATCTAACCCTGCCCCCAGCCCCCATCTGATGGTTTTTCTCTACCTGCCCTGGCAGCTGAACACAAAAGACAAACACTCTTGGGAGCTTTATGACTGCAACCATTGCCTGAGTAACCAGAATACTCACCCTGGCCAACTTAGGGCAAGCTTCTATCCCCCTTCTATTACTGCAGTTGGTGCTCTCTTGTAAGTCCCACCTCCTGGCTAGAGGTCAACCAACTCAGGCCATCACAGCAACTCATGACAGAGTAACCCTGCTCCAAAGAAGGAGAAAACAGCAGTTAATCCCATAGCCTGCAACATATTGGCTAACCAGAGGCCCTGAGTCAGATCACATGACAACTTCACCAATCGTATAACCAGCATTTAAGAAAGCCAGCACACAAAACATATCTACAACCAGGGCCTCTCACAGAGCCTACTTCACTCTTCTGCCACCTCCATCAGAGCAGGTGCTGGTATCCATGGCTGGGAGACCAGAACATGGACCACATCACGGGACTCTTTGCAGACACTCCCCAGCACCAGCCTGGAGCCTGGTAGCCCCTTCTGGGTGGCTAGATCCAGAAGGGCAATAACAACCACTGCAGCCTGGCTCTCAGGAAGCCCGATCCCTAGGGGAAGGGGGAGAGCACCTCATCAAGCACCACATCTGCAGGACAAAAAAAATCTGAACAGCGGACCTTGAGTTCCAGATCTTTCTGAGTGGACAGTTTCTCACAGCAGAGACACAACTGCAGTGCTTGGTGCTATAGGGAAAGTCTGCACCTATACCCCAACAGACAGGCAGCCTCTGTGATCATGAAGGGCCTTGGAGAAGGGGTCCTTGTTCCCCTCCGGTACTCCTCTGAAGACATAGCTGGGGCTTCTCCCACAGGAATGCAGCACGAAGGCACCTACAGACAGCCATTCTGGAACAGTCCAAATTGAGTGCAGCCCCACAGGAGGACCATACTCCAGATTCAGGCCTGTACGAGAGGAAGAGTCATAATTCCTCCCTACTTGGAGAATCAACATTCCTATAGATGAAAGGAGGTGCCTGATCGAATAGCTAAAACACCAGGACAGGAGTGAGGCTGTTGGGTGAATAGCTTTGCTGCTGACCTGGGAGGGGAGCTGAGGTAGCTCTCACTCTTCACCCTGATAAAACCTGGGGCCTTGGCCCACTGTTGGCTGTTACATCTACCCACCTGCCTTGGTGACAACGGGTGCCTACCCAGGGTTACCTCCCTGATTGGCCTGAAGACTGAATCATCAATGCAGTAAATAAAACAGCAGGAAAAAAAATTATAAATAGATAAAGTATACACCATCAGAGAATAAGATAAGCTTTAAGAGATTCCTGCCATTCCAACTCCATAGGAGACAGTGAACTCATCCACACACCAAGAATGTAACTGCTACAACGAGCATCAGGGAAAACCAGTGCACAAAAACTCTGTAACTAAGGATCTCATACAGAGTCTTTACCCCTACAGTCACCAAGAATCAAATTAGGATAAAATAAACATTAAAGTCTGATCCTTGAGAGGGAAAAAAGAAAGAAAACAAGAACAAAAACCAAAACACAGTCCAATGAGAAATAAATTCAAGAACAATTTTAAGAAATAGTCTACCTAAATGACAAGGAACCAGAAAAGTAATTCTGGTAATATGACAAAACTGGGTTCTATAACACCATCAAAATATCACACTAGCTTCCCAGCAATGGATCAAAGCCAAGAAGAAATCTCTAAATTGCCAGATAAATAATTCAGAGGGTTGATTATTAAGCTACTCAAGGAGATACCAAAGAAAGGTGAAAACCAACTTAAAGAAATTTAAAAAAAGAATATGGATGAAAAACTCTCCAGAGAAATAG
Source organism: Macaca fascicularis (assembly GCF_037993035.2). Lineage (NCBI taxonomy): Eukaryota > Metazoa > Chordata > Mammalia > Primates > Cercopithecidae > Macaca > Macaca fascicularis. The sequence goes on along the minus strand of NC_088392.1, from coordinate 5,233,103 downwards.
ATATCATAAAGAAAAAACAATAACAACTTCTGGAAATGAAACACACACCTAAATAAATACAAAATGTAGTGGAAAGTTTCAACAATAGAGTAGAACAAGTAGAAGAAAGAACTTCAGAGCTCAAAGACAAAGCTTGTGAATTAACCCAATCAGACAAAGACAAAGAAAAAAGCATAAAAAAATGAACGAAGGCTCCAAGAAATTTGGGATTATGTTAAATGGCCAAATATAAGAATAATTGGTGTTCCCGAGGAAGAAGGGAAATATTAAAGTATGGAAAATTTATTTGAGGGAATAATTGAGGAAAACTTCTCTGGCTTTGCTGCAAGAAGCTCATAGAACTCCTGGAAAATTCATCACAAAAAGATCATCACCTAGGTACATAGTTATCAGGTTATCTAAAGTCCAAAGGAAGGAATCTTAAAAGCTGTGAGACAAAAGCATCAGGTGACCTGTAAAGCAAAACCTATCAGATTAATAGCTGATTTCTCAGCAGAAACCTTACAAGCCAGAACAGATTGGGGTCCTATCTTGAGCCTCCTTAAACAAAATAATCATCAGTTAAGAATATTGTATCCAGCAAAACTAAGCTTCATAAATGATGGAGAGATAAGGTCTTTTTCGACAAACAAATGCTGAGACAATTCACCATTACCAAGTCTATACCACAAGAACTGGTAAAAGGAGTTTTAAATCTTGAAACAAAATCTAAAAATATACCACAACAGAACCTCCTTAAAGCACAAATCTTACAGGGCCTATAAACCAATAACAATGAAAAAAAAATGAGGTATTTAGGCAAAAGCTAGCATGATGAATAGAGCAGTACCTCACTTCTCAATAGTAATGTTGAATGTAAATGGCCTAAATGCTCCCCTTAAAAGCTACAGAAAGGCAGAATGGATAAAAATGGAAAAAAATCCACCAACCAAGTATCTGCTGTCTTCAAGAGCCTCACCTAACACATAGAGACTCACATAAACTTAAGGTAAAGGGGTAGCAAAAAATATTCCATGCAGATGGGAACCAAAAGTGAGCAGAAGTAGCTGTTCTTATAATAGACAAAACAGACTTGAAAGCAACAACAGTTAAAAAAAAGACAAAAAGAGATGTTATAGAATGATAAAAGGATAAGTCCAACAAGAAAATATCAGAATCCTAAATATATATGCACCTAACTCCCAAGCTCCCAAATTCATAAAGCAATGACCACTAGACCAAAGAAATGAGCTAGATGGTACCCAATAATAGTGGGGACTTCAATACTCCACGGACAGCACTACAGAAGTCATCAAAACAGAAAGTCAACACAGAAACAGTGGACTTAAATTATACCCTAGGACAAATAGACGTAACAGATATTTACATAACATTCTACCCCCAAACTGCACAATAGGCATTCTTTCCATCAGCACATGGAACATTCTCCAAGACAGACCATATGATAGGCCAGAAAACAAGAAACGATGTCCAGGTCCCTGACTTTACGATGAGAAGAGGTGAGATGGAGCTGGAGCTGATGACAAGGGTGGAGGGAGGGATTTTTAAAAAGAGTGTCCAGCCTGGGCAACAGAGCGAGACTCTGTCTCAAAAAAAAAAAAAAAAAAAAAAAAAAAAAAAAAAAAAAAAGAGTGAAATGTCCTCAGGCTCAAAGGCTTTAAGAAAGCAGACCATAGAGAGGAATAAAACCAGATATAGCAACTACCTCATGGAGCAGCATCCAATATGGAAACGAAGGGTGGGGGTCACAGGCGCAGTGGAGGATTGGCTTTGAATAGGAGAAGGGGTGGTTCTTCATACGTAACTCCTCACATATAAGTTCACTGTGAGAACGTCTGGCCCGTATCTCAGATTTTATGAAGATTATTACAATTACTGTGTGCCCAGGAACATCCCAGAACATTACTGGGGAAATGTGGAGCCTCCTCTGGGATGTAGAAAACTGTTGCAAACACAGGCATTTGGAGGAATGGCAGGCAGGCTTGGGGCAGAATTCAGGGCAGATTTGCACATTTTCTTAGAGATGTGACAGCCTGGTCATTTTCTGGGGGTCCAGAATTGACAGCCTAATGAGGACGTGGCTGGAAGCATGCTGCAGCTGCTGCACCGGGTGCATTCCCATCACCAGCCCCAGGAGCCTGGCAGGGAAAAGAAGAAGACGCACTTAATGCAAGCCTGAGATTTAGCGGGCATTGGGGGTGATGGCGAGCTTGGCCCTCCAGTGAGCAAGGGGCCCAGGTCTCAGAGTTAGAGCAGGTAGAAGTTGTGGTCAGACCCTGATGTATTGGAGGTGCCCATTCCAGAGATTTGCAAAACAGAGAAGTAACCCCAGCACTAAGCAGCTCCAGAGGACAAAGGCTCCTGATTTCTCCAGTAACGTTCTGGGATGTTCCTAGGACACAGTACTTGTAATAATCCTCATAAAGTCTGAGATATGGACCAGATAGTCCTTACATGTGAGGAGTTACGTATGCACATTGAAATATTAACAAGGTGCACTAAACAGAGATTCTAGGACTTCCTGGCCTGTCAGTGTAATTTCTGTCACCAGCACCTGTTGATGCTTTGCTCCAAGGATGACGAACTCAGATCCCTTTTAGGGCCTGAGAGGTCACAGAAAGGAGGAATGGGTTGGGGTAAGCAGTAGCGAAGAGTGGGGCCTGAGGGAAGTTGGGAAGTGATGGATGCCCTGCTGGAAGGCATCAGAGCCGGAGCCATTGCCTCACTGCAGCCACATGTCCAGCCAGGGAGTGCTCCTTTCCTGGTTGGTGTGCGAGCCTCTTGCTCCCAGCTCTCCCTGGACTCATGGTACCATTAGGTGGCTTCCACTCCCCGTGAGACCACCCTGAGTGTATCTTCATCAGAAAAATCGCCTCCCTGCAGTCGCCAGAAGTATCCTTGTTCACAAAGAGCATGCACCACGTGTTTGAAGCATCCAGGAAAATCTTCAATTGAAGGGAGTGATTTTACCCTCAGGGAACATCTGGCAATAGCTGGAGGCATTTTCGCTTGTCAAAAGTCTTTGAGGACAGGTGTGCTGCTGGCATCTGTTGGGTAGAGGCCAGGGATGCTGCCATACGTTTTACAGTGTGTGAGATAGCATCGCCAACATAAGAAAGTATCCAACCCCAAATTTCAGTTGTGCCGATGATGAAAACCTGGTGCCAGTGGGCAGCCATTTCTCTACTGTCCACTGTTCAAAAGCCACGAGCCCTGCGGTGGCTGCTGACCTGCTTGGTCCCCTAGTTCCACCTCCCAAGATCTACCAAGGATAACAACTAAATCTGTTGTACCAATGGTCACCATATTTTCACTTCTGTTTTCCTCCTCCTGGGGTTTCCTCTCCTCTTTTTCTGTTCCTCCAGTCTTTTCCAGGCCACACTTCCCAGAAGGCTCCCTTCCTAGAAGGCACCACTATAACCTTGGTTCGCAAAAATCACCCTGGGAATAAAGCAGGCAGAGTTGTTTTCACTGGAGGCTGGTGGACCAGATAGAAGCTTCAATGTGGTGCAAAGCAAAACCAGCCAGACCACAGAGAAGCTGGGCAACTTGAAAACTTCTTTAGTCCTTCCTCCTACCAACCATGCCGTGGAGATTACAAAAGTAGACAACTTGGATAGTGATTGCAGATCAATTATCCAAAGCAAAATTCGGTGGTCCTTCAAAATGGAACCCATTCTTTTGTGAAAATAAGCACGGCCAGGTGCGATGCCTGGTCCTGAGAGTGCCAAGTCGAATAAGACGAGATCCCTGCCCTTCAAAGCTCTCATCTGGAGGAGAACATAGATCCACAAACACCCCAGGATTCAAATGTGTTAAGGACAAGTCAGAGATACTTAAAGTGTCATTGAAGAAAGGGACGAATCCCTGGAAGAGCCTTGGGGTGGGCAAGGAAGAGTGGCATCAGCATGAAATCTTAGACAGAACAAAGGTTTAAGAGAAATTTCTCTAAAATTTTCATAAAGTGGAAGAAAAAAGTTTCATTTCTTTTTTTAAAAAAATTTATATTAAATGCCTACCAAGAGCCACACACTTTCTAGGTGTTTAAAATATGAAACTAAGCAGGAATGAAAGGGTTCCCCTTCCCACTGAGTCCACCTCCCACTGCGAGAAGAAGAGAAAGGCTCAGGCAGCATGGCCTCCACTCAGATCCTGACTGATGCTCTGACATGGAAATCAGACCAGTGGATGGGGACAGGCAAACACTACATCAGGCAGCCAGGGAAAGGCTCGGTTGGCGATGTGTATTTCAACTGAAATCCACAGGGTGAGAAGGACTGGACGCTAAGGTGTGGGGAGAGAGTGCCCCCAGCAGAGGGAACAGCAAGTGCCAAGGCCTGAGGCAGGAACAGCCCAGGCTTCCTGCAGGAACAGGGCGGAGCCAGCACGGCTGAGTGCAACATGTGAGGTGCTTAGGGGTAGGATAAGAGGTGCCAGGGATGGCGGAGACCATCTCAGGGTGTTTGGATTTTATTCTAAGTACAATGAGGAGCCATCAGAGGGCTTGAAACAGGGCAGTAACGTGATCTGATTGTCCTTGTAAAGATCCCTGTGATTGCTTCGGTAGAAAGAAAGCAGGGAGACAGCCAGGTGTCCAAATGAGACATGATGGCAACCAGGTGATCCTGGATAAAGTCGTGGAACGTATTAGTTAGGATTAGTTTCAGCCACAAGTGACCCCAAACCCTAAGTAAAAGCAGGGTTTAAAGGAGATGGAAGTTCATTTCTCCCACAGAATTCTAGGTATGCAGTCCAGAGCTGATAGGATGCTTGTACAAAACACCCAGGATTTTCTCTCTTGTCGCATCATGCATGGCCTTCATTCTGAAGCTTACCTTATTGTCCAAGATAGCTGCTTTAGGTCTAGCCATCAGGTTTGCATTCCAATTAGAAGCAAAGTATGAAGAGAAGGAGAAATGCCTGCTCCCTTCCTTTAAGGACATTTTTTGGAAGTTCACACACGATGTCTAATTACATCCTATTGGTCGTGGCTGGTTACAAGGAAGACTGGGAAATGAAATCTCGCACCCAGCTGAAATTTCCAAGTTCTATTACCGGAGAGGATGAGGGGGATAGATGGTGGGGGACAGTGACTGCATAAATGGATTTAAAATGTGTTTTAGATGTAAAACCCACGGGACTTGCTGATGGGTTAAATATCAGTTTTTATTGCAAAAAGTGCCTAGGATGAAGGAAATATATGATTTTCAGGGTGTGTGTAAATAAGTAAGACCAGATGATACAGAAAAGAGATTTAAGATATATTTTCCCAGAAGAGAATAAACTTTTTATAGCAAAGCTATGGTGATATACCCATTATTACAGCCTTAAGAGGGTAGGATCACTTAATCTCTAAGGTCACGATTCATTGTTGATCTGTTAGCAAAGAAGGGGGGTTTCCAGTCCAGCACTATGACCAAGGCCATGTCTGCCTGTGTAAGCCTGTGGTGCCCTGTGGACAGCTGAAGCAAGAGTCATCATGACCTCCACGCATTGTTCTAAACATGTCCCCTGAATTGGCCTATGCTCTGAAAACTGAGGGCCACACCAGCTTGTGGACGTGGGCACAGGCGGGGCTTGCATTCTGAGTGTTTATGTCTGACTGCCTTGCTCTTCTCTCTCTTTTTTTTTTTTTTTTTTTTTTTACAGAGCCACACTCACTCTGTTGCCCAGGCTGGAGTGCAACCTCTCTATCTCGGCTCACTGCAACCTCCGCCTCCTGGGTTCAAGCATTTCTCCTGCCTCAGCGTCCCGAGTAGTTGGGATTACAAAAGTGTGCCACCACACCTGGCTAATTTTTGTATTTTTAGTAGAGATGGGGTTTCGCCATGTTGGCCAGGCTGGTCTTGAACACTTGACTTCGTGATCTGCCCAGCTTGGCCTCCCAAAATGCTGGGACTACAGGCTGCCTTGTTCTTTCCTACTTGAAACTTAAAGAGAAGGGCTACTGGAGAGGTGTTGCAGACTGCAGACGCTCTGGCACTAGCTGAAAATGTGGTTCACAGAAATGCACCGTGGATCTGCCACACAGTCTTAGATTCTTCACTTTCTCAGAATTACCTGGCTGTGGCTGTGGGTTCAGATCTGGCTTTGACAGCCCTAGAGAAAGGGCTGCTCACCAGGCACTGTGGCTGCAGACAGGGCAGTAATCCTCCTGAGGCTGTGCCAAGGCACTCAGGGTGGGACTGTGGGTGGGTCCAGGAGGTGTTCCCTCCCTGCAGCAGTACAAACAGCTGCTCCAATCCCATCTCTTGTCTCTGGTTCTTCCAGGACTCTGGTGACGAGTGACATGAGGAACATTCATTCTGAATGTGCTCAGCCATAAAGCAAAACCTAGAATCTTCTTGGAAATATGAAAACAGTCTAATTTTCACACACACACACACACACACACACAGAGAGAGAGAGAGAGAGAGAGAGAGAGAGAGAGAGACGACTCATGCACAAATTGACTACTTTGAAACAAACCTGGGATTTTTCTATTTTCCTAAATGTAATAGACTTTTGTTTATAGTACAACAAGTCCCACACTGAAAACCAGATTTAGATATTCCAGCAGGCCACATAGGGGAATTTTTGAAAATTCTTTGTTTTGAGGGATGAAACTGAAAACCTAATTCTGAACTGCAGGATATTCCACCTAGTACCCCAATAGCACGGAATGTGTATTGGTCTCTGTGATGGGGTGGGGAGTTCCAAGCCAGTCCCAGAATTATCACATGAATGGTTCACAAAGACAGGAGAAGGATACGTAGATTTGTTTTCAAGGTCTGCTCAAAAGCCCTGATGGGAAAAGTCTCCTGGAAATAGATGATACTTTATTCTGGTCGAAACGTCTAATACTTTCTAGATAACCCATGGGAATATATGTTTTACAAGAGAGATGAATATTATCTCACAATCTGCCACAATACCTAATATCTATCACATTTCAAAATGAATACAATTACTACATAAATCTCAGCATTGGCAATTTTCTTCTCTCTCTGGAAAAGTTTTTTAATTGAGAGCATTTTAAGGTTTGAGAGAAAATCCACCAGTTACTTCCATTAGATATTTTAAGTGTATCTGGTTACTTGGGAATGAAATAGCTCCTCCTTCAAGAAAAAAACTTCTTTAGACCTCTGTGACAACTGCATTTGGCAGAACAATGAGCTGGAGTTGCCTGTACTGGAGTTTACAGATCGAGTGAACAATAGGACAATCCATGCAAAATGATGCATGCATGCAACTTCTCCAAAGGAATTTCTTTTACTATTTTGAGAGCAAAAGCATTCATGTAGAAAAATATCCACATAGGTTTGCTTTTTTCCTCGTATCATAGCCACACAATGCTAGAAATCTTGAAGAAATACTAATAAAATAAATTTCACTATGTATTAGTCTGTTTTCATGCTGCTAATAAGGACATACCTGAGGCTGGGCAATTTACAAAAGAAAGAGGTTTAATGGACTTACAGTTCCACATAGCTGGGGAGGCCTCACAATCGTGGTGGAAGGCAAGGAGGAGCAAGCCACATCTTACATGAACGGCAGCAGGCAAAAAAAGAGCGACATTTTCGATTATGCAGGGAAACTTCCCCTTCTAGAACCATCAGATCTTGTGAGACTTACTCACTATCATAAGAACAGCACGGGAAAGATCTGCCCTCATGATTTAATTGCCTCCCACTGGGTCCCTCCTACAACATGTGGGAATCCAAGATGAGATTTGAGTGGGGACATGGCCAAACCATATCACACTATTAGCCATTAACTTCCTATGTGAGAGCTCACCTTTCGGATGAAGATTTAACTCCTGTTTTCTTCAATGGATTGGCTGATAATACAGAATTATCCAACTTAGGAGTGAAGAAATTCAATTCTGGCTACTATCCCAACATTCGCTATATTTTCTTTCAACCAGACTGGAAATGTATTTTTCTTTGAAAATTGCAAATTACTCAAATTGGAAAACTATAGAAGCTATTGAGGTACCACTTTTTTTCTACAGGAAGATAACATTCAGGATACACAAAGCACTGCCCTTTAAGTTAGACACCTCAACTGAAATTTCAGGTGACAAAACGAGCTCACAATTTTAGCTGTTACCATGATTTTAGCAGTTACTCTTGAAATCACTGTGAATTCTTTGCTCTTCCATAGTTGATAAACAATCAATCCCCATTGTACTGGGGAAACTGTTTTGATTCATAATAACAGCACCTCTGGCCCTGTGGAGACTTTAAACCCCATGTGTAAATGGCAAACAAGAGAGACCTGAGTAACGTCGGTGGAGGTGATTGTGTTCCTGGAACTGGATGCAGAGACCAGCAAATGCAGCCGAGGAACAGGCAAGTCTAAAACCCCTTCCCTCACCTTTTCTTCCTCATATCCCTCACTCTCTTTGATGAAGCATTTCTTCACTGGTTCTTAACACCAAAAAGACTTTCAGAGGAATATTTTGAGGATTTTGGTTCAAATATAATCATTAAAATCCTAGAAGATCTCTGTGAGATTTGGAGGACTTGAGATTTACCATCAGAGGGACATGGTAGAAATGCTGGTCTACCAGTTTCATCTGCTAAAATTTATTAGCAACGTTGGCAGGTTTCTAGGATTTTTTGACTTTAAATTGCTCCAACTATAAAGTGGAAATTACAAAATATACTTTTCAAAGATTTTTGAAGATTAAGTGAACTAGTATGCGATATACTAGGTATTAGCAGAATTATTTTTAGAACTTAATAAAAATAAATCAAAAGTGCAGCTGGAAGAAAAATAATAGATATTCTCATTATCTGAAATACTTCCATAAATCAAAAATTAACATTACAATAGAAATATAATTTTTTGTAAAAGGTAAAAAAGCACTGAAACTTGAGAAGTTTAAATGAAGATCTAAAATGTGATAAAGGATACATTGTAAAAGAAGAGAAAAGGGGTGTTATCCAACAAATAGCACTGGAAAAATAGCTACACAGGGGAAACAAATAGAGATTGCATTCTCTTCTTTCCGTTAACTATGTTCCAAAAACATTCCTGATAAATTTAGGGACAAAAGTGAAAAAAGGAAACCATTAAAAACATAAGAAAAATACGCTCACTATTTAAGTGGGTCCAGGATAGAGCAGGACTTTCTATCATACAATAAAATGATACAATCAAAGAGAATGACTGATCGGTTTGACTGTATGAAGGTTAAAATATTTTATATGCCAAAAATCAAATTAAACAAAAATAAATATAAACAAAACTAAATGGCAAAAGACAAATGAGAAAAAGACCTGCAACAAATGTAAAACTGAAAGGTAAATATCCTTAACACATAGATAGCAATCCATATGAGAAACACTACCATTGCAATGTTTTAAAATGAGGAGACATAGAAAGATAGTTTGCTTAGGAAGAGAATGAAAATTGATCAATATGTGAGAAAGCCATCTTTTTTAAGTATACAAAAATGGAAATTAAAACAACATGCCATTTAAATAGCATCAGATTGGCAAAGATAAAATACCAGAAATAGTGCATTGCCCTGGGAGAGAATGCTGCTGTCCCGCTAAGACACCATCCCCCATCTGAGCTGTGGCTCTAACCCCGAGGGGCACTGTGGCGTCTGTCTCAGAGGCCACTGTGTGCCCCCTGGTATCCTGCCTGGGCTGCTCAAAGATAAAATATTTAAAAATCTTCAAGTTTCTAAACATCCTGGAGGCTAACAGGGACACAGGGGTAGGGGCATGGTGCTTTCACACTTCGATGGTGGGGTGTAAATTGAGGCTGTGCTCCTGGAATTCACATTGGCAGGATGTATTCGAGCCCTGACATGGTTCATACCTGCAGAACCAGTCCTGCAGTCAGTTCCTCAGGTAGCCCGACTCTCCCAGCTAGTTTTCATCAGACACCCAAACAGGAGTAACTCCTGCCCCCATCTGCCCACGCACGACCTCCAGCCCTGCGCGCAGCACCTTCCTCCCTCAATTATTTCTTAAAGACTTAGAAAACCTGCACCAAACCAAGTAAGAGCCACAATTACAGTTACCATGGAAACCAGAATGCCTCCACTATCTCCTGTGCTGCAAGCCCCTTGAGGAGTCTGGCCTGCGCTGACGCAGTGGCCACCCAGAGGACGTTGCTGTCCCGCTGAGCACACTGTCTCCACCGCCTCCAGCTCTGACCCTGAGGGGCACCATGGACTCTGTCTCAGGAGGCCACTCTTTGCCGCTGGAATCCTGCCTGGGCTGTTCATATCCTGTGTCTTCTGGAGGCCCTCCTGAAAATAGCATTCTGTTTGGGCAACAGCCTTTTTTCCCACTGGGGCTCGAAGTCCGTGAGCCAGGTGGTTAGGATACTTTCCAAACCATCTACCCATTCTCAGAAATGCAGCAGGGAAAACATCGCCCTTGTGTCTGCACTTAGCACCTTATCTCCAGCACTCAGCAGGCTCAGTGTAGGTTCAGGTTGTGACCTCCGCTATGAGGCCTTGATGTATTGGTTACAATGTCAAAAACGCCGGATAAATGACTAACAAGAGAGGAAGGTCTAAGTCAATGGTAGTACTCACCTATGTGTGTTTACAATCCCACATTTTCCTGTCTCCATAACCCTCTGCTTCCTTGTTTCCCACTGTTAGCTCTAGGGCTTAGCCAAGGATCTGGCCCCCTGAACATTTATTAAATATTTGCTTACTGCATTAATGAATATATGTATTAGATGGAATACTATACAGCATTACAAAAGCATTTAAAAATAATGTTTAACAATGTTAGGCAATGCTCAAAAGAAAATGTTAACTTTCAAAAGCAGAATAAAAACAAGATGTATTAATCCAATTTCAGGAAGGAAATTTAAAAAATCAATGCATGCAAAAAAACTGGAAGGCAATGCACACAAATGGTAAAGGTAATTATGTGTGGCAAATGAAGTTGCAGGCAACATTTGTATTTTATTATCATTTTCTGTATTTCTTTTTTAACAATAAGCATGTGTTACTTTTATAGTCAGTAAGAATTACATCTGTGTTTATGTAAAGCATATCGATTTATCCACAAAGCTTATGAGGTGCACCTGAGGTCACAGGTAAGTGGCAGAATCAAGATCAGGCTGTTCTTCCACTAACACCTTTGCCAAGTTTCTTTTCTTCTCTGGGAAGCTGCCTTGTCATTCTCACCAAATAATCTTCTATGCTATTTACTTACTGGACCACCATTGGCTCATTTTAGTTCCTTTCATCTACCTAAATGCACCTGATTTGTAAAGATAATCATATGTTCCTTCCAGGTCAACTCTATTAAATGGTATTTTAATGTGGAAGTCATTGTGTTTGTGCCTCAATTCAATTCCTATTGTTAATGAATGCCTGGTACAATGCCAGGTGCTGGAAAGTCGGCATGAAGAAATCCTTTCTTGTCTTCCAGAGTTTACAATACAGGAAAAAGCATACATTAGAAAGCAGCTACACATAAAGATCAAGGCATAATTGAGGCATACAATTCTTACCTTTCAGTGGCCCCTTTATGTGGCGTTTGCTTATCCATTGTCTCACATTGTTTTGAGGTTTCCTATGAGGTTATCCACACAATGTGCATGCTGCTGTGATTCCTTTTCCACCACCAACTGTTTTATATTAATTTTGCATAAAATATCCCACACATGCTTCGTCATTCTAAGGCCTTTACATTTCCCTGGCTCTCCTCATCTTTCCTTTCTTTGCAATAAATCCCACAATGCTGACATCTGAGATGGAGAGGTTTCCTACTCTTGATCATTCTTCCTATTTTGTACTAGTTTTTATTTCTTACTTTTTGAACTTGAAATTGCTCATCTTTCAAACACCACCGCCAACATTTTTGGCTTCTGAAAAACTGATTTCTGCTGTTCCCATGGTGTCAACAGAAAGGGTGCGCTCTCCTACCTTGAGCATCTCAACCCTTCCTCCAGGCACATAAATCCCCAACTCTGATGGCCTCACCCTCTTTCCCGGTTGGAGTCCCAGCACTTCATAGTGGCACCAATTGCTTCCTTCGGCCTGCAGCTCTAGAGGTGGAGAGGAAGGTGTTGTGAGCTCAGAGCCCCAGGGCTGGTGAGCACACTGCTCTTTGCTGTTGAACCACAACTACAGCTGACCAGGAGTGAGAAGCCTCAGGTGCTGGCCTTGTCCATGAAGCCCATTTTATTCAGCCTGGGTTTGTATAGAGACTGCAGTACATTTTGCATCTCCAAATGCCCCCTTTATTCCTAAGCGAATGATGTACCTACTGCACTCTGTTCATCTACTCGCTTCCACAGTCGCTCCACATGCATATGCTGAACCAGGAATTGCTGAAGGCACAGATATGGTGGGGAAGGCGGGCTGTACACAGAAGCAAGCTTAGCCTGGTGTGGTAAATGCTTTCATCAACTCATCCTTAACTTGCTGTGGGTACACAGAATAGAAGAACTCATTCTGTGGAGGATCTGGGATATGGCTAAGCTGGACGGGGCCTTAGAGGATGGATAGGAGTTCACCAGGCAGCGAGGAGAAGGACGTCATGGTGGAGGAAAATGCATTTGCAAGTTACATAAGAGGGAAGTAACAGAAGCATCAGTGATGCCAACGGGGTAAGCTCTAACTCGTGGGTCTGCCCATTCCTGGGACACCAGATCCCCTTGCTAGGATGTAGGCCCCGTGAAGGCAGAGTCCCGGCTGGTTCTGCGGTGGCACAGCGTATTCCAGTGTCCTCCGTGGTGCCTGGTGCATTGGAGAACCATCCATCGCTGGATCTCCTTGACCCTCACAGCTGGGACACACCAGGTCCTTTGGTCTGGAGGTGCCTGGCGGTCTCTTGTCACTGGAATTGCCCTTCTACTCCCTGTACCTGGATTTCCCAACATTTCCTTCTTCCTTAATCCTCACTTATCCTTCAAAATATAATCAGACAGAATCTATGACCCTCCCGGCCCCTGGCTGCTCAGGAGATCCTTCCGTCTCTGAGATCTTCCTCCATCCCGCCGAGGCTTTGCCTGGTCATTTGTCTCACTGCTCACAAGTGGAGGGCTGACCAGGGTCCTTGATCTCCCATTCCCCCAGGCCTGGCAAAGAGTTGGTCCTCAGAGGTTGCCTGGTAAGTGCTATTGGTCAACTATCAAGTGTGACAGACTGGCCCGTGCATGATAGTGGCCACAGGTCAGGACGAGTCCACAGAGAGTCTGGCTTTAGCTTGGCCTCCACAGATGTGGAATTCCTCTCCTGCCCTCTCCCTGTCTCTCAGGAGCCATAACGCCCCTCCCCTGTCATGGATGGGTCTCCTACTCTTTGGCATAAAGCTTCCATTTCAGTGGGCAGAGCAACTTCCTCGCAGTCTCACCTGCTGTGTTGGCTTGCTCGGGTTGCATTGATAAAGCAGCATCACAGGCCGGGAGGCCTAAACAGCAGACACTTGCTGTCTCGCAGCTCTGGAGGCCAGAAGCCCAAGATCAAAGCATCCGCAAGGATGGTTTCTCCTGAGGCCTCTCTCCCTGGCTGAGATGCCACCTTCTCTCTGTCGTCACATGACTGTCCATCTGTGTGTGTCTGTGGCCTGATCTCTTTTTAAAAGGACACCAGTCATATAGGATTAAGACCCACTCTAATGACCTCATTTTAACTTAACAACTGCTTTAAATACTCTGCCTCCAAATACAATCACATTCTGAAATACTGAGGGTTGGCGCTTCAACGCATGAATTTTGGGGGATGTGATTCAGCCCTTAACACCTGCCATTAGTTGTTTCCGCTTTTGCTTTTCGAGTCATTCCCATTCCTTGCTTTGTGGACTTAAGTGAAAGTAATTTCTTTTTGAATCAAGCCTCCTTTAATCTGACTCTATTTGACTGCCACATCCCGTATTTGGCCACATGTAGCCATGCTGCTTTTGTTTGATTCTTTTTTCTTTTTTTGAGTTCACAGTTTCAATTCCACCCCCACTCCCATCTTTCTAAATCCCTGTCTCATTGCTTCCTCTCCTCTCATGGCCCAGGTGAGTTCCCTTCATTTATTTATCATGGCAGGTGTTACCAGCGTCTTCCTTTTATTTCCCCCTTGCCTCTGGCACTTCACACGGGGCCATCTGTGCCAGTCTTACTTATTATTTAATCTGCCACATCTTTCCCAGGCACCTACTATGTGTCAGGCACTGTGCTGGGGAGGTCCTGGCTGCTAAAAGTGAAGAAGACCCATGCTGCCCTCCAGGACCCAGGATTTGGTCACATGGCTTTGCTCTGTAGCCAAGCCCAGGTAAGACTCTCCTACTGCGAGCACTTCGCAGGGTTCTCAGCCTCTGCTGCAGAGGCCACTTGCAGCTGTGTGGCCTGGGATGCTCAGAAAATACACACCTGGTGCGTGAGCAGTCCTGGGGCAGAACCCAGGCATCGGCACTTTTTGCAAGAACCACAGGACTCACTGAGCACGGTAAATGTTGAATGTGGCTTCACTGCCATAACAAATGGGGCAACAATTAATATAATCATTGCACGGCAGTGGTAATGTCTAGAGTAATGCAAAGAGGATGTGATGTGGAAGTGTGGCCTCCCAGGATGAGTGGTGGCTCACCAGAGTGGCAAAGGGTGGGAAAAACTCCATTAAAATAATATTCTAATAGAATGATAAAATTAGCAGAAACACAATGGTATGGAAGTACATGGCAAGCTCGCGGACCACGTAGGGACAACCAAGTGGAGTCTGGGCAGGTTGACTGGACAGGGCTGGGAAGAGGACCCGTACAGCAGGTGCTGGGAGGGATGGGCTAAGACGGCTGTCGGGAATCTCGAGTAGGCATGCATACCATGCCTGGATCCGGTTCTGACTTGTCTACCCTACCCACATGGTAGGGCTAATTATAGAGCAAATTTCTAGAAAGAAAAACACCCAGGGTTCCACCTCCAGCAATCCTGACTCAGTGGATCTGCAGTGGACCCAGGTAGCTGCCCTTGAGTATCCTTTACAGAAGATGCTGATAAAGAGCAATAATTGAGCACCACTGAATTACATCGGCTCCCACTAAGCGATCCCCATCGGTCCCTCTTTTATCCCTAGTGACGCTCACAGAAGATTGGTCCCGAGGGATTGCTGGGCTGTCCTCCATCCACCCCAAGGCTGGATCACCCTCTCTCCCTCCTGTCCTTCCGTCCTGGTGCAGCAAAGAGGAAAGAGTTGACACCATGAAGAGCATGCAGACACTTGACTCTGATACGTTTGGGTGCAGAGCCCTGCACCCCCTGAAAAGGAGGACGTATATCGTCTTCCTAACCCTCTGACATAAGAACAATAACACCTGCCTGAAAGCTCATCTGTGTCCCCTTTCTCTGTTCTTTTTCCCTCCACCCCAAACACTCTGGTTCTTCACTGAGTCTTTTCCCATCGGTATTTCCAGGAAAACTGGGTCCTCAGCCTCGCTCTTCCCCAGCCATAGCCTGGGAGTAATGTTTACTTTGCCTTGATGCGAGTCAGGTACCATCACTCCTGGTCAGTTTGGGGGCCAGTTTACCTGCAATTTCTGCACACCATCATCTCGATATGCCCTGTTCTTCCCACGGTGGGCCTTTCCTTCCTCTTCCCTCGCAACCGCTGTGGGTGTGAAGTTTGTGCAGCTCATTTGGTCATCAACTGCCATAAGAAAGGGGTGAATAACCATGATTTCCCTGTTTTAAAAATGGAAAAACTGAATCAGTCTATCCAATGGATTGACCCAGGACTGCACAGGAAGATATTCCCTGTCTTTCCTAGTTCGGGGCTCCCAGAGAGAGTTCAACATTTTTCTGTTTGATTTATAGCCGTTTTCTAGAGGATATTAGCCACTGGCACTGTTGCCGAAATGGAAATCATGGCAGGGGATGGGGAGGGATGCTGATATTTGTTTTCCTTTCTTGGAGAGTATTCATATTATGAGTGGTGCATGGGAGAACAGGGGAGGCGGCAACAGATGCAGATGCCTTGGGTCGATTTAATCACAACTGAGTTAGGAGACAGCCCTGGCCAGCCTAGAGGGTGCCTGGCATCCTGGTGGTCCTTGCAGAGCCCCAAGAAGAGAGAGCAGGGATCTGATGTGCTGTTAGCCCATGCACCTGACCCAGGCTCGTTGGGTAAACACCCCCTTCCTGGTGAGAGCAGCATTTCATCCTGTTGGAGGTGATGCATCTGGAACCACATATTTCAGCACATCTGGAGAGTAGAGAAAAAATAACCCAGAAGCAAAGAATTGCTAAATGTCAGCTGTTTATTGACTTTCTTCTTTAGAAGCAAAATACTAAGCAAAACAAGGAGTTCAACCCTGGAAGCCCTCCACTGATGGCTGAGGGGGTGGAAAACTGGCCCAGTCTCGGAATGTGTGTCACCTGGGCCAGTGAGCATTTTCTGAGAGCTCTTCTTCCCCGCGCGAGCAGTGCTGCAGAACCCTGCTATAATGAACTCATTGCTATTGTTACACTAAACACCAACAGTACGGGTTATTTTAATGGACATATTGCTTTAAACTGAGCGTTCACCATCTGTTCAGTCCCTAATTTTGAATGCAAAAAGAACATATTTCACAATTACATCTGTAAGTAATGATATAAGTAATTTAAATGCATGTATATGTTCACACAATGCAGTAGACAGCTGGGATTTTTTTTTTCCTCCACTCGTATGTTTCAGGCACAAATCAAGGGAAAATATTCACTTGCTCCTTATATAGTGCATTTTTCCCATTTCTGTGAAGTTGTTTTTGCAGGAAACAAGGTTTTCTGCCCCAACTGTACTTAGGAGTTTAAGGCGAGCTCAGTAAACTAGATCACAAAGTCATTTTTACAATGCTTGCCTTGTCTTCCTCCAAATCCCCCTGGCTTGAATGACAGCTTGGCAGATGTGAGGCATTCGATCCATCAGTTTCAATAGATGTTCATGAGGGTCTGGGTCGGCCTGTGTGGGCCAGAAGTTCTTTCAGCCCCTCCCATGAAGACAAGCATGCAAAAAGTGCACCCATATTAGGAGGAAGCTGAGGGTGACCAGCATGCCCACCGGATGGGGCACCCCAGAAAGAGGGGAGACAATGATACGGTGCCAAAGACAGCCACATAGCTGGGTACAATCAAGGGAATGAGCACTCGCTGTGGGAGAGGGGAAGACGGTGCAGGGGAGAAGGACGCCCTATGCTGATGATTAGGAAACTTTGCACACAAAGCCTGGAGAGGTGGAGGTCCCATGGCCCACTGAGTGTCAATTCCTGGGTCCAAGCTCAAAGGCTGAGTCCAGAGAATGATGCCTGATATGTGCATAGGGCAATGTAACTAATACCCTTGCAGGATGCTAGGATGACTTCAACAGGGAATCTGCCAGATGGAAACTCTGCTACCTACGTTTCTCTTTTGAAAACTCAGTCCTTGAATACCAGCATGCTACAGAGAGTGTAAACCATGCCTGCATTTTTGAAAGAGATTTTTTTTAACCCAATTTTAATACACACACACACACGCGCACGCGCACACACACACAATATTTGCTTTTGTGGTGTCCCATGACCCTATGTGACATAGAATTGTTTAAAGGCTTTGTATCGTCCACATTCTCAGCTAGAAGTGGAGGAACTTATAAATCCTCCAGCGTGACATCATTGCTGTTTTATATCTACAGCCTCCATATTTATGGTGCCTGCTTTTTTTTTTTTTTTTTTTTGCAGCTGTGCCATAGCTTACAGGAGTGGATTTGCATGGGGACTTAACGTTACCATGCGCCAGGGCTCCCTATAGAGATACTTCCTGAGCTTGCGGTAGTTTTGATTTTTTAACTGCTTGTAGGCAATGCATTTATTATGTTTTTCCTCAGACAAATGTGCTAGCTTGAACTGATGGAAGGTTTATTTTGGAACATTATTAACAGCTTTAAAAAAGTGGAGATGTTGTGCAAAGGGATAAAACCGTATGAAGGATTCTGCATGGTACATTTTTATTGACTGTTGCTTATAATGACCCATGAGAAAGGTTAACTGTGTTAGCCCCAATATAACAGATGTTACTGTGGGCACACTTTTCAATAAAAGCTATTTACAATTTTTGACTATTAAAAGCCTTCCTAATTTACCCCAATATTAATGTATTCAACTCTGAATTTATTCTTAATTTAGCATTCATTCTAAATTTGATCAAAACTGTCAATGAATTACACCTCCAAAGAAATTGAATTTTCTCTCCAATTACACACCCCACATAAATGGGTTAAAAAACAGTCATAGAAAGTGAAAATGCAACCATTGCTAAGGTATTTCTAAATCAGGTCATAGCTCAGTGTACAGTCAGTTTGCCATGAGTTTTCCACTCACAGGTCTCTCAGGAGGGTTTGCGAAATGCTACAACGAGACTCTGCCAAATTCTCAGCTTGTGGCAGGGAGCTAGATGGGTGGATACGTGTCTGACACTAGCCCTGCTGGGTTTTTGATCAGCTGGTGAGGCTGTGAAAGTGTGGGCTTTTGCACCAGATTCCTGACAGTGCTTAACCCCTTATGCCTCAGTTTTCTGAGCTGCAGAATGGGACCAAATAAGAATACCAGCCTGAGACATAAAAGGTGCTTAGAGAAATATCTGCACAAGAATGGGCATGCTACAGCCATGTGAGCCATAGGCAAGACTGCGATTGCTTGCAGAGAGGAACCATTTGCCTCTTCATCCCTATTTCAAGACAAACATTTTAAGGACTTCCTATCGAATCCAAAGTTTGTCCTTTCTCTCTGACACAAAGAGGAAAAATCGCTGTGGCTTGTATCTGTCCCGCCATGGGTGTCTCTCTGGCTACAGGCACTTCCTGACACGGAACATGGGAATTCCATCTGCTTGAATGAGCTGTTGAAATGCAGGGCCCATATGCCCAGGACCCAGGGGAAGACATCATGAGTTTGCACAGGATGATTCTAAGGGCTGAGAAATGTGGACACCGTGGCCAGCAGGCTGTAGTTGTCACTCAACATTTGCCAGTCTGAAAAAAAGGGCAAAAGCATTGTAATCAAATTAAGAGAATGAGTGAAGCAACAGATGTAAAGGGAAGTGGAGGAAAGACACAGAACACATTTCCTCTATATATTTTAGGTGAACAAAGTTTCAAAGTCCTCTTGAAACATGCCAGATTGTCAACACTCAAGTCAGGCCCAGAGAAACCTAACACTGACCATCTAAGAGGCTTTGTGGAATGGGAGAATGTTCTTTCAGATGAAACTGGGAGCAAACATCAAGTTAGGCCTTGGGGGTGTCATGTTTTCTAGTTTGAACATGGTACTCATGTATTTTTAGCAAACACATTAAGTAGGAATATATGTTACTTTGATTGTGACGAGTTTGCCAGTTTGTGAAAATCGTAAGCCATCAGCATCAACACGACTCCTTCGAAGCAAATGCTTGCCTTGTAGTTTAATCATTAATTTGGAAATGATGTCATATCTGGAGTATTTAGAGTTCTGAGTATGAGTTACATTCTCTCTCTTGTAATGTCGAATTGGAATGTTTTGTTTGTTTGTTTGTTTTCAATTCTAAAACATAAGAGGAAGGTGAAAGAATTTTCGAAGGTATTGGAAGAGCCAAATCCTAGAAACCCTTACCCACCCCCCCAACACCCGCCATGAAAACACACAGGATTCATGGCTGGCTTGAGGCCATGACGACAGCAAGCAGATAGAGTTGACTCAGACATTCTAGCTCTCTGGCCTTTTAAGCCAGTGACAACAGAGGGCTTCGAGCAGGGGACGTGTGAGTCCCTACAGAGCGCAGAGCAGCTGTGCCTCTAACCCAGCTCCCTGCCTGGTGAGGGGGTTGTGTCAGAGATTGTGTGGAAGTCAGTGAAAATGATAGATGAAGTGTGGGAAGGAGAGCCTGCCGAAGAATGGTATTGAGGGGAAGGCCAAGGGGCCTTGAAATCGAATGCCCAGGGAGGGGTGAGGGCAACAAAACACAACAAAAGCAACAGACCTAGTAAATACGGGCACGAGAAGCACGCACACAAGCAGGGAGAAACCTTCACCAAACCCGGTCACCCAGAGCTGGCACAGAGGCGGGTGCGGAGCAGACGCCGTGTGCCAGATGCAACCTCACTGCCGGAATGGGATTCCCACCCAGGGACCCAGCGAACTGTGTGGCCGCCGGAGTTTACTAATTACGCAGCCCTTAAGAGCACCTACATTTAATAGTGAATTTCCATATGGAGCTCCGGAGCTGCCTGCCACAGGCCAGCTTCTCATCTCCCGGGGACCCATCCATTAGCTTTCTTATGGCAAACGGAGGCATCCATGGGGCAGGATGTTTGCATTAACACAGTTTTCCAACCTGCATCCCCTGCCACATCTGTGCTGGCTTAAGTATGCATGTTTTAGGGACAAAGAGGGCCATTTGAATGATGAGCTTAAGGAATTCAGGAAAGAGCTGTAAACAGAATTCTAGTTTATTTTTCCTACATAGACATATATTCAGATCAGACATAATGACAATTTCATGCCCATCAAAGGGACAGAATGGTGCTGACTTGATGGCATCCTTCATTTGATGGGAATACCCACTGCTATTTTAATAAGGAGTGATTAAAATGATCTCCACATAGCTCACAGACCACCAGTTCTCACAGTTTTACGACAATCTCTGATAGTCTACACTCTTGTAGATACATTGCATTCCATAATTTGAATATTGGTGAAAGACAGAAAAAATTGAGTCAAAAAAGTTTAAAAATAATTTTTTGTCTAGTCAGTGGGTCAGTGCTATTTACAATAGAAAATGGAGCAAACTATTTCCTTTCCTTTCCTTTCCTTTCCTTTCCTTTCCTTTCCTTTCCTTTCCTTTCCCTTCCTTTCCCTTCCTTTCCTTTGTTTGTTTTCAATTCTAAAACATAAGAGAAAGGTGAAAGAATTTTCGAAGGCTTTGGAAGAGCCAAATCCTAGAAACCCTTACCCACTTCACCAACACCCGCCATGAAAACACACAGGATTCATGGCTGGCTTGAGGCCATGAGGCCTTGCCTTGCCTTGCCTTGCTTTGCCTTTTTTTCCTTTCCTTTCCTTTTTTGAGACAGGGTCTCTCTGTGTCTCCCAGGCTGGATTGCAGTGGCACCATCCTGACTCACTGCAGCTTCCACCTCCCAGGCTCAAGTAGTCCTCCCACTACAGCCTCCTAAGTAGCTGAGACTACAGGCATGCACCACCATGCTTGGATAATTTTAAAATTTTTTGTAGAGATGGGGTTTCTCCATGTTGCCCAAGCTGGTTTCAAACTCCTGAGCTCAAGTGATCTACCTGCCTTGGTCTCCCAAAGTGCTGGGATTACAGGCGTGAGCCCACAGAGTAAACTATTTCAAATGTTCATGTTTTAGTGCATGGTATGGAGACACTTGCAGATAATTTTCCCTTTACTTTAGGCTTTGGCCAATAAATAGGTTTATATAATGTATTCATCATTTGAAAGTGCAGGTACTGAGCATTGCCACATGCAAAAGAATCTGGTCCCTGCCCTCAAGAAATTAATGATGAAATTGATGTGAATGAGTGTGTGTGTGAGTGCACAGAACTTGCTTGGAGATTTGAATATCCCTAGTTAGTACTGAGAGATACAAAACACAGGAATCTTACTGCTGAACCCAAATATGACAAAATGACACTAGCAGGAAATAGAAAAGAAACAGATTGTTCCTGCCACACTGAGAAAAGCAAATGACACAATTATGGGTAAGGAGGAAAAGGATTCCAGATAATTCACATTCTTAGCGATAGAGAGACAGATGACATATTTTCCCAAGCCCAGCCCTTGCAGTGAGCTCCAGCCTTGCTCTTGGAGAAGAGCTTTGAGGAAAGGTCCTTTGATTTTGTCCGTTGGGAGTCCTTAGGGTGAGGAACACTCTCGGTTGTGGGGGTGAAAGCAGTCCCTGTGTTTGGTTGTTCTCTGATTAGCAGCTAGATATCAGAAGACTGTGATCAGGTTGTGAATATTGTATTTATATTTTTAAAAATTCCCTACCTTCAGCCTAGCCTCAAAATTAAAACACCACCAAAACCCCACATCCTCAAGAAAAAGCATCAAGCATGCATGTCCTTTATAACTTTATATTACACATATATTCCATTATATTTGTACACACATATATACAAATAAACACCCGTATATACATTATATTTATGTATGCATATATATTATACACATATATACATATATACCATTATATTTGTCATATGTATGTGTATATATCCCATTATATTACCATTTTAAAAACACACACTTGCCCTATGATTTTTCGCTGCAATCATATCTTTGTATGGTTTTGGGAACGTGTGTTCTGGGGGAGTTCTCTGTTCTGTGAGGTGGCAACAAGCTTGCACACAAAGGACCTGCCCAGCAGCTGGCCTGGTCAGCCACGCACATTTCATTTGCTTGCCCCTCCCACCAAGCCAGGAAGGCAGGCAGCATTTGTACAGTCATGTTTATGGCTAAGGAAACCAAGGCCCAGAAATCTTAAGCAACGCCTCCCAGTTGAGAGTAGAATCCAGGTTTTCTGGCCCCAAAGCCTGTGCTTGTCATCTGAGATGGCTCTTGATGGGGTCCCTGCCTGCCATTGTGAACTTTGGAGATACTTTTCCCTTGGTAGGTCTGAGGACTATTGTATTTCGGTGATGTGGCCAAACAAAGCAAACATCAAAGATATTTTATTGTTATAATTTGGGCTTTTTAAAGATGCATTTAAGGATTTTGTTTATTGCCTTTTCTATTGTCTCTATTCTGTGTTTACATTGGCTCAAAACATTTTCAAAGCAATTAGCAAAAAAAAAAAAAAAAAAGATTCCAACACTAAATAAGGTACATTTCTCATATTCTGGTTGCAATAGTCATTCAAAGAACATAAGCTCTGCCCAGGCAGGGTTTGCTTGCTTTGTTCACAGGTACATCTCATTTGCCAGGACATCTGGCTGGCGGCCGGACCGCAGCAAGCACCTGGGGAAGGGATGTGGGCTATGAGCTCACTATGCTCACCACACCACACCAGGAGATGCTTAGGGGACATTTCTTATTGTAGTAAGTGTCGCCTTGTAAGAAGCAGGGTGTCCAGATAGGATAGCTCAGCCTTCCTCCAATTTTCAAACCTCTGAAAACCCTTATGGACCAGATGCCCCCCCTCCACCCAATACAAGCTCTTAAAATACTTAATTTTAGCAGGCTGCCATTATTTCCCAGTGCCACCTTCCACTCCCTTCTGAGAGGGTCTCAATCAGGCTGGAAGGACCCCAGAACAGAAGGGGGGCCCGTGCTCAGCAGACTTTGGGTGGCACCTCCCCTTCTTCCAGGCTCTGGAATCCTAGGTAGGATGTGGGGTTGGGGTGGCCGTGCACACTTTCAGCGGGATGAATGAAAGGTCTTGCTAGAATAGATTCTGGACACATATCAGGGGCTTCTGTCTGGGGAAACCGTGGCTCGGGCAAACTGAGAGGCAACAGAGTGAGGCCCAGGAGAAGGAAATGGCCTGGGGCTTAGCATTGTTTCCGGCCACCAGGCCCAAATGAAGGCAGAGAAAGGCCAAGGTTCCATTCCATATGGGTTGTCCCAGTTCTGCTGGGGAAGCAAAGGATGGTCAGGGAATAGAGTTTGCTACATGGACATTTGGCAAAAGATGTCACATGATCACATTTCCCAAAACGAATCTTAGAGGTAGGAGCCTGGAAAAAGCATGGAATTCCCAGAAACAAATGGCACTAGAGTTACCGACAAGGACCCAAGTGTTGTCAGCACTACAGCCTGCTGTGCCCAATTCACAGCGATGTGAGGCTCGCATGGGGTCTGTCCACTGCCACGGAATCACGGAACAGGGCCTGCGAAGAGGGGCTGATTCATGGCATGGGCTTTTAGTGGAGAAACAATGTTTTCACTCACTTTGCAGTTTATGAGCTAGAAACAAAACTACCAATAAGACACACGCTAAAAGAAACACTTTTAGTTATTTACTGCGGAAGTCATGAGAAAAAAAAAACGTAGGACTAAAGGCAGAAAGGTAAGCAAAGGATGTAGGGGGGAAAAAGTCAGTTTTATTAAGATATAATACAATATGATGATCACTTTTTTGGGTGTAGAATTTCATGGCTTTGGATGAGTGTATAAAATTTCCCAATCTTTCTCCCCTACCCCAAGACCCTGGCATCTGCTGGTCTGATTTCTGTCCCTATGTCTCTGAGTATGTTTTATAAATCAAATAAAATCACACAACCTACAGCTGTTTGTGTCTGGCTGCTTTCACTTAGCATAATGCTTTGAGGTTCATCCCCAGTATCGTGTTGATTGGATTTGTTATTTTTCATTACTGAGTAGTATTCTTTGTTCCAAAAATTCTTAACCATTTACCTGTTCATGGGCATTTTGGATTATGTTCAGTTTTTGGTAACTATAAATGAAGTGGCTATAAACATTCACCTATAGGATATAGGTTTTTATTTTTCTTGGGCAAATACCCAAGAATAGGATTGTTAAGTCATAGGGGAAGTGTATGTTTAACTTTTAAAAACGTGCCAACTGATGTCTACAGATATTGTACCATTTTGGATTCCCCCAAGGTGTGTGTTAGACTTTGGGTTGCTCCACACCCTCAACAACACTTGGTATGGTCAGTTTTAGGTGGTCTAATAAGGATGCATAGCAGCATCTTGTGAAGATGTTAAATTGCATTTTGCTAATGACCAGCAATGTTAAATGTCTTTTCATGCACATATTTGCCATCTCTTTTGGGCAAAGTGTTCAAATCTTTTGCATTATTTTAAATAGTTGGCTTTCCTATTGAATTTTGAGGTTTTCTTTTTTTTTAGTATATTCTAGATATGAAACTCTTATCAGTTATATAATTTTAAATATTTTATCCAAATCTGTGGCTTGTCTTTAAATTGTCTAAACAATGCATTTCAAAGACCAAAAGTTCTTAATTTCAATTAGCTCAATCTACAGTTTTTTTTTCTTTTACGGATCATACTCTTAGCCAAAGGGCTCAAAAAGAGTTTTCCTTTGGAAATTTTATAGTTTTAGGTTTAAATTTAGGTCCTGAACTATTTTGAGTTTAATTTTTGTTTAAGGTATGAAAAAGTACTTTTTCCCCTGTATGGTTCTTCAGTTTTCTAGCATCATTTGTTAACAAAATCCATCTTTTCTGAATTTCCTTGTTACTTTGGTCAAAAATCAGTTCACTCAAATGTGTCCATCTATTTTTGGCCTCTCTATTCTGTTCCATTGATCTGTTTTTCTATCTTTATGCCAATATCACACTGTTTAGATCACCGTAGCTTTAGAAAAATCTTGAGATCAGGTAGTTTAAGGTTTCCAATATTGAAATTTAGAAGTCATTTGTCAATTTCTACAAAACACTCCTGGTATTTTGATTGAAAAGGTGTATGTCTTCTTTTGTTGATAACTTCTTTAATTTTTCTCAGCAGCATCATAGATTTCAGTATACATGTCTTGCACATCTTTGTCAAACTCATTCTTCAGTACAGGATATTTCATATATTGATATTATTCAAAATGGACTTTTAAAAGATTTTAATTCTCTGTACATGTTGCTAGTATACAGAAATGCAGTTAATTTTTGGTGTATTTGTTTTGAATCCTTCAGTCTAGCTAAACTGACTTACTAGTTCTAATAAGTTTTTAATTTTAATTTTTTAGATGCTATGGGATTTTCCATATATATTATCATTTCATCTCCAAATAAAGTCAGTCTTAACTATTCCTTCCAATCTGTATGCCTTCTATTTCTCTTCCTTGCTTTATGACTAGCTTCCAATACAACGTTGAATAGAAGTAGTAAGTATCTTTGCCTTGTTACTGATCTTTTTTTTTTTAATTTTTTAAATTTATTATTATTATTATTATTATTATTATACTTTAAGTTCTAGGGTACATGTGCATAACGTGCAGGTTTGTTACATATGTATACTTGTGCCATGTTGCTGTGCTGCACCCATCAACTTGTCAGCACCCATCAACTCGTCATTTACATCAGGTATAACTCCCAATGCAATCCCTCCCCCCTCCCCCCTCCCTCCTCCCCATGATAGGCCCCGGTGTGTGATGTTCTTGTTACTGATCTTAAGGAGAAAACTTTTGATCTTTTACCATTAGGTCCATGGTTAGCTGCACTTTTTAAAATAGACGTGGTTTATCAGTTCAAGGAATTTCTCATCTCTTTATAGTTTTATGTTAATGCACAAGAACTTAGTCTCTCTTAGTAAATGTTTGTGTGCACTAGAAAATAATGTGTATTTTATTCTGATTAATGGTAAGCCAATTTAGTATACAGTGTTGGCCAAGTCTATTATAAACTTACTGATTTTTCCTCCACTTGTTCTATCAATGAATGAGAGAGGGGCATTGAAACCTCCAATTATAATTGTAGACTTATTGATTTCTCCTGGCAGTTCTATCCGTGTTTGCTCCTTGTATTTAAAGCTCTGTTGTTAGATGTGTAAACATTTAGGATTGTTATATACCCTTGATTTTCCTTTAATATTATGAAATAAGTATCCGTAAAACATCTTGGCTTTGAAATCGTGTTTGTCTGACATTGATATAGCCACTGAAGCTTTGTAAAAATTAATGTTTTTATGATATATAGTTCTCTATTAATAAAACTTTCATCTAATTTGTGTGTTTATATTTAAATTGAGTTTCTCATTGACAGAGTATATAGCTGGGTATGGCTTTAAAAAATCATTATGACAATCTCTGTCTTTTAGTTGGAGTGTTTATATAATTTATATTTAATACAATTTTAATATGGTTGGGTTTAAATCTACCATTTTGGTATTTATTTTCTATTGTGCCATCCAGTTTTTGTTCTCTTCTTTGTCTTTTTCTGCTTTCTTTTGAATTATTTGAGTATTTTTATCATTCAATTTTGTCTCTTTTGTTGGCTTATTAGAATACTTCATTATACATAACAAATTATTGCTATATAGTTGCTATAGGTGATATGGTTGCTATAGGATTTATGGTATCCAACTTTAACTTATAAGGGGTAACCTCAAGTAATATTCTATCACTTCTTATACAGAATAAGAAACTTAGGAAGATACAATTTTATTTCTTCCTAGCCTTGTGCTAATGTTGTCATATATTTTATTTCTATATGTTATACAGCCCTAACTACATTATTACTTTTGCTTTTAACAGCCAATTAACTTTTTAATTTTTTTTACCTTTACTCACAAAGTGACCATTTCCAGTGGTCTTCATCTTTTGTGTTGATTAGTGATTCTCAACGAAAGCAATTTTCTCCCTTGCAAGAGGCAACGGGCCATGTGTGGAGATTTGGTCATCACAACTAGGGAGCATGGAGTGTTACTGGAATCAAATTGGTAGGGGCCAGAAATGCTGCAAAATGTCCTCCAGTGCACAGGAATCCTCCCACAACAGAAAATTATCTCCTCAAAGTGTGAGTAGTGCTATAATTGAGCAACCTTAGAATAGGTCCAGAATTACCATCTGGGATCATTTTCCTTCTCCTTGAAGGACCGACTTTAACATTCCTTATGGTGTAGTTGAGCTGGTGATTCTTTCAGCTTAGATATATCTGAAAAAGTGTTTGTTTCACCAATGTTTTTGAAAACTATTTTCATTGGTACAGAATCTAGGTTGGCAGTTTATTTCTCTACTTTTCTTTTTTTTCCTTCCCTTATTTTCCCTTTAACTTCTGTACTTAAAGATGCTTCTCCATTGTCTTCTGACTTGCATTGTTTTGAATAGAAGTTTGCTGTTGCTTCTCCTCATTCCTCTATATGCTAAAGTTGACCACAGCTCCCTGATGCTCTTTTCATTTTTAAAAATTATGTTTTCTCCATGTGTTTATTGCTGTGCCTTCAAGCTTACTCTTCTTTTCTTCTGAAATGTCTAATATTCTGTTAATCCAATTCCATGCATTTTTAATCCCAGACACTGTAGTTCTAATGTCTAGAAGTTTTCTTTGGGATTTTATTATATTCTCAATGTTGCCACTTAATCTGCTCAATCTATTTCCAGCTTCTTAAATATATAGAATATAGTTTTACTAACTGTTTTGATGTTCTTATCAACTAATATTCTATTTGTTTGTATCATTTCTGAGCTAGTTTGATTAAGCAAAATTTCATGTTAATATTGGATATATTATCCTACTATTCCATGGCCAGCCTTTTTGATGGATACAATATATTTGAATTTTACTGTGTTGGGTGCTGGATATTTTTGCAACTCTATAAACATTCTTAAACTTTGTTCTCATGCAGTAAAGTTAATTGGAAACAGTCTGTTCCCTGCCTCTTTTGCTTTTTAGCTTTGGTAGGTAAGCCTAAAAGAGCATTTGGTCTGTTTTCCCCAATATTGATGAAAACAAATTATCAGACCACTCTGCCAATACTCATCTGAAATCATAGATGCCAGAAGGAAATGGAATAAAAATTTTCAACTGCTTAAAAACTAGAACTGTCAACCTAGAATCCTATATACAGTAAATACAGTAAAATCATCCTTTAGGAATAATGGGGAAATAAGGAAATTCTCAGAGGACAGCAAAACCAAAAGAATTCGTTGCTAACAGACCTACCCTTAAAGACTCACCAAAGGAAGTTCTTCAAATAGAAAAAGAAACAACCTTGAATCTGCGGAAGGAGGAAGGAGCAACGGAGGAGCAGAAAGATAGATACATATGGTGGACTACTTTGTTCTCAAGGGTTGTATAAATTATATTTCATGATTGAAACAATTATTTTGACAGCATCTGATACTCAGCACAATGATCTTTTAAATGAAAGGCCAAAGAGGACTAAATGGTGATAAGGGTTTCAGACTTAAAGTGGTAAGATATTGATACCACTAGGTCATGCCAAATGATACATGTGTATTTTAATACCCAGAGCAATCACTATGAAAACTATACAAAAAGATACATGTAAAAAATCTACACATAAACCAAGAAAGATTTGTAAAAATATGTTTAAATAATTCAAAGGAAGTCAAGAACAGAGAAAAAGAGGAGCAAAAACTAGAGAAAACACATATAAAAATGGTAGACTTCAACTCTACCATATAATTACCTTAATATATATGGACTTAATACACTAGTTAAAATACAGAGACTGGCAGAATGGATGCAGAGTGTTATTTAAGGCTGGTCAGCAGTTGAAAATCAATCAAGGTATTCTATCGTATGAATACACTAAAGAAGAAAAACCATATGATCACATTAATTGATATAAAAAAGCATCAAATTGTCAAAAATCTGACACTGTTAACATTTTAAAATATATCAGCAAGTGAAGAATAGAAGGGGCTTACTTCAACTTGATAAAGAACATTTATTTAATAAAACTATAGCTAACATCATAGTTCATGGTGACTTAAGGCTTTCCTCCTAAGATCAGAAACAAAGCAAGGATGTTAGCTCTCACCAATTGTATTTAGCCTAGTACTTGCAATTCTATCCACTGCAAAAAGATAAGAAAGGGAACAGAAAGCACACAGGTTGATATGGAAGAAATGAAAATTTCTTTGTTTGAAGATGACATGATTATATAGAAAATCTCAAGGAATTTACACATACAAAATACCTTATGTAACTAATAAATGAGCTCAGCAAACTTGCAGGACACAAATTCAAGAAGAATTTCTGTATATCAGCAATGAATGTGGAAACCTAATGAATGTGGAAACCTAAATTAAAAACACAATACTATTCATTATTGCCCTTGAACAAAATGAAATATATACTAAAGTATCAGCTTTACCAAATATATCTAGGATCTGTATGCTGCACATGGAAAAATGCTGATTAAAGAAATCAAAGAAGACATAAACAAGTGGAGAACCAAACCATACTGATAAATTAGAAGAATCGACATAGTAAAGATCTCAATTCTCCCCATATTGATCTATAAGTTTAATGCAGCTCCTTTCAAAATCTCTGAAGGGTTTTTTTTTTTTTTTTTTTTTTTGTAGATATAGATAAAACTTACTTTAAAATTCATGTGAAGAGGCACAGGTCCTAGAATAGAGAAAATAATATTGATGACAGAGAATGAAGTAGGAGGAATAACTCTACCTGATATCAAGACTTACTATATAGCTACATGATCTAGATAGTGTGGACCTGGTGGGAGGATAGATACACAGATACTCAGAACAGAATAGAAAACTCAGAAATAGAACTCCACACATATGCTCAACTTATTTTTGAAAAAGGTGAAAAAAGCAATTTAATGGAGGGAGGATGAACTTCTGAACACATGGTGCTTGAACAATTGGACACAGGGAGGGAGAGGAAGCGAGAACAGACAAAGGACCCGACCTATGTTCCACACTTTACACACACATTAGCTCAGAATGAATGATAGACTGAAACATAATACATAAAATTAAAGACATTTTAGAAAAAAATTGAATAAAATCTTTGGAATGTAGGGATAGGCAGAGTTCTTAAACTCGACACCAAAAGTCTAATTAATAAAATAAAAAAATAGTTAATTGGTCCTCATCAAAATTAAAAACGTTTGCTTTTCAAAAGCTCCTACAAAGAGAATGAAAAAACCCTGTAAATTGTTAGAAAACATTTGCAAACCACGTACTCAACAAAGGAAGAGTATTTAGAATACGTAAAGAACTCTCACAACTCAAAATTCAAAACATAAACAATCCAATTAGAAAGTGAACAAAAGATACGAACAGACATTCACTGAAGAGGGCACATAATATATGAACAATAAATGTATAAAAAGATATTCAACATTATTAGCTAATAGATAAATGCAAATCAAAACTGCAATGAGATATTAGTATATGCCTATTAGAAAGGCTAGCATAAAAATAGTGACAATATCAACTGCTGGTGAGGATGGGAGTCAATCATACTTTGATGGTGGGAATTTGAAATGGTGTAGCCCCTCTGGAAAAGAGTTTTGCAGTTTTTAAATAAAGCTAAATGTACAATTACCATACAACTAAGCAATTGTACTCTTCAGCAGTTAACCCAGAGAAATGAAAACAGGTTCACAGAAAAACCTGTACATAAATGTTAATACTCCTTTTTTTTTTTTTTTAATAACTGGCCCAAAACTGGAAACAACCTGGCCATCTTTCAACGTATATATGGTTACATAAACCATGGAATACCACTCTTTAATAAAATGAATGAAGTATTGATATACACAAGGACTTGGATAAATTTCTAGTTATACATTTCTAATCGTGAATTTGCAATTATGCTTAGTAAAAAAAAAAAAAAACCCACTTCATCCATAAAGGATTTTTAAATGACAAAATTTCAGAGATGGATAACTGATTAGTGGTTTTCTGGGGTTAGATATGGCAGGGGAGAAGCTGGAGGGAGGGGCCTGTGGTTATTAAATGGTAACACACGAAATCTTTGTGATGATAGAATGTTCAGGATCTTAACTGCAGTGGTAGAAACCTATGCATAGAATAAAATTTTAGAGAGCTAAATTCACACCTATGCATGAGTACAAGTAACATTGGCCCAGTTTGTAGTAATTTGTTTTATGGCAGCAACAGAAACAAAACACAATGCTGTTTGAGCCAACATGAAGCAAGAGACAGGCAGGATGATCTGATGGAAATCAGAACAGTGATGCGTATGTGGTAGGCAGGGAGAGACTGGAGATCAGGCAAGAAGCATGTTCTGGTGTGACAGAAATGTTTGGTATCCTGACCAAGCCTTGGGTTACTTAGACATATGCATTTGTCAAAACTTACCAAACCATACACTTAAGTAAGATCTGTGCATTTCAGAAAATGTAAATTACACCTCAGTTAAAAAATAGTATCTGATTATAATCTGAAAATTGAATTAAATGTTCTGAATATTTTGTAGCTAAATGAGGTCTGGTAGAATAATTTCTCCAACTCTTAATGGATATTGAAATCAAATTTAAATGCATTTACTCAATTGTTAATATTTGTGTAATATTTTCATAGCACCAAACTATTAAAATATAAATGAGAAATAGATGGTGGTAAGGACCAAACACTGCTTGCATTTGAATTACGGTTCTTTGGCTTATTGGTTCTTGGTTTTCAACAAGTTACTTACCTCAGTTTATGCCTTGACCAAAGGGGATACTAGTGTTGACTTTGCAAACTTACTTCGTGAGGATAAATGAGAATGTGTATCAGGCACTTAGTATCTAGTAAGTGTTCAATAAGATTGATCTCTCTTGTTATTTCAAATCACAAATATATGTGGTATTATTTATGTTGCGACATACAAAATTAATCTTGATCTAATAGAAATCTAATGGAAAACAATAGGTGAATAAAAATTCTGATTGTTAGGCTTGTATTCGCTCTTCATCTCAAGATGCCATCGAAGGGTGGGGATGTCTTACGGTCAATGACCGTTATTTCCATAGTCAATGAGATTCCTACTCAATCCATTTTGGGGCTGCAAGTGGTAATCAAACCAAAGTGTCAGAGGAGATGCTTACATGACTCACAGAGTTCAAAATGGGAAAGTTCAAAGAAACCACGAAACCACTGTTGGGAACAACACACGTGCACCGGGACCCCAACAGAAGCCGGGCAAATGTCCGCCGTGGCTAGGAAGCCACTTGGAAGGAACAGGTGTGATGATTTCAACCAAAGCCTCTTATGTACGAAAGAAGGAGCTGGCTTTTGGTAGTTGAAACTCTGCCCAGAGGCAGCATGGCCCAGTGGGTCATGGGCCTTCGTACCCTCCACCGTCAAGAGTGACCCGCAGCAAGTTCACCCTGGAGGTGGGCTCCGTGTGATGGGAACACCAGCCATCCAGGAGTCACATTGTCTGTTTCTGTGCCTGCCACAGCCTGGTTGGGTCACCATCATCAAACAGGAATATGGCTTGCTAACTTTTACCAACATTTTATCTTTTATTCTAATAGTGCAGAAGTACATATTCATGTCAAAACAATGACTTAGATGGGTTTAGTCACTTCCCTCAAAGAGGGCGCCTGCTTTCATGAAGGTCTTGGAGTTTGCAAAAAGTCCACGGCCCCAGTGAAGACACAGCTGTCCTATGTAGAAATTTGTTTGCAAGCTTGCTGTTTTGCCCTGCTGGTGTGGACATTTAATAAATGTGCTGAAATGGAGAATTAAAGTAAAAGGGTGGGGGAAGAGAATTTTTTGCTCTATGTGAAATTGGGACTTTGAAAGACGAAACAATGGCTACTCCTTGTAACATTAATTATCTATAGAATGAGGCATCGACGGCAGATGCGCCTGTGGTTCTGTCTCAGCATCAGCTTCCAGACTTCAATCAGTGTGTGACTCACAGTTAGTGAAAGAAAAATTGTTCAGGCTATACAAGAAGAGCATAAATATTATGTGTCACTTGGTATCATAATTAACTGCATGCTTCAAATATTTCTTTCATGTCTGCTTTCACAATAGGTAATATAATTTACCGTTAATAGGATTAAAATGTCTTTTTTAAATAAATAAAGGTAAATACTTCAGTGGTTTAAACTGTTTTCTATTTGTTTGTACTGATACATATTTTGCCACAGGCAATCTCTTTATACCCTGCAGAAGAAAATAATGAGGAAAATTGGAGATAATTTATGCGGTCCAGAAGGAAAAGCTTTGCACGATTATTATTTTTGCTTTTGCTCAATAATAAAGCAGCCTCTTTTCATGAAGCATTGGGGGAAAACCATCCTGACTTCCAACCTGTTGTACAATTTTAAAGATCTGAGGTAAAGTAGGAAAAAAAACCATCATTGCAAGAAGACAGGAAGTTTACCCTGGAGAATTAATGCAAGCAGTTCAGGAACCTCCAAACAGAAGAGTGCCCATGTTCAGGCTCCTTTTCAAAACTGATAATTGAGAGAAAGGAGGCTTGCTTAGATGATTTTTTAACGTTCCATTTTATATCTCCCATAGCATGCTCAGCACACTGTCATGCAGGCTGACACAAACCAACGCAGGTTGGGAAACTCATTACAACTCTGAACTTGTGCAATGTTCAAACAGGTCAGAAATTAAAACCTATAACCTGTGGCATGGTGTCTCCTAAGGAGCCAAGTTTTAATTTGATCCAGAAAGAAGGAACCATTGTTTAACTAGGCATATGTCTAAATGCAGGATACTATGCATCATAATGTGTACACACTCCTGATAACGTCCTTAAAGGTCAGGGGATGGTGTGCTTGGCAGGGTGTAGGGAGAAAAGACATGAAATTGCAAATCTAGAAAGAACACTGGGGATGAGCTAGATGAGTTTCCTCTTCTTGCAGAAAAGGCACTGAGTCCTACAAATTTTAGGTGACTTTCTCAAGGTCACTCAGCTGCCAAGTGGCACAGCCAGACACAGAATCCTGGTCTGTAGACATCTACTCTAGTGCTTTTCCCATTATGCGAAGCTGCCTCCAATGTCTCTTTGGAAGTGATCTTCTCTTTCCAGCCATTACAGCCAAGTGGAATTTGGCATCAACTATTGGACGTGCTCACTTCACTGCCGATCTATCTATTGACGTTTCATTAGGGAGCCATGTGCATTTGCCAAGGATGAATGAGTTCATTAGCACTGAGACTAATAAACTTTAAAAAGTTAATAATGTGAATATGTTTGATTTGGAATTGTGCACACAGGCATTAGGAGTCACACAAAAAAACGGCTTTCTTCATATGCTCAGCTTTTTCTATAATTTTACTGGTGCAATAGACTTAGATTTTCTGAAAACTCAGAACAGCGCTCGCTCTCGAGTTATACCTATCATCCCTGTCCTCCATTTTTGTGGCAGTTTCTCCAATTCGTGCACTTCAGAAACAACTAAAACTAACAGCAAAAATAAATAGCAACAACAAAACAATGAGTTTTATCTCCACTGTGAATTTCTCTCCCCGTTGTTTTGGTTTATATTCTTACTGGTTTCTACCCCTTATTTACTCTGTTTCTTCCTTTCTTTAGTGAGGGAATGGGAGTGATGATGGTTGAGTTTTCATCCACAGGGCTCAGGAGGGATTTCCAGAGTTCAGTACTTTACAATATTGACTTGGATTCACTAGGGAAGGTTCTTGGGGGTGCATTTCACCCCACTCCACTCCGGTAAGCTCTCTGAATATGTTTCCATGTGGCTATGGCATTAGGTTAATGACGCTTGCTAAATATTCTGGTTTTCTGTTTCTTGCTGTCCATACGTGGGTGTAGGGAGCAGCTCAGTGAGAAATCTGGGTCAACCCCATGACATTTGGTGGAGGGCGACGAGCGGAGGTTTGGGTCATGGAACTAGCCTCTCACTGATACCCCAAAAAACAATAACGTTTTGTTCCTGTAAATATAAATATTTTCTTCAACTAGTAATCCAATACAAAAAGGATTTTTTCCTCTGAGACTGACCTACTCATGATTAGCCTCTTTGAATAAAGGACCTGTTTACAGTTTCCTTCTAAAATGGTTCTCAGATATTGGGAAAACTCAAGCTTTTATTTGGAGGTTATTTAATAGAATCCCTGAATTTTTTTTCTTTTTTTGATAGTCATTTTTCTTAACTGACTTTTATTTTCAACAAAATGTGGTCTTGACTACTTAACAATTTTCCAACATCAAGGAACTTATGGAGAAATAGGTGACACCCAACAGAGAAACCCAGATGATGATACTCCCAGTGAAGATGACGGGGAGGCCCAACTGCCTGAAAAACTGCAGGATAAGCAGAGGGAGGAACTCCCCCAGACCAGCAGAGGTCGTGCTTGCAGGGCCCCTGACACCTCTCCCCATGGCTCTTACCCTGAGAGGTGGTTCTGCCTGGGGGTTAAGAGTGTGCGCTCTGATGTCGAGTTGAACTCAAGTTCTAGCAGTTACTGACTGTAGAATAGGAGTTCAGCTTCTTTCCTTCTCTGGGCCTTGGTTTGCTCATCTGTAAAATGAGACTATTAGTGCCTGTCTCATAGAATGGAATTGTTCAGACTAGAAAAGGTAATTTATCGGAAGCAGCTGCTGCTGGTGGGTGCACCATGGAAAGTACTCACTAAATTCTCATAACCGTTATGATCACACCTCTCATGAGCCTCTTGACTCTTCTGCGTCTGGACCCTTGCCCCTCAGTTCTCCCAATATGCCATGGTTGCGCTTCATTTTGTCATTCTCCTACTAAAAATATCTGTCCATTGCTGTAGGATAAAGTGTAGACTCACAGTGTGGACTGACATTTGTGTGTGAAATATGCCACAAGTGCACAGTAAGTGCTCCATAAGCGTATCTCCCGCACGTTCCTTCATTTGTTCCTTCAGCGATCCTGCAATGGAGACTGAAAGCCAGCTGTGCCTCCTCTCTGTGCCCTCCCCCTCAGATCAATGAACACCTCTCTGGGTGTCCTTTCCCCAACTCTGGAAAGACAGTCTGCTGCACTATTCACAATAGCAAAGACTTGGAACCAACCCAAATGCCCATCAATAATAGACTGGATAAAGAAAATGTGGCACATATACACCCATGGAATACAATGCAGCCATAAAAAAGAATGAGTTCATGTCCTTTGCAGGGATATGGATGAAGCTGGAAGCCATCATTCTCAGCAAACTAACACAGGAACAGAAAACCAAACACCGCATGTTCTCACTCATAAATGGGAGTTGAACCATGAGAACACGTGGACACAGTGAGGGGAACATCACACACTGGGGCCTTTCAGGGATTGGGGGGAGGGAGAGCATTAAGACAAATGCCTAATGCGTGTGGGGCTTAAAACCTAGATGATGGGTTGATAGGTGCAGCAAACCACCATGGCAAAGGTACACCTATGTAACAGACCTGCACGTTCTTCACATGCATCTGAGAACTTAAAGTAAAATTAAACAAACAAACAAACAAGCTCTGCTGCCACATTACATTGATTTCATTAGGCCGCTGATGGTTTCCCAGGTACACCTTCCCCCCAACCCAGCCCTGCCCTTCTCCCCTCGGCTCTTGCTCTCCCTCTGAGGGGAGGTGGGGCTCAGACACCAGACCAAACTGAGGACTAGCTAAAACAGAGCAGAAGCTGTTTCCCATAAGACACGCCCACCAGTGTGCCAGGTCAGTTACCACTGCCATGGCAACACAAGGGAGTTACCACCCCTTTCCATGGCAACAACCCAATCACCAGGAAGTTACTACCTCTTTCCTAGAAATTTCTGCATAGTCTGCCCCTTAATTTGCATGTAGTTGAAAGTGGGTATAAATATGACTGCAGGCCTGCCCCTGAGCTGCCACTCTGGGCACACTCCCTGTGGGGTCGCCCTGCTCTGCAAGGAGTAGGACCTCTGCCGCTGCTTTGCATGGCCGCTTCAGTAAAAGTTGCTAACACCACCAGCTTGCCCTTGAATTCTTTCCTGGGTGAAGCCAAGGATCCTCTGGGCAAATCCCCAGTTTGAGGGCTTGCTGGCTCCTCATCACCTCCGTGGTCAGCATCACTTAGGCTTTGTTGTCCTTGCTTCCTAAGGTGTGGGGGAGAGGAGAGGGGAGGGCAGAGGTGGGAGTTTGTTGATTCGCCTTCCTCCTTCCTGGGATGCTGACAGATGCTGCCCCTCTTGGGGCCTCTTTGGGCAGCCCTTCCTCCACAGCCAGCAGCAGGCTTTCGGGAGCAGCTTCCCGCCGTTACCCCTCCAAGCTGTGTGCCAGCCACGGCTCCCACCAGCTCCCTGTCCTCTGCAGCCCCACCACCCCTGTTGGTTTCTGCTGCTTCCCACACCTGTGTGACTCTATTTTCGGCCAGCCCCGAATGCGTCCTCCCCACCCTAAAGCCCTGCCCGTATTTCCCTCTTCTGGAGAACCATTCACTGTTCTTTCTTTGGCACAATTCTCTCCATTGACCAAGGCTCAGCTCCAGTCAAGCCTTCTCCATGAAACGATCCCTGCCCACAGACATCTCATGCTTCTCTGAACTCATGGCAGTCACTTTTGTAACTCAACCAAGAACAGCCAGGTAGCACCTGCTCCAGCTTTGCTAGTGACTTTGCAGTTGTGTTGTTAACTCTCACGTGGTCAACTTTGTGGCAAGATGGTGAACTTAGGAGGCTAGAGTCTGCCTTCTCCTCACTCATCTGTTCACGGAGGTGTAATTACTGAGTGCAGCTAGTGGCCCGTGCTCCACAGGTCCCTGGGACACAACCCCAAAAATGACCCTGTGGCTCATGCCCTGTGAGCCCTATATGCCAGTAGAGGAGACGGGCACTGGACAGTCAGTCATAACGCACTGAGATGAACATTCTGATAGGATATGAAAGCACTGAAGAGGAGACCCTAAATTAGTCTAAGGAAAAAGTACAGACGAGACCGAAGGGATGAGGAGAAATCAGCCAGGAATAAAAGTGGGAGATGAAATTTTCCCACAGAGGTATCAACACATGTGAAGGCCAACCGGGGGCACGAGAAGATTTGGGGGTTTCTGAGGAGCTGAGAACAGGAGAGAGGGCTGTGGCCAAGTCAAAGAGGAAGCCCGGTGAAGACAGGGGTGGAAGGAGACCAGAGGTGGTCAGGGCAGCCTTGCAATCCCGGCGCTGGGAGAGTGTTGGGAGCCCCCAGACAGGTGTGCAAGGGAGGGAACAGGCGGTGGTTGCACTAGAAGGGCAGGGTGGGCTGCATGGTGGAAAATAAAATTTGGGTGGCTGGGAGGATGGGGAAGTCCGTGTGATGTCTTCCGAAGCATAACTGAGATGGTGACCATGACGGGTCTCGGCTGACGATGGGAAGGTTGAAGCGACAGGGATAGGTGAGAGATATGTATAAGGGAGAAGAAACAGGACTGCCTCTGAAAGCAGCTGACTTCTCAGACCTGGAGGGCAGGGGAGAGGGAATTTCAGAACGGATTCCAAGCAACTGAGTGGGAGTACTGTACAGTGAGCTTTGGAACCCTGGAGAAGAACACTGCAGAAAGAAGTGGTTAGTTCCGTTTTTGGACATGTTGAGTTTGTGGCGCCTGTGAGACTTCCAGGTGCAGGTAACCAGCAGGCAGATGGATAAGTGCACCTGAAGCTTGGTAGAGAGGTCAGAACTCGAATTTATCAGCATAGATTAAATGATGTGGGAAATGTCACTGTATTAACAGCTGTCCCCAAAAGGCTCCTAAGAAGGGCACTGGTTTATTTAGAAAGAATTCCTTGACAGGCCCCGTGGGTTACAGGCTTGAACTGGAGGGCTCTGGCTGGGACAGCCCTACTCTGTGTACAGCGGAGGAGGGGGCAGCACTTCTCAGGTCCTTGCCCAGAAGATGACCCCTCCCAAGTTACCCAATGTTGAATGCTCAGTTCCACCAGAATTTTGAGAAGATTCTCACCAAGAGCAGTGCCTCTTACCAGATTGTATTTGGCTGGACTGAGGCATCAGAGGAGGATGGCCGGAGGGAAGCCTGAAGGAGGGCAGGGAGATTTGCAGAAATCTTGGGGTAGGCTCTGGACTCACAGGCCCTTTGAACCTGAGTCACAATTTGCAAGTCTCTGAGGGACCAGAGAGTCTCAGCTTCTCTTTGAGCCCCACCCTATGCCAGGCCTTTCTGTTGGTGCTGAGGACAAAGAAATGAACATAACGGACAGATTCCCTGCCCTCGAGGCACAGGCACTCAACAATGCTGTGTTTATTGCTGCATAACAAGCTACCAAAATCTTCACAGCTTCAAACAGAACCCATGTATTCTGTACAGTCTTGGTGGTCAGGAGCCCAGGCACTGGTTAGCTGTGTTCTCTGCACAGCATCTCACAAGGGTGGAGTCAAAGTGTTAGCTGGGCTGTATTCTCCTCTGGAGCTCTGGGTCCTCTGCAGAGCTCACTCAGGTTGTCAGAAGAATTCAGTTCCTTGAAGTTGCTGGTCCCCTGAGGTTCCCATTTATTTGCTGGCTGCCAGCCAAAGGTCGCTCTCGGCTCTTAAGTCTGAGCCATGTGGCCCTCACATAATGTGGCATTGCACTTCTTCAAAATTTGCAGGAGAATCTCTTTCCCGTCTGCTACCCCAGGACCTCATATAATATAACGTAATCATGGGAGTCCCTACCCATAGCCTCAGTCAGATAACATAACCCACATGAAGGAGCCACCATTCCACTGTATTCACCCAACCTGTTCATGCTCCAGGGTGTGCAGCAGGAGACAGTGATGGGGGGGGGGCAGTTTAGAATTCTGCCTCCCACAGAAGGCTAAAGACGGCAAATGAATGATCCACAAATAAATAGGATTTCAAGTGGTGTAAAGGGCTGTGGAGCAAAGAAAGGACGGAGAGGGGAAAGAGTCGTGGAAAGGGCAGCTTGGAGAAGGCGACATCTGGGCAGATGCCTGATCACGCTGAGACAGTGTGTGTCTGTGGAGAGCAGAGGAGAGTCTTTCCGGAAGGATAAAAAATGCAAAATCTTTGAAGAGGAGCGAGCTTGGCCTTCCTTATGAATAGTACCTGGGGCTGAGGGTGTCACCACTGGGAGCACACACGGAAGCTCAGAAAGTCTCCATGGCCAGAGAAGCTCCAGAATCTGAGGGATGGGGAGAGGAGTCGGAGGGATGAAAACCCCGAGCCTCAGTCCAAAGGATCAGGGATGTGCGCTGTGGGGTCTGGAGGCAAAGTGAGGGGGTGGTGGAAGAGGAGGGGGTGGGAGGAGGTGCCAGCTGCGTCACTGAAGAGCAGAAGTCTACTAAGACTGGGGAGGCATCGATCAGACTCAGCGACATTCAAGGCTTCAGGGCTCTTCCCGGTAGCATCAGTGGGGTGGCAGAGTAAGCTGAAGAATTGGTCTAATATGGTCAATTCTTACTACTTGTGAATTCATACTTGCAAATTCACTTACTTGATAAAATTTATTTTTGATCTTGAAATAAATACAGCACTTTTACAGTCATTCACATACAGGTGCAGAGAGGTGGGAAATGTGAGTCACCCAACATGCATGTCCCAACCTGAGGTCAGACAGGACAAAGCTCTGCCTTCTTAGTTTCAGCTCAGATTGCATAAAATGTCATCGTTGAGGTCTATGTAGTGTCATGTTTTTCAGATTTTGTGCCTTTTCTTGGTGATTTCCCTGTTTGAAATGGCCCCCAGGTGTAGGGCTGCAGTGCTGTCTAAAGTCCACAGGTGCAAGGAGGCAGCGGCACACCTTACCGAAAACATCTGAGTCAGATTAGCTTTGTAGGCATGAGGTATAATGGTGCTGGCTGTGAGTTCGATGTTCCTGAATCAACAATAGATATTAAATAAGGTAACTTTGAACAGAAGCACACCTAAAACAAGGCTATATGTTGATTGGTTGAAGACATGCGTGACCAGAGGCTCCCAGGAACCTGGCTCTGTGTTTCCTCTAGGATCCAAGGTTCCATATTCTCTAGCTCAGTGTCAGAGGTGACTTTGCAGAACGCTGTATAGACTTTACAGAACTACCAGGAATAATGAGTATCAAGTCTGTTTCGTGTGTCCCCTTATATTGTCTAATAAGTTTCACACTCACTAACTAGTTTTCTAATATGTGTCTAATAAGTTTCACACTCACTAACTAGTTTTCTAATATGTTTCTAATAAGTTTCACATTCACTAACTAGTTTTCACCAAGTCGTGGAAGTATGAAACAACATTGGCTTCCGTGTGTTCTCTCTGGGCTCTCACAGTCTTGGGTGATGTTGAATGGGAACTGAAAAGGGAAGAGAAGGGAGGACAGTGTATTGTAGCGGAGTGCTGGGCCTGACAACCGTGTTTCAAATCCCCACTGTCCCTCGCTCTGTTTGGTCTCTGGCAGGTTGGCTAACCCCTCTGTGACTCAGTTCCCTTGTCTGTAACACAGGGAGGTGGCAGCACCTACGTCTCAGCCTGGGTGAGGCTCAGGAGATGACAGGCACGTGTGCACTCTGTATCTGGAATGTAGTGAGCATTAATAAAAGCAAGTGCAGTGCAGAGCAGGTCTTCAGAAGGAGAAAGGGATGGGGTCAGTGGATAAGGGAAAGGCAGTCTCTGGGTTTGTTTAGAGGAACAATTCAGTTTAATGGCGGAGGAAGGAGATGGATCCTCAGAGCAGATGCTCAGTGCAGGATGAGGAACACATAATTAGCTTGTGCTTTGCCTTTCCTGTATCTCCTAGGAATCAGGCAACCGCCAGGCAGATGGGGATGAAGGAACTCTTAAACTTACTTTCAAAATAGTTGTTAAAAAAAAATCACCCCCCCCCCCGGCCTCACTTTCAATAAAGGATCTTGGGCTTCTCGCTTTCTAAGACTTGAATACTGTTTCTTACCTGGAAACATTATCTTACCTGGGAACTAGGAACCATCAACTTTATATTAATC
This sequence comes from Macaca fascicularis, assembly GCF_037993035.2. Lineage (NCBI taxonomy): Eukaryota > Metazoa > Chordata > Mammalia > Primates > Cercopithecidae > Macaca > Macaca fascicularis. The sequence goes on along the minus strand of NC_088392.1, from coordinate 5,190,890 downwards.
TATTGCCAGTAAAGGGAATGAAGGGCATCATTTCTTTCCATATTGACCACCAGCTCTCCTCAAATAAAATAATTCTGTTCTGCAGTTGACTATGTGCTCAGCATATAATCAGGTTTTTTCCTTTTAAAGAATAACTATAACGTGATCAAAGATTGACAAAAAAACTTTTGTTTTACTGGCTCCTTCCTTGTGGAAATGTAATTTAATGGGAGCAACACAAATCTTTAGTAGAGATGTTTAGCCAATACTACTACAGTATTAAAAAAAGCATTTTCTTTTTATGCTGTCTGGGGTCCTTTGTTGATCTAATTTCAGAAAACCCCTGAACCATAGCTTACCTCTCCTACTGAAATGGCTAAGCTTTCAGAATCTACAGAGGCTAAAACCAGTTGTTATAAATGACTGAATTTCTATCACATTCACTCCATTTACCAAAATGATTCCAGCAATGTTATTAAAACATTAGCAGTATAGTCCCAGTACTTATCAAGCTTAGCTTGCTTAAGAATCACCTGGAGAGTTTGTTAAAACAAAGCTTCCTGAGCTCCACAGGCAGAAATTCTAATCCAAGAGGCCTAAGAGGGCCCGAGAACACGCATTTCCAACAAACTGATGCTGCTGCTGGTCGGGCATTTAAAGTAGCGGCGCCCCAGGGCCTGTGCTCACAGCAGGGAGCAGCCACATCTGCCTCTTTCACTGTCACATCCCCTAGTGCCTACTGCTGCCTGGCAAGAGCCCCACGGATTCCTGTGCAAAGGCTGAAAAAGAAATAATTTGAACAGCAAGCTTGTGATGAAATCAGTTAAGAAGCCTAGACCAGAGGAAGAGCCGACTACCACTTATTGTAGCTTTATTTCGTGAGTCTATTCTCTGCTTTCTTGTGTGTGTGAGTGTGTATGCACGTGTGTACGCATGTGTGAGCGTGCCAGTGTGTGCACGGGTGTAGGTACACAAAGACTAGCAGAGTTGGCAGAGTTAGTGAGGCAGAAATTGGATGTTGGCAACCTTAGCAATCGCTAAATCACTGATTTTGCCGTTTTTTTCTCTTTTATTTTTCAAGTCATTTGGGGGCTCTTCTACAGTAAACACAGTTATAAGGTTTCAAACCTCAGTGCCTGACATGTTAATTCATAATTTTCCATAATCAGCACTTTCCTAAGAATAATGTTTGCAGGCTTCATGCATGTAGTTGGGAGATAATTTGCATATTGAGTTTTTGCTGTTTAATAGATTCGGGCCCTGAAGGAATACTATAGGGCCTATCGCAAGGCAGGAAGTGGGGAACTGAGATGTGATGCGTACAAAACAGCATGGTAAATTGGCTTAAAGCCAGAAAATTTACTTGCCAGTGGGAAGAAGCTGGTTTCCTTTCAAGACAGCTTTGGATAAAATGTCTTTTCTAAATGTCTCATCTGGTTATAAAGTGAGACCACAGAGAAATCCATTTCCCCTAAGCACCGTGTATATTGTAAACGTAGCATTGCAAAGAATCTTGCAAATGAATTGGGAAGGAAATTTTGGGGGAAGATAAGGTCATTGGGTGGAGACAACCTAATGCATGTTCCTATCCTCCGTCTGATGCTCCAACATCAGACCTGGGTCAATCATGGCTGTGCATTTCCACTTTTATCAGTGTAACTGTGGGATTCCTAGTTTGGCATTTCTTGTATGGGATGGATATCTTGGCTGCTTAAGGGATGTGTTTTGTATTATAAAATACAAATCCTGTCAAAGCACAGCCAAGAACAAAAGTAGTTTTCATGTAACCGGTTCAAGAGTCTCCTGGGGAGCACTGACACTAATCCCACCATTGAAGACGCACAGACCCCACCCACTGGGAAGCAGTTGGTCCAGCGTGGCCATCACTGCTCATTTTACAGATGAGCTGCCCCAGGTCACTTAGGTCATGTCTACACTAAAGGCAGGTTTTCAACCTTGCTCAAAGAATTTGGTGAAGATGGCCTCTCCCTCTCCCAACTCCTTTATGGCCTTTTGGAATGTGTACTGGAAAGTCATGAAGGTGATAATACTTCCATGACTGAAAGTTAGCTTTGAACTAAAAAGACTTGCATTTGAGTCCTTGCTCCTCTGCTTACTAGCTGAGCAGTTTTCTCATTATAAACTGAATCAGTGCTCTGTGTTGCAAAGAGTACTCATGCAGTTGAAATTTATTTAAATTTATTATTTATTGTAAGGATTCTGATATTCCTCATGAAACCAAAATATAGGATGCTATCAAGTCTCAGAGATGAATGGAAGCAGGGACATAGCTACTTGAAGCTGTAGCTATGCCTTTCATCCCTGTCTCATTCTGCCTATCTCCTCTCCTTGATCTTAACAGACGGTCTTTTTTACTCCTTTGGTTCACCTAACAGATGACACAATAGCTAACTGCTCCCAAGCTTCATGTATTTCAGTCCAGACACCCAAAGGGAGACTGACTTGGCTATCTTGGGACAAGCCCAACACGTTTCTGGGAAGGACCCACTGGCCCAGGTTTGGTCAGGTTCCCACTTGCTCTGATCAGCTGTAGCTGGTGTCTGGCCACATTGCAATGTGGCTACTTCTATTGTAAATGTGTATGTTTGAGGTGTGGGGAAGGGGTTGCCAAGAGGCAATTCCTGATCATGAGGTCCTGGGTAAACTGTGTCATAGGCACCATGTTGTGAGTATCTGATGAGATTACACAGTGTCAGATGTTTGAAAAAAGGCCTCAATGAATCGTGTCTGTTGTTAATAAGACCAGAATAGAGGGAAGCAGAAGAGATCAATAACCACAAATAATACAGCCAAACTTCCATTTTTAAAACTTACAGATATGTATCTTTAAGCCTTAACTTTATCTTTATCTTCCCTGTATCTTTAGTCTTTACCTTTACGATTTTGACCTATCTCACTTACAGAAAAGTTACAGAGGTAGATGTTGAGGTTAGCTGAAAATTAAATATTTTTCAGAGATTATCCAATCAGGTTGTTAATAAATTTGCTGTCTGTGTCCATATGTAATAGTTTGTGGCTGAAATGTTCATTGATTAGACACAAGCCAGGGCTGAATTGGTGGCTTGGACTCCATTCTTCCTAATCATCTTTCCTATTTTCTCTTCTCCTCTTCATCTACCTCTCCTGCCCGGCAATGGACAGGCCTACGAGAATGGGCTTCATTGTTTAAGGTAGTCCAAGGACATCTAACTAGGAATAATGGGATGGAATTCAGCAAGGGACAATTTATGCTGAATTATAAGAGAAATTTCCTAACAGCAAGATCTATTAGACTAGAGAATAGGCTCCCGAGGGAAGTAAGCACCATTGCCAGAGTCATTTAGACTCTGGCTCAAGTCCATAAGTAAAAATAAATTTGGTTGTCTCATTTTATTCTCCATTTGTGTGGACTCTGCAGCACCACTGAAAAGTTAGACAGAAACGACGTCAAGTAATTGACTTAAGGGAGGTCTGGCAAACTTGGGAAATATTTTGCCCTCGTTTTCTGAAGCACTGTTTTTGTTGCTGTATCTTTCATGAAATCCCACCACCTAAATTTAGGTAATTTCAGCAGGAGTTTCAGAGTGCCTCAACCATGTGGGCTGCATGACTCCATTTTCCCAGACTGCACCACTTCAAATGGCATCCGAAGGTCAATGCACAAGTTAACCAACCTGGGGTGCATGGGTCTCGGACACAGAGATCGGACCCGGGGTTGTGACAGGCCACCAGAAGCCGTGCCCCTCTAAAGGCGTGGTGTGAGCCTTCAGCTGATGTCTGCAAGCATCATGAAGACTTCTGAGTTCATCTCTTTAAAATTGATACAGACCGCGCACCCACATTTGTGGTTCAGAAAATAATGTCATAAATTATCATCCAGATGATCATTTCTGATGAAGTGATACATACTCTTTCCTCAGCATTTGAACGTGGTGGAAAATATTTTCAGAGTCTTTGTATTAGAAAAGCTCCTAGATAATTTGAGGTAGTCTAGTCTACCAGGTAACCAATGAAATTTACTGGGTTCCCAAAACGCAAAAGAATTTTTCAGCACAAATAAATGAAAATGAATGTGCGTTATTCAGGAGTTGGGGACCATGGAAAAATATTTGAAGCCTTCCAAACTTTTAACAAATGTTTACCTAGCAAGGTAAAATATGCCCATATCAACATATTCTTAAGTACTGGAAAACTGCTTCTGTAAAGTGTTCACTTTTTTGTTTCTTAGGATTCGTCGAAGTGTTAGACACACAGAAAGAGGGAGAAAATCATACAACTATCTCTTTCACTCCACAACAGTTCTTAATCCAGCAGAAAGCCATCAGAATTCTGCTCCTGATCTGTGTTTTCATTGGCTAGCATGTGAGTTTGCATACATGGGGCAGGAGGCAAGGTAATACCTCTCTCTTAATCAAGACAAGTGTATGTCTCTCAAGTAAACTTCCTTATTCATGTCACCGCTTTGTCAAATTATCAGGAGCAGCTCTGTCTTGTCTTGTTGCTCCCCTGGTCCAGAGAGGCCCTGGTAACATGATCCCCCATTTCCAACCAGCACATCTGCATTCTGGCAGCTGGAAGCAGGAGCAACTAGAAGGTTAGATGTGTGGCTTCTGTTCATTTCCATTGCTCAGAAGTTTTGCGTATGGCCGCACCTGGTCAAAGGCGGGCTGGTAGGATAATTTTTATTCTGGATAACCATGTGCCCAGCTACATATTTAATTACTATAAACTAAAGGGACACTTACAAGGTAGAAAATGTTTTCCACCATCTTTAAATGCTGGAGGTAAGTATGTGTCTTATAAAAACCAGGTGAAAATGACACCTTCCACAGGGGTCTCGAGACAACGTTCTGGTGTTTGTGTTCTCCGGAGCCTCAGTGGTAGGGAGGCTGGAGCTACATGTATTGTATTTTTAATACAACTTGGTGGATCGTGGAGCTTTTTCTTGGTGAGGGCACAAGGTTATTAATTCATTAATTGCCACTATTTCTAAGATGGCATAAAAGGGTTCGACACCAGAAAACTGGAGTCCTTCCTGTTCATGAATTGCCAGACCCATCATTTTCAGTGTTTTATAATTTTATTCCCAGATAAAAATGTGTTATCCAGTTTCACAGTCATTTGGTTCCAGCTTTCCTTCCTTTATTTTATCACTTCTGTTTCAGGAGAGAGAGCTGAGATTTAACCAAGGAAGTACAAATATAATAGGAAGTACAAATCTGGCTTTCTAATAGTGGGTCTGCAGCTGCCGGAACTGTAAATACATCTGTTTTTGTGCTGGTTGGAACAACAAAGTATCCATTATGATGATTTGACATAAATTCTGGCATCTCCTTCTGGGGATGGCAGATCATTTACAAATACTCAGGTATCTGATGTTACAAATTTGCTAGGCTCCAGTTAAATGAAACACCACTTAAAATATAGTTTTAAACATATTTTTTGTTTAAACAAGCATAATAAAGTCAACAACATCTTAACTACAGGGGCACACAGTAGGTGTGCTGGTGACATGGGTTATGATGGACTCACTGCAAAACACCCAGCATTATTTGCTAATAATCACATAGTGACTGCCTGGCAATTCCGCTAAGCACAGTGGTAACTGTGAAGTCAGTTGCACATTGGACAACATGGTAAGTCGCTTGAGTCTCTGCTGCAAAGTCTCCCCACAAAAGGGATGCCCCCCAAAATATATTGGTGACAGAAGAACAAGCAAGAGGAAATGAAGGGCTACACCCAAACCCAAAGCAACCTCATACATGTGCTTGGTGGTGCTCATGAACAAATATTGGTTTTCTTTTTCATTTTGGAGAAATACAGATGAATAATGTTTCATGGGAAAAATAGGTTCCCAGCAGACTGTATTTAAGAGACCCTTATTCAACATGTCAGAGTGGAGAGCTCATGAGTGTGGAATCATATAAAACCAGACTCAGATCCCACTCCACTCACCAGCTCTGCGAGTGCCAGTGCCCTGTAGAGCACTGGCAAATGGGGTTAATAACACCTAGGGCTGCTATTAAGATCAACAGGGTAACAAATGTAAGTACCTGCCACAAGACGATTATTTCATAATAATTAATAATAATTAATTTTACTTCCTAGTTTTGCCTGACTTGAAGGGTGAATCCCACAACTAACATCAAGGTTTCTGCAATTTCCTAGTCAAATTCTGGACGAATGTAGAGGCAGTTTTACTTCGTTTTGAGCTACACGGAATCACTTAGATTTATTGATTCATTTGCTCATTCATTCATTCAACAAATAGTCACTGTATTCTAGTACCTGCGAATGTATCCTATATTTTACAGGCAACTAGTTAATATTAAACAGTAGTATCTTTAATTCTTACTGTCAGGGAATTGTCCAAGGGCGTCCCATAAGAATCGTTATGGTTTTTCCCAATCAGACATTAAGCAGGAATTAATTCTTACCACAAAAAGGAGTTAAAAATGTGACTCCTATTACCACAATACACCAATTCTGGGAGAACAAAAGTCAGGAAACAGAAGGCAGAATCAAACACGGAGAGGGAAAGATGCTGGGCCAAGCGAATAGAGGCTCGGAAGGAGGGTCTGCTGAGACGTGCTTACAGGGAGTGCAACAAAGTCTACACACGCAAAGGCTCCGTGGTCTCCAGGTGGCCGGATGAATCAGTGACCCAAGGCTGGAACTGGGACTGGCGGGGCACTAAAGGCGCAGGCTAAAGTGGGAGAACTGCAGGGTTCTGGCTGGGATGAGAAAAGATGTCATGGTCTTAGCTGCCCTGGTTTAGGATTCTCATGGTTATTTCAGCGGGAGCGTCATACTGGAATTCCACTGGATGGTTTCATGGCTTGTGAACTATGATTACAGTGAAATCTGATGTGTGAAGAATACGTACGATTCTAATTCCACAAAGGGGGTTCAGTTATTCTTAATAAATCCTTTTGCTATTTTTAGAAGGAAAAAGTTAAGAAAGCCCTCCCAGGTAGGAGAACTAAGACAGCAGCTCCTGGGCAACCTCTGCCTTCGCTGGGACTGTGGCCGTCAGAGTGTGCTCTGTGTAGTGGAGACTGTGTCTTAGCCACTGTGGGCTCCACACGGTAGAAAACAGGAGCTCTGCCCTCATGCACATGCATCAGTCTCTAAGATACCGACAAGGATTTGTCATCTTCTCCTCCCACAACTCTCCTCTCAGTATGGAACCCTGCTCAGTGCCACCATCAGCCTTGTAATTGTTCCAGGCTGGACTGTGGGTGTCCCCATCGGACTGGACTTGACGCATCTTCCCTCATAATTAAGTAAACACCGAGTCTGGATGTTTTGACCTTGCTAATCTCTTGCATATCTCTCTGTATTTTCATTGTTATGTTCTCAGTTCAGGAAGAAATACAATCACACATCTGGGTGACTCTCACGGTCTTCCTGCCTTCTGTCTCAACCAATTCCAACTACTGATCCAGGCCCACCTTAGCTTGGGTATCTGACCTCTGAGCTTGCCACTGAAGCCTTTGCTGTCCAGGCTCCTGACAAGTGAACCTGCCATTCCATACCAGTCTCTTCCTCTCTCTCTTTCTGTCTCTGTCTCTGTCTCTCTCTCCTCCCCTGGCCCTCTTCCTCTAGGCCTTGATACAAGCAGTTACCTGGCAGATAATTCCAATCAATTGTTTAGTTCTCCTCTTACAAGTTGCCTTTTCTGGGATGCTCCTGGACCCCTCCATTTGGTCAGGCCGCTCCCACGAGTAGCTCCGTGGTATTTACTGTTCAGCCTATCTCTGCCCCAGCAGTGTCTGGTGCCCTCATTTGTTTACACAGATGCTCTCTTCAGCTAGATTGGATGCTCCTGGAGTCCAGCGCTGTGGTCTTGAGTCTGTGTTTCCTACCATGTGGCACAGGCCTTGCCAAGAGTCAAAGGTAGTTGAATGAATTAATGAACAGTGAAGAACTGTCCATGCCCTGGGAGCAATTTGGATGAAGTGGGGTGAAAATTCAGCCAAAGAAAGACTATGTTCTGTTGGGGTTTCAGGGAAGGTTCTGGGGGGAGTGGACAAGCTGTGCATTAGTGGCTAGCAGGATGTGCAGATTCGGAGGTCTGGGTAGAAGGAGGGCTAGATTAGGAAGGATAAGTTCAGTATCATCAGGAAAGTGGGGGCAGGTGTTGGCAAGAGCTCTAGACTTGTGATATTGTCATTCACTCCAGGTGAAGGGGATGCCTGATGCCACAGAGGTAAACGGAGGCCATTAGGAGAGAGGAGGTGGCTCAAGGGCTGTAGAGAATACCCAAATTCATCAGGCAGGAGGGGAGAGGGTGCACAAAAGAAGATAAGAAATGATCAGTTAGGGGCAAGGGGAGATGAGTGTGTGCCACTGAAGCCCAGGGAAGAAGAATGTTCATGGGGCAGGGAGTGCCAAACTACGTAGAGTGAGTGGCGCAGGCTGGAACATCAGATCGGAGCACTGGGAGCTCAGGAATCACTTGGAAACAGCTGCATCGGTGGAGTAGTGTCAACACAGGGGAAGAAGGACAGGAAGGCGAGAAAGGGTACACTTTGACTCTTGGTCCTGCGAGACGCAAAGGCTGCAGTGATGAGGGAGGCCCTGGACGAAGCAAGAGCAGGCAAAATGAAACAAGTGCAGGCCCAGGAGAAGGCCAGCCTGGAAGCGTGGGAGGCAGAAAGGTGGAAGCATTGCGAGGTGGAGAAAAGAAGGCAAGTCAATAGCAGCACAGCTTTTCTGCTCTGGGGAGCAGGCGGCAGAACTATTTGAAAAAGTGCAGGGCTGGGATTCCAGGCTGAAGAAACTGTCCAAGATGCTGAGAAGTGACTAGAAGGGCTGACAGGGAGAGGTTGGAGCATGTTCTCACCATGACTTGCAGCAGATCCCGCGGAGGCTGGGTGCATGGTTTATGGTGGAGTCAACTGCTTGGTTCTCTTCAGCAGGTCGCAGGCCTCGGGCGGAGCGAAGGCAGCCCATGGTGTGGCTAACTGGGCTAGGGTCAGGTCGGTGAGACCAGGCCTGGGGCCAAATGGGCTTAGCGGGATGAGGATAAGAGTATTTGAAAACAATATAACAATGTTTCAGCCAAAATAACCCGGCGGGGGGTGGGGGGTGCGCTTCTATTTGTATTCCTGTGGCTTGGCTCATTTCTACAGTTGTTTGCCTTTTCAGAGGAAGCATGATTTCCCTTTGCAATTCTTCTTGGTGCTGGTTTGTATTCATCCGACTGTCTCTGCTATCAATATGTGTTGATAATGTGCATTTTATAGGTCATTCAACAATGTATTTTGGTTCTTTTGGTCTCTAAGGTAGAATACCTAAATGTAATACGTTAACTATGCAACTCAATTTTATTCCTATGGAAAACACGTTCAATATACATTTCCTTGCAATTTAATGTTCTCGGAGCATATTTGTGACCCAGCGTGCTTCTTTATGTTGACATATTGTGCATCGGGTTTCATTAGTCAGATGCTATGTCACATCACATATGGAACATGAGGAAAAGTGACATTAATGACAATCTGGTGACATTCAGTACTATGCGACACATCAGGTTAAAAATAAAACAGGCAAACAAAAAAGATCTTTCTTATTTCCAGTAAGGCCTTTTCTTTTTTTTTCTTTCCTTTCCTTTTCCTTTTTTTCTTTTTCTTTTCTTTTTTTTTTTCTTACTCATGACTGCACTCTGTCTGGATCAGGCGTGAATTTTTACTGGCAAGGTTCTGTGGGTAACTAGTGATGCAGATATCAGCCCGCCCACTGCATTTACAGGTGAAAGGAAAGGAAGGGGAAGATTTCTGCTGAAGTGTTCATTGCCTCTTAAGTCTCCATTTTATTTATTTGTTTATTTTTTAAAAGGAGCCTCACTCTTGTTGCCCAGGCTGGAGTGCAGTGGCATGATCTGGGCTCACTGCAACGTCTGCCTCCTAGTTCAAACCATCCTCCCACCTCAGCTTCCCGAGTAACTGGGATTACAGGTGCCCGCTACTATGCCCAGCTAATTTTTGTATTTTTAATAGAGATAGGGTTTCACCATGTTGGCCAGGCTGGTGTTGAATTCCTGACTTCAGGTGATCCACCCACCTCGGCCTCCCAAAGTGCTGGGATTACAGGCCTCTGCACCGAGCCTGAAGTCTTCAATTGTCCAAACTGTTCAATTATAACACTTCATCCTGTGCATGTCTGCTCATGTGCCATTCAGCTTTGGCAGGGTGGGTCTAGAGAGAGGTGGTGGGTGCCTTGGAGCAGAGGCCTGCCAGACTGACCAAGAAATAGTTCAGAGGCAAGTGCGGACTTCAGATGAAATCACTGGCAGACAAAGCACAAAGCTTGCTATAATTTATGGGCTGCAATCTCTGGCATCCAGTGAAGAAAACTCACAAAGCATTGAGACCTCTGATAAGGCCACCCAGTCACAGAGGTTGAAGGGCTAAGACCTAAAGGAAGGAGCCTTCTGGAATCTCCTCTCCATGAAAAAGAGGGCTTCAGCTGAGCCACAGAGGTCTCCAGCTCCTGCCCGTTCTCTCCTGGGGGCTCCACCAGGAAGAATTGCCCCATTGCCCCTGAATTCATCCACTCCTGTCCCTCCTGCCCTAAGATGTTCTGTGTGAACATCCTGCCCTAAGATGTCCTGTGTGAACAGGATGACATGTGGCTAACTGGAGATGGGGAAGTGAGTGAAAAGAATAGAGCATTCCTTTCTGAATGGAAGTCTTAATTTTCAGATTCTGTTTTTAAAAAGTGCAGAAATACATGGAGCTCTTCCTTTAAAATGTAGGTATACTGTAATTTTCTACTTTTTAAATCCATGTGCCTTATTCTGGTGCTGTCTTTATATTCATCACAATATGTTTTGGTCAGCATTTAAACAACTGGCTGCCTGGATTTCTGGATGCCAGATTTAGAGAACTGGGTTGTTCACGCTGTCTTACTGCTCCCGCTAACCCCTGGATGCCACCGGGCAACACCTCACAACAAGACCCACATCTCCTGCTCCTGGTTCAGGGACGCATCACTCTACTTCGTTTCTTCCGTGTTCTCTTCGGAGAACACGATGTCCAAATACCTTGGATTTTTCTTAATTGACTGTGTGTGCCAGGGGAGAATTTATCGTGCAAGTTTTGTTGTAAGCAACAATCTCTACTTTCCTCTTTTCTTGGAGATTTTTTTGGAATGAAGAGGGGCAGAAACCAAGTGGTCACTGGTCTCCAGAACTTCATGGACCTGGTGCCCGTGCCAGAGGCTCTGTGGTTCCCTACTAACTTTTGGGTCCCTTTAAAATTTCTGCAATGATTGGTGGCAGTAATTTGGGTGGAGTTACCTCAAAATCATGTTGTCTCCTTACATTTTGTTTGTTCATTTACCGTCTACTTCCTATTCACAGCCCCTTTTATCTCTACCCCACGTGACAAGACCAATACTATTGCCTTTCAGTGGGGACAGGGGTGGATTCAGGCAGAGGCAATATATCATTCAATTGATTATAAGCAGAGGAACTGCGTACTCAACACAAAAATTATGCTTGGAGGAATCATCTTGTCTAATTCTGTGTTTTCACTGTCATGTATCTGAATTCATGGACTGCATTATCAGACATTCTTAAATGTCTTATCGTGTGTGTTAGTGTCTTTGGGTGCTGTACCACATTACCACAAACTGGGGGGCTTCAAATGTCAGAGAGGTGTTCCCTCACAGACCTGGGGGCCAGAGGTCTGAAATCGCGGTGTTACGGAGCCAGGCTTCCTCTGAAGCTGTAGCAGAGGGGGTGCCTTTGCCTCTTCCAGCTCCTGGTGTTTGCCGTCAATCCCTGGCGTTTCGGGGGCTTAGTGGCTGGGTCATTCCTGTCTCTGCCTTCGTTGTCACTTGACATCCTCTCCATGTGTCTCTGTCTTCAAAAGTGGCCTTCTGATGAGGGCACTAGTTATGTTGGAGTGGGGGCCGTTCTCCTCCAGTGAGACCTCCTCTTACCCAATTCCCTCTGCAGAGGTGCTGCTTCCAAGTAAGGCGCTGTTCCGAGGCGCTGGGGGTGGGACTTTAACATAGTCTTTTTGGGGAACACAGTTCAGCCCTCGGCACTGGGAGCTTAGCATATCAATCCCAGCAATGACGACCATCAACAGTGAACCCACAGGGGCCTGGTGCCACCTGCTTTGGTAGAGCTGGCTCTGCAATTGCCCCTGGCAGGATCCTCTTCTACAGTTCTCGATGGATTCTGTGGCCCACCAGAGCCAAGATCCTCTATTCCCCAAACAACTACAATCATTGAGTTCAGAAGCATTTATTGAAAACCAAAAGCCTACACTAGATAATTTTACAGGACAGTTAGAGTAGATGTATGGACAATGAATTGCTCATTCCCCTTCATGGAGGAGTCCTGTTTGGTTCAGTGTTTCTTTGCTTTCCTTCTATTTACACAAGTGTTGTGTTTCCCCAGTGGGAGCCTGCCCAGGTCCCCTGCCCCTGTTCTCTCCACCTGGTTCTCTGCTGCACTGACTACCAGCCTCACGTTCTCTCCTGCCTCCACGTGGTGCTGGCTGGAACAGGCCCCAGAGGACTTCTCCCCCTTGGGTGAAGAGCAGCCTTCCCATCCCAACTGCTTCTTTCTCTCCCTTGTGATGCTCTCTCCCTCTCGCAGATCTGTGCTTTTGTACTTCAAGCAATGTCAAAACCATCCATCTGCTGAACAGGGCCGTGTTCTCAGCTCCTCTCTTCCTCTGAGGTTATTCATCTCTCCATACTGGGACCTCAGCATTCTGTTCACTTAGGCTAGTTTTCCGCAGTGCTCACCACTAAAACTGGTCAAAACACAAAACAAAACAACTTTCAGAGAAATATAAACATGATTGTTTCTCTTGTTTATTCACCTTCAAGTGGCCCCAATGCACCTGCCTTGTAAGGTCAATAGGATGCCTGGAGTGGGGCTTGTAGCTCTCCGTGACAGGGGCTAGGTCCTTACAGGACTTCTTGCCCTTGGGGAGTGAGCTCCACCTGCTACATTGAGGACCCCAATCCCGGCATGCTGAGACACAGAGATGAGCTGCTGCAGTTGCAGGAATGATGGTTCTGGAGTTTGGTTGCTGTAAAAGAGGGCAGGAGGGACAGTGCTGGCCACTGTCACACTCTGCAGAGGTGAGATAGGCTGACCAAGGCATCAATGACCTCATCAGAATGCAGCCAAAGTGGCCAGCACAGACCAGAATGAGGTCATGAGGGCCAATAAGTGAGAAGACCCAGTAAGGAGGTGTGCAGGGCCGGCAGCCCTCAGATGATCAGAAAGGCCAACGTCATTGATCAGTAGCTCTGCACTGGGTTGGGATTAAAGAGCAGAGTTTTACTTATGGAGCTGCCATGGGCTCAGTGGAGGTGCGCGAGTGGCAGGAAAGCATGGTGCTGGCTCTGTGATCGGACCCATCGGCCTTGTTTATTGCTTTTCAGCCCTGGCAGAGGGCCTAGAATCTAGTAAGTTTCAGTAACTATTTTTTGAATGAACAAATGGTGAGTAAAATCAGGTATTTTTTTTTCTTTTGGAATATTCTCATTTTGAAGACTTGGGGATCATTTTATATGCATTCATGAAGTCAGTTGTAGGCATAGTATCCACCAGCTTTCTTCCCGATTGTGCCATGTTAGCTATTTTGGCACCAATGGAGTCTTTCTTAGGAGGCAAAGATTAGAGGACAACGGAAAGTGTAAACTGAGAGTTCGAATCTACTTGGTGTTATTCAAACTTGAAATGTATAACTAATGAAAGGAAATAGACTCTAAGTATCAACCAATATATATAACTTAAAATTTATAAACAATACATGTATATCATCTATCTATCTATATCTATCTATCTATCTGTCTGTCCATCCATGTATCTATCTATCTACCTATCTATCTACATCATCATCACCACCACCACTATCACCATCACCATCTCTCAGTCTGGTTTGTACATGTGTCCTGAGAGCTGTCTGAAATGGTTTTTGCCTAATGTTAGCAATGGTGACTTGTGGTTTTATAAGAGACATCCTTTAGATAGATGGATGGATGTGGATGGTGGTAAGGAATTAGGCATTTATTTGTTTGTTTTCTTTATGCTGACATGGATTATCTGAGTACAGTTACATGGCCAAGTTTTATTTTCCACGTTGTACAGTTTTGACTTTAAATATCAAATACTCAAAAGATATATTGGTATCTGCTCAGTGCCAGGCACTGTTGGTGCACTGTGGACACAGTGGTGAGTAGTGAAGATGGACATCCTGTCCTCAAGCTTGCATTTTATATAACAAGTTGCAGAAAAAGTTTAAATTAGACCAAGTATGGAAGATTACTGGGCCAGTGTTCATTTAAGCAAAATATTGTAAGTGTGAATTCACAGAGCACTTCCTAGTTTAGCTCCCCTCTAAGGATAAATTCAGATTCCATTTATTTTTAACTTAAGCCGATTAGATCAAAACAAAAGCATAATATTGGTGAAATGTAGCCCTGTATGCAAATGACATTTTGGAATGTATTCATGTGTCCAATTCGATCTGAGGTTCCACCATGTACAATCTGCAAGAGCTGCTTCAGCAGCCCAGGTCCATCCTGTTCTGAGTTCATCCCAGTGGTGTGCTGTTAGGCCGGGCACGGTGGCTCAAGCCTGTAATCCCAGCACCTTGGGAGGCCGAGGCGGGTGGATCACGAGGTCAGGAGATCGAGACTATCCTGGCTAACATGGTGAAACCCCGTCTCTACTAAAAATACAAAAAAACTAGCCGGGCGTGGTGGCGGGCGCCTGTAGTCTCAGCTACTTGGGAGGCTGAGGTGGGAGAATGGCGTGAACCCGGGAGGCGGAGCTTGCAGTGAGCCGAGATCACGCCACTGCACTCCAGCCTGGGAGACACAGCGAGACTCCGTCTCAAAAAAAAAAAAAAAAAAAAAAAATATCATGTGTAGTCGCTGGCTGGGCCTAATATGAGGGTTGCATTGCACATCCCTGGAGTTCTGGATCAAAGCCAGGCCCCCTGCAGCAGAGGGACATGAGTAAAGAATCTCTTGGCTTGGTCCTGGGCCTCGGTGGAGACTGAGTGTCTGGCCATAGGCATCACATGACCACGCAAGCAGAGTTGTTCATCAAGAGCTGGCTGTTTTTAGACTCACCAAATCATAAGATTGGACAGGCATGGCAGCAATTTCCACGGGAGCAAAAAGATATGCCCCAATGCATGGAGATGATGAATGTAAGTTATAGTCTTAGACCAATGGCTGCAATGGGAGCTATAGGTCATCCTACTAACTTTCTCCTTGTCAATTTCCCCCCGACATTGTGACTAACAACCACCTTGAAGATGTCATGACAGTATAAAGCAAACGTAATGTGAGTGGATTTGAGCAAAGCAAGGGGTGAAGTGTAATGAATATTGTCAGTACTTCTCCCATATTCCCTAGAATCCCCTCTCGGTGTCTTTCCCTTCGCCCCCACTCCAGCATCTGGATGTTTTTGCCTTTGATGACTGCTACCTGCAATGCTTCTTTGAAAGATGGCCCTTGGGCTACTGGAGTCACTTTTATTACATGTGCAGAGAGCTGGAAGTACCTAGGAGTTTCTGTTCCCTTGATGCAGACCTTAGCCAATGACTGAGAAGTTCAAGAGTACAGAAACTCAGCTCCATTGTTTCAGATCAAGACAACTCCTAGGTATACTTTACACTTCTGAATTATCCTGAAGGACCAGACTGGAACACTTGCTGTAGGATTTTGCCTGAAATCACATCCCTGTTTGGTCTTCCCCCTTCCCAACCCTGCTTTCTTCTTTTTTTTCATTAGTTTCGCCAGGGAACACTTTCTTAATAAATAAGTCGTTGCACATGAAGTCTTATCTCAAGTTCTGCTTCTGGTAAAACTGAGCTATGACACTGTTTGTCTCTTCTTCTTCACCAGGATTTAAGATCCTGGAGAGCTGAGATGGTTTCTTATAAGTTCTTGAGTTTTCAATCATTATGCGCAGTACAAGGCATGGACGTCATAGACAACCATTTAAGTCTCAACAAAATCCTTGAATCACTGTAACAAACTTCAAACGATTATATATTTATATATAATTTACAGGAAATGAAATATTTGCTTACTAAATTGAGATGTGATTTGTCTTTTTTTTTTTTTTTTTTTGCAAAATGATGGGAAGCTATTCATTTTTGAAATCTTCATTTTATTTTGACATCTTCCAGCATGATTCAGATACTACTCATTATAAAGGGTCCATCACTTTCTCATCAAGGTGAGGAATGACACAAAAGAAATGCCTCATGGCAATAAAAATTTATTTTTAAAGTAAAGTTTGATTTTCTAAGATCTCACAGCATACAAATGAATTTCCCTTTCCACTTGGCTATCATAATATTCACAGAAAATTACAATAAGATGAATCATTCACATCAGTCAGAAATTCATGATTTTAAGATCTCATACAATGCCTCTGATAAGATAATGTGTAAGGAAAGAACATAATTGAAGTAGCAGACAAGGCTCTCCCTTTGATAAAGATGACAAAACCCTCCCGTCAAAAACATGGGACCCCTCATTACCCATTCTCATTCCAAACGTTTTTAAAAGATATGTTCTTGGCTTACTTTGGTAATATGATATATGTGTGTGATTGAAGAGAAGCTGACCATCTGAAAAATAGCAGTTTCAGAAAGTAATGTGAACAGCAAATGGGGCAATGAACTGAAATGCATTGGAGGGAAAGATGCTCTCCTAAGTGTGAGCAGAGCCAAATCCAGGCCCTGTGGACGATGGGCAAATACTGAGAAATAGGCAGTGGGTGAATCTTCATTGGCATCACCATGACATTGTTCTTTCTTCTCACTTTGGGTTCATGCCGTAGATTTGCACCTTCTGTCCCTACCTGAGGTTGGTCCTCACCTGTAAGTTATGGTCAGTGAAATGGGAGCAGAATGCTGTGTCACTTTTGGGCTGGAGCATTTGGTGTGGGAGACCCCCTGGAGCTCTCTTTACTTCTGCCATGACAGCTGGAAATGTGCGAGATTGTGGTGACATTGTCAGCCTGGAACCCAAGGCAGGGACCATGCTGAGCACAGCGCCACCTTTAGCTAAAGTGAGGATACAGTGGGAATAAGAAAAAAGAGAGGTGAGATGTGGGTCAAAGGTATCAAGTTTCAATTAGACGGGAGGAATAAGTTTTAGTGGTCTATTGCACAGCATGGTGACCATAGTTTATAGTAATTTATTAACTATTTTAAAATTGCTAAAATAGTAGGTTGAAAATATTCTCATCAGAAAGAAAATTAAAAGTAGGTGAGGTGATAGGTATAATTAGCTTGATTAATCTTTCAACAATGTAGACTTATTTCCAAACATAACATTGTACTGCATAAATATGTACAATTAATCTTTGTCAATTGAGAACTTACAGTTTTAAAAAAAGAAAAAAAATATTTGTAATGTTAAGCTACTGAGATAATAAGATTGCTTTCACAGAATACCAGCCCATCTTGCCGGATCTGGAAGGTAATGTTTACCTTCCCCTTGATTTCCTACCATTCTTCCCTAACTTTCTCCCGTTCTACATTTCTTCCAGTCAGTCCCCCAGGCTCCCATGAGTTCTGTCTCTCATTCCTCCAAACAAAACTTATGGAGAAATTAATTTAGACTAGGGCATAATGAAGCTTAATTTATTGTATCTTTCTGTGGTATTTTTGTAAGTAAGGACAAAATTTAAGGCAAATAAATACATAATGGGTAATTCAGATTCAAGATAGACAAACATATTGTTGGGAAAAGAAGGTCTGGCGAAAGAAATTCCCTGCAAGAGTCTTCCATCACTCATCTGCTGTAAGCCCTTGCGGAGCATTAGGATTCAAACGTGGTCTCTGGCACTCGGCAGAACTGGGTAGAAATGCTCTTACTGTCATTAGTTTTGTGACATTAGGAAAGTCATGTTAATATCCAAGCCTTAGTTCTACATCTGTGAAATGGACAAATGCATATGACTTGGGGTCGTTATGAAGATTTAGTGGAAATAATGTATATGTTCTTTATTGAGTGTCTAATAGTTACAAATAAATCTTTTTATTATTACTCTCCCTATTACTTAACAAGCTCTTTCACTCCACTGTATGGTAAACAACTTAAAAGGTATTATCACTGATATTTTAATTTGTGATCACTTCGAAAATTCCCCTTAGTTTTCATGGTTAGTTACCATGTGTACTGAGTGCTCTTAGATCTTTAATTTCTCAGAGCTATTCCTCTCCTGTCTAAATGAGTAAAATCAGTCTCATTTAAAAAAAAAATCCATAGCCTATATGTCTTATATATGCATTTTTATTATTTTTTTCTCCATAGAAGGCTAAAGGCTTAGCCCATATATTCCTTGGCATTTTCTAACAATCGAGTGGGTCATGCAGTTTCCCTGGGTCACAAGACAGTTCATGACAGCGTTGCTCAGTTTTATACAATCCACTAGCCAGATAATGAATTTACATAAGAATCCAAGATGGAGGGAAGAAGGTTTTAATTTCATTCTAAATATACATATACATACACACACACATATAGACCCATACATACATATATACACACAGATATATACATATATACACACATACATACATATACATACAAATATTTTGTACTTAATAAGGGGAAGAAAGTTATGGAAGAAAGATATTAAAGAAGGGTAGGAAGGAAAATGAAAGATAAACACTGCCTTCCATATCAGGCAAGATGGGCTGGTATTTTGTAGAAACAATCTCATATATATATATAGTGTGTATATATATACACACTATTCTACTAGGTATTATAGAATATATATTATATATAGTATATATACTAGTATATATAGTGTATATGTATAGCATACATAGCATATATACTAGTATATATGGCCAGAGTGGCCAGCACTGACCAGAATGAAGTCATGGGATCCAGTACGTGAGAAGACCCAACAGGGAGGAGTGCAGGGCTGGCAGCTCTCAGACGATCAGAAAGTATACCTGGTAATCTTTGGTAATGAGGACAATATGATCATTTGTTGCTTTTTAAAATAAATTTCATAGATATTTTAATTTTTAAAAATTCCTCAAAAATGCACAGTAGTTCTACCTCATTTTCTTGGTACATCTTTCCAACATCCCATGGGCCCTCAACTCAATAGGCAAGGGCAGTTCATATATCTAAAAGTCTAAACCCCTGGGAAAATGTTTTCCATGCAAATTGTGAAACTATGACAATAAATTATTCTAAAAGAGAGTGATTAAATTAAATAAACACATTTTAAAGATGTGACTTTTAAATGGCAAAACCACAATTACTTTTGCACCAACCTATACTATATATCTAGAGATGGATACAGTAGAATCAGGTCTGACTTCCAAAGTGAGTCTAACCTATCTTTTGTATTAAGATTTTAACCATGATAGGATATGGTGGAGGTTTTCAAAATTTTGAAAACAGGATTGTGAGTCAGAAACATCTAGGTTTACTCTTCCTTACCGGCCATGTGACCTTGAATAGCTCAGTTTTATGAACGTGAGTTTAGTTTCTTTACTTATTAAAAATGGGAGTAAGAGCTGTCTTCTTAATGTTATAGGTTCTTCCCAGGTATCAAATGACATATATATGTGGAATATTATACAAATGAGGCAACTGTTATCATGCTTATTATCTTGAGGGAGGTCCATGTCATGTACGGAGTAAACATGTGGATTGGCTGAGTGGGATTAAGAGCACAAGAATCTTAAGGCTAATAATTCCATTTTGGTTGGTTCAAGTCAGAACTTGAGTCAGTGTCTTTAAAATGTATTAGTTTAATCACCCCCTTTAAAAATAATTCATTGACACAGTTTCACAATTTGCATGGAAAACATTTTCCCAGGGGTTTAGACTTTTAGATGTATGAACTGCCCTTGCCTAGTGAGTTCTCAGGCCCATGGGATGTTGGAAACACGTACCAAAAAAAATGCAATGGAGCTACTGTGCATTTCTGAAGGTTTTCTAAAAATTAAAATGTCGATGAAATTTATTTTAAAAAGCAACAAATGAGTGTATTGTCCTCATTACCGAGGATTACCACATTCTAAAACGACTTTCCTTTTAGAAGAAAGGCTTTTCATTTCCCCATCCCCGCTTTCTCTCCCCACACCTACCGTGAGTGTGTTTGTCTAGAATGTTGGCCAAACCACAGTTTAAACCCATAAGAGACTGTTCTTTTATTAAGACTTAATTCAATACAGGCTTAACTAATCTAAAACTGTTTTGTTTTTCAGAGTAATCCTAATACATGTGCACTGCAGCCAAAACTTTCTTCTGTGTTTTCAGCAGAATGCAAAAGAGTGGCACTGATCAAATCTCTTCAAACTGGAAGGGGGCCTATGGTGGGAACACAAGCCCCTTAGTTGCAGCGACATTGATGATGGCCGGGGAAAGCTTGTCATTTGGCAACTAATAAGAAAAGCAGAGGGCTTCTCAGTCATGGCTTCTTGCTTAGGACTGGATGGAGACTGAGGAGCATCACTCCAACAATGTATGACTGATGAGGACAAATTGAGAAACCGCAGCTTAGTGCTCATCCTCCTGAGAGAAGGCAAAATATAGGCCACATGTCCCCCAAATTCCCGATGCTTGGAAGACAAGAGCCTACAGAAATGCCAAATGGATTCTTAGCATATTTTACAGCAGCTTTGAATAATGTTTTCCTTTTTCATTCCTAGTCAATCTAAGCTTTCTTTAAATATATATTTTTCCCTTCTGCATAAAATCTTTCTGAAAGGACTGATGGATGAGAATTCACAGGTAAGTTCTTTAAGTTCTTTTTTTTTTCTGATTTTCCTTTCATTCCCCTGCATTTGGAGAGTCTTTCAAACTCCCAATTTGAATGGAAATAGAGTTTGGCAATTTGGGAATTTTCTATTGCCCACAAGAATCCCCAAATGAGTGTTTGCTCTGTCAGACCCTGTACATCACAGCAACCTCAAACATAAAAATGCACTCTTTCCAAATCTAATGTCCTTAAACGTTCATTATGGTGGGTAAACTTTAGTGGTTCAAATGCTCGTGATACACACTGCAGAAGAGCTGGCACACTTGAAATTCTACTCCACTCGCAAATGCAAACAGAAAATGCCAAAGGAATGTGAGACACAGAATGATCAAAATAATTTTCGGTATTATTCACTCCAGGAAAAATGGCTTCTTTGGTTAAAAAACATAAATTGCCGGTCAGCTAAATCTGCTAAGATTGATGGCAAGTACAGCTGCCACACTGAGTCAGAAAAATACACTTTGACTCAAACACAAATGTGGTTTCGCCAGTGCATGTTTAGGGTAAGCCACAACTTTCAGTCTCTCTGGATAGACACAACCACACTCCTTTCCAACTCTCTTACTCCGAATTCCTGATTTTTGCAGTTTATTTTCTCTTCATATGACTCAAGAAACACATTTTAAAAAATAAAATCACAAAAAGGAGGCAGGAATGTTTAATAAGGTTTTTATTTGTGTTTGTTTTCCCCAGTGTTTGTCCTTTTCTGGTTCCTGACAAGCCACTTTTAAATTTCTTAAACCAGGGCCTTCTCAAGGGCAAAAGCAGAGAGTTCTGGAAGACATGATGCTTTCTGTCTTTTGTAAAAAGTCTGAACTTGGAACTGAGTACAGAGATCATGAGATGGAAGTGATTGAAAGGAAGCTCCTTCAGATCCAGAGGGAATGAACTTGCATGGCAGCCAGGCCCAGGTGGTGCCAGGCACGTGGCAAGAGCTGAAGACACAGAGGCTCCACTTGCTTAGGGAGGCTGGGTCCAGCCCTGCAGACAGCTCCTGGACCCCAGGTTCGACATGGGGGCCACAGAGAGCCTCTTAGGAGACCACACAAGGAGCACAGATCAAAGACCAGAGCTTCCTGGTGGCACGCCCTGCCCGGGGCCCTTGCACTGCTCCCATCCTGGGTGGGTGAGGTGGGGACACCCTGGGATGACTGAGGCTGGATAAATGCACTGCGGCTCCCCTCAGTGTCCTGTGTAATTTGGCATTAGGAGAACAAAGGTTTGGGCATTTCTTAAGCATCCTATTATTTAAGAGAAGAGTATGCATATTATTAAAGAAGTTAAAAAACAGTACAAAGCACTTGAAAAAGTCTTGAAAGTTAGTGAATGATTAAAATCACCCCTAACTTCACTGCTTAGAGATAGTGATTGTTAATGTTAGGGTGTATTTCTTCCTAGCTTATTTTTCTATGTATAAATATATGCGTGTGTGTGTGTGTGTGTATATATATATATATATTTCTTAATAAGTGAGATTTTACTTGGTACATAATTCTGAATCCTCTTCTCACATAATATGTAACAGGAACTTTTAAATTCATTATTAAAAAGAGGTACCATTAATGGATAAATGCTATTCCATCACATGGGTTAATCTACTTTCTGTCACTCTTTCTTTGGCTGATATTGTAGCTATGTGGGATGAGCGCCAATGAGCTGTGTCCATCCTGTGGTGGGATGGGCCAGACAGAGTCCAGTTCCACCAGAGACTGAGCACATCACTGGATGTCAAGGCCATCGTTGTTGAAGGGGAGGAAGGGGCTGCCGGAGTTCTCTCTCCTGGCTGTTCCTCTTGGCCTTCCATAGACCAGTATTTGAGCAATAGCAATGAGATAGAGCCCAGGTAGCGGTGCTTCCTCCTATAGCTCTGTGAGACTCAAACAGTAGAGTAGAATACAAGTCAGACTGGTTTATTATTCTCCCTACCTCTCTCTGGCTCCCTTCCATCAGCCTTGAGGGTTTTTGCACAAAAGTGGCTAGGCACAGTGGAAATGGCAGCAGTGCGCTCAGCACTGCACTGTGGATGAGGCCCCCCATCTAGCAGCTGCTCCCCGCTGGGCCATAGCCCCTGGTCAAAGTGATGATGATGCCTGGAGGAACTTCAGTGTTCAAGGGAGTCGTGCTGGGACAACGCTCATTGCTGGAAATATGTTGAGGAAGGACCAAGAGAAGAGGAATAAATGAGGATATGCACCAATAATTGATTGGTGTGTTCACAAGCTAATGGCAGATGCTCCTCATGGATGCCCCCAGTAACAGGCCCTCTCAGGCACTGGATTCTGCACTAGTGAAGGAGGACACTGGAGAGATAGAACTCTGAAATGAACAGCTTTGCATGACATTTGATTCTTGCATGAAGGTTCTTAGGAGGAAGATTATTAGGTCCTAAGATCATGAACACATTTAAAGCTCTTGCATCATCTTACTGATTTGCAGAAAGAAACCAACTCACATCTTTTCAGAATTTTGAGAGATTTAAATTTCACTACATCCTTGCTAGCATTGGCAGCTAGACAGGAGGGACAAAAATGAAAAGGAGCTTCTAAGGATGAAGCTATCAGATAGGAGAATGAGAAGAATGAACTTGAGCTGAAGTTCTGTGGGGAGGATCATGGCAAAGCTAGGGCAAACCTCATTCAGGAGATGGGCATTGTGATAGCTCATTGGGTGGCACTGGCCTATTTTGGGATGGATATCTTGGTGGCACAGGGTACTTGAGAGAGGAGGAAGTAAAAAGCTAACCTGTCATGGAAAACCTGCACTCAGGCCATCACTTGCACTGGAATGCAATTTTTAAATTATAAGGTCAGACACTTACTGCAGTTGAAATACTTTGTATACACAGAGTAAAATTTGCAAAGCTGGACATCAAATTAGGGCAGATCTGACTTTACTAAACACATTTGCTTCCCAGGGCTGCCATAACAATGTATCACAACCTGAGTGGCTTAAAACTAAAGAAATATATCCTTACACTTTTGGAGGCTGAGAGTCTGAAACCAAAGTACCATCAGGGGTGTCTTCCTCCTATGGCTCTGGGGAACACTTCTTGCCTCTCACTCAGCTCCTGGTGGCTCCCAGCAATGCTCCGCACTCCATGGCCTGTGGCTGCATCCTCCCAACCTCTGTCTCTGCCATCACATGGCTGTCTTCTCTCTGTGTCTGGGTGTCTTTCTCTTTCAATCTTTCAATAAGGTCCACCCTACTCCAGCACGACTTCCTCTTACCTTGACTTCACTGCAGTGACCCTATTTCCAAATAAGATCACATTCACAGGTACCCCAGGTTAGCATTTCAGCATATTTTGTGGGAAGGGGTACACATTTCTACCCACTAAGGCTAATATATATTCATTTCTTTCATTTATAGAATACTTTCACATTTGTTTTTTTTAGTGTGCAGTCTTTGTAGGTAGGGTCTCCTTTTAAAATGTTATGCTCACATTTTGTTTAGGAGTGCATATTGCCTGTGCAGGAGAAATCTCATCGTGGGAAGCCCCACAGTCAATGATTTGGTGAGCCTTTTTTTGTCACGAATAGCATTTGTGTGCATTCTATTCCCAGCTCTCTCTGTAGAGAGTCTTGCAAGGGATAAAGAGTATCTGTGTGTCTTGCTCTGTACCACACTCAGCAGAATGCTTCGTGCACCTGGGCTTTTATTATAAATGTTTAACACAATGATGATAAAAACTAGTTCTAACAAGGCATGTAATTATCTCTCCCTCATCTTCACCCCATTTATTCAGCACTTTGAGCTGCAGGCATGTTTCTTATGCTTCTGTTGATTTAAACTTTCTGCATTTTACCATGTTGGTTCTTACTTTTTTCTCCAAATCTGGCAATGTGTCACATCCAAATTCATACTGTGCAATGGACACTTTATCTCATTTACATAACTGACTGCTATCTTTACCGGCAATTCCATCATGAGCTTTATTTGAGTAAGGGGTTGGGAGATAAATTCAAATTGGACTCCCAGCCCCAAATCCCAGGTGGGCATCTGTAGTGACCTGCGACTGGCTCACAGAGCATAGGCCTTAGTTGCTTTCAGCCTGTAATGACCGAGCTGCCTTACAATTCTGTTTTCCCCTTTGTCTGTTTGGACAGAGAGTCTTATGCGGAACAGAGCATGACAAATTGTTTTTTTACTATAAATGCAAGGAGATGATCCTCCATGCTTCTCTCTTCCTTTTTCTCAATAAGCGGTATTTTTCAGTGTTTACTGCATGTGTTTTTCACTAAATTCTGGTAGAGTGCCTTTTGACTTTTCACTGCCACTTCAGCAGGGATCTGCATTTGGCTTTGGGAGTGGTGTTCTCCTACCTCTGTCTTCCACTTCCTCCCTCCTCTCTCCTCCCCGTATGATTTCACTTGCAAATGTTCACCGATATGCTAACTGCAGTGGAGCTCTGAAAAAGCACGGGGCTGGTATACTGTGCTGATCCTGAGACAATCTAACAGCTTGCTTATGCATCTATTTGGCTTGGATGGAAAATTAGAACAGCTTTAATCTGCTACCAGCATCAAGCAGGGAAGCACTCCCTGGAGTGAGGAGTTGGGAGCATCACAGCAGGCTCTGATGAAGGCGGCTGCTGCGGTGTCAATCCAGGCAGCAGAGCTCCAGTAGCAAGGAGGGTGCTAGCTTGTTTTAAAGAGAGCGTATTATATTTGAGGGGGGAATACTCATTACACGGAACTGTCCCAGAGCTGAGTAGCTGCATCATGGAAAAATACAAACAGGGATTTTTTGGGTTTGTTTTCGTTTTTGTTTTTTCCTGGGTGCCCACATCAGTGAGGATAATGGAAC
Organism: Macaca fascicularis; assembly: GCF_037993035.2. NCBI lineage: Eukaryota > Metazoa > Chordata > Mammalia > Primates > Cercopithecidae > Macaca > Macaca fascicularis. The sequence goes on along the minus strand of NC_088392.1, from coordinate 5,165,302 downwards.
TGAGGTCTTTAAAAATGGACACATAGTGCAGTTCGGTCAGATGAGCATTTTAGATGTTAGTAATTAGTAGTTAAGGCTTGATGAAGTGTAGGAGGTAGGAGGGAAGCAAGCCTATTTTAGGAGATTAGAGTGATAAGGCCTTTGCATGTTTTTATCAGTTCATGTAGAATTTGACATATGGTAAACAGGAAAAGATAGTATTTTAAAACCCCATAAATACACAGAGTTGGAAAAAAAAAAAGAAGAAGAAGAAGGAAAAAAAAAAAAACAAATTAGAGAAAGGAATACCCGCCAGCAGCACTCCCCCTTGGCTTCAATAGTGGGGTAGCAGGAAAGGGCTACATATCATTGTGTGAACCGGATCCAGCAATACAGAAAGTCAGCAACGTGAGGCTCCTAGATGGCAAGTTAATTAATTCCAACCAGTTGTGCCCAAGTTCGCCAGGCTCCATTTGGCATCGCCCACTGGTCTCTATATTTGGAATTATGAGCTTCAATAATACTCCCCACTCTCAGGGAAGCCAAATTTTAGGTTGACTTGATTTGTCACATTCCTTTGTTTTATAGCTTTCTGTCAAAACTCCCCAAATTAATGCAACGCTATGTTGACTGTTTTGTTTCTTAATGCAATGAAACTGTCTTGAAATTACAGTTGGATAGAGCTTTTTAGAAATTTACATTGACATCATAATCAGATCATAATAAAACTGTAATTGAGTCTCATAGCTTTGCATGGACATATCTATTGTCAAGGTATGGTATTAAAAGTCTTTTATGTGATTTTTAATGTGATTTTTCTACTGAATTATTTTTTAAAGTGTCAAGGCATACACAGGCATCATAAACAAATGACATTCGCTTCTGTTGCTTAAAAAAATCTAGTTAGATATTGGGTGAGCCTAACTCAGGCTTATTGTAAGGCCAAAAACGATATTTGATGAGAAAGTGCTTTGGAAAGCTAAAAGTATTAAGAAAATATTAAACCCAGAACAAAGTATTTTTGGTAAATGAGTAATAATGGCAGTGTAAAATAGTTCATTTTGACTGGAGCTAATTCAGTATTACAGGAAATTCTAACTATATATCTTCCAAGTAAAAGTTTCCATATTTCTTTGAGACAGGAAATTGTACCACAATGAAATATGGAAAAGAAAAGATTTTATTTTTAGTATAACCAAATCATGTTAAAGTACTGTACTAAAATTCAACAATGTCTTTATATGTGTGTGTATATGAAAATAGCTCTACTAAACAGCGGGTAAAAACAAACACATACTCACTATTTCTTCACCTAATATAATTGTAGCCAACAGGATCTTTTGTTACTAGTTTCATTTTCCTTTTCCTCCTTTGGAAGGCATTAGTCGCATTTTCTTCGGCGAAAATGGAAAAGAACCGTCCAGTAAATTGTGCCGTGAGTCTAACGCTGTTTCTGGAGCAGAAACTGGCTGGCGACCCTATTTGCTGTCATCCTTGGGCCTGATGGTGGCTGATGAGAGGCTAATGACGCCTGTAGGAGTGTGGAGCTCGGCCTTGGATCACAGGACCAGGTGGGGGTGTTCTAGACAATTCCACGGGGCCTCATCCTCTGTACATGTCTCACACGTGCTCCAGCTGTGGCCGTTTCCCCAGACAGTCACATCTCAGGTGAAATGGAGGGGGAACACGCGGCTTTCCTCATCTAACGTCCGAATGTTCTATATCATTATAATCATGCAAGTTATCTAGTTCATCTAAGTTGGCCATCACAGTGTGTAAGAATTAGTTTCTATCTTCTTAAGATAAATGATTTGGATCCTGAGTGATAAAAAGAAATCCCTAGTAATTCTGAAGGCCGTGTAAACAGCGAACGAAAGGAGAGAGGGAAAATAATCCCGGCTGCCTGGAAGCGAGAGGCAGCCACAGACACACTGTTCCGGAAACCGCGGGAGGTGACCGGGAAGCCCCAGAGGCGGCCACAGACTCACCGTGCCGGAAACCGCGGGATGTGACCGGGAAGCCCCAGAGGCGGCCACAGACACACCGTTCCGGAAACCGCGGGATGTGACCGGGAAGCCCCAGAGGCGGTCACAGACGCACCTTTCCGGAAACCGCGGGATGTGACCGGGAAGCCCCAGAGGCGGCCACAGACTCACCGTGCCGGAAACCGCGGGATGTGACCGGGAAGCCCCAGAGGCGGTCACAGACGCACCTTTCCGGAAACCGCGGGATGTGACCGGGAAGACCCAGAGGCGGCCACAGACACACCGTGCCGGAAACCGCGGGATGTGACTGGGAAGCCCTAGAGAGTGACTGGAACCGGAAACCATTACAGTATGTAAGAATTAGTTTCTGTTTTCTTAAGATAAACAAATGATTTGGATCCTGAGTGATCAAAAGAAATCCCCGGTAATTCTGAAGGCCGTGTAAACAGCGAACGAAAGGAGAGTGGTAAAATGGTCCCGGCTGCCTGGAAGCGAGAGGCAGCCATAGACACGCCGTTCCGGAAACCGCGGGATGTAAGTGGGAAGCCCTAGAGAGTGACTAGAACCGGAAAGGGGGCGGACGCTTTGAGGGAGGCAAGCGCGGGAACAAAAGGGCTGCAGCCAGCAGGCTGGGCTGAGGTTACCGGGGTGATTTGTCTCCGGTGTTGAAGCAAGCTGGCTCCTGGCTGCTTACCTAGCATCTTGTGAACTCTCACATGGCATCATCAGGAACAAAGCACAGCCATTCAGTCAAAGCGGCCGGCTGGAGAGAGAACAAACAGGTGGAGCTGTAGCCATAATAAGGACCCTCAAGCTCTGAATGATTTGCCGGGGTATAGAAATGTGTATCAAAATAGGCCTGTAATCCCAGCACTTTGGGAGGGTGAGGCAGGTGGATCCCCTGAGGTCAGGAGTTTGAGACCAGCCTGGGCAACATGGAGAAACCTTCTCTCTAGTACAAATATAAAAATTAGCCGGACATGGTGGCTGCTGCCTGCAGTCCCAGCTACTAGGGAGGCTGAGGAAAGGGAATTGCTTGAACTCCGGAGGCGAAGTTTGCAGTGAGCTAAGATGGCCCCACTGCACTCCAGCCTGGGCCACAGAGCAAGACTCTGTGTCAAAAAAAAAAAAAAAAAACAACGAAAAGAAGTATATATCAAAATAGGGAAAATAGGGAGATGAGTTGATTTAATTTAGGGTAAGTAGGTGGAAGTATTATTTGACAGTTATTTAACAATAATAATATCATTAGGGTTATTGTCAATAACCCAATTATTATTGTCAAATAATAGTTTTTATTTGACAATAATTGTCAAATAATACTTAATTTTAAAATACTTTTAATTGTGGCATTGTCAAATAATAATTTATAATGGACAACAGTTTTTTTGCCTCCAAATTAGATGAATTGATCAGCATTGATATTTTAAGATATAAATTACAATCTCAGGTCACAGCTACATGACACGCAGCAACTGGTTAGTTCCACACATTCAGATTGATATGATATTACAAACAATAAGTCTAACAATTTATTGTGACCTAACTAGTTTGTCAGCTGTTTTGAAAAGCACCGTTTTTGTTTTGGAAATCAATTAATTGATTCAAAACACTTAAAGCAGTTGTTATCTCCCCCCCATAAGGAAATTTGCATTCCCTCAAATTAACAACATTCAATTACTCACAACAGTCCTATGAGGTGTATGGCCAAGCGCAGATATTGGAGCATTCATTAATTCAATAAGCAACCTCATATTGAAAGTGCGTCGTATGAGGCACTGAGAAAAGCCCTGGATAATTTTCAGGCATCTATGCTTATACCATCATTTCTAAAACTAATATTCACTTGGCAACTACGCTACTGATTTTGTCCTTCTAAACTTAATTCTGTGGCATTGTCAAATAATACCATATAATTGGAGAAAGCAGCCTATCCAACTACACATAAAATTATGTTGAAGCCACAGCCCGTGCAACTTGTTTCCCAAAGACCTAGTCTTCATTAATTGTTCTGTTAACAAGAATTAACAAAATCTACTGATTCCTTGATACAATCTTTAAAGTGTCTGTATATTTATGTTTCTGATTATTAATATATTTAAACCTAATCAAAATAGAATCGTGTAAAAAACTCCATGTTTATCTATCATTTATCTTCAACAATTATCAAGTTGTGATCCAACTCATTTCATCCATATCTTCTACCTACTTCCCCACTCCAGACTTTTTTAACTTGTAGAGGAATTATAACATTCACTGTTTACTATCGTCTACAACGTTTTTGTGCTAAAATATCTATTAAAAAATTTCTATTGGTGACATACACGATGTTTTGCAACAATCTCAGCTATCTAGTTCCAAAACTTTTCATCTCTCTAAAAAGAAGCTCTGCAAGCATTAAGCAATCGCTTCCCATTCCTGTCCACCTCTGGCCCTCGGAATAACAGATATGCTTTATCTCTATGAATTGGCCGCCTCTGGATATTTCATATGGATGGAATCATACCACATATAGCCTTTTGTGTCTGGCTTCTTTCACTTAGCATAATGTTTTGAAGGTTCATCCATACTGCAGCATGTATCAGAACTTTCATCCTTTTCATAGCTTAAGAAGGGTTCCGTTTACTCTGTTTCATATTTTGTTTATTCATCAACTGATGGACACTTGGGTTGCTTTGAGTTTTTGACTGTTGTGATTAGTGCTGCTGTGACATTTGTGTAGAGACTTTAGTTTGAACACCTGTTTTCAATTATTAGGGTATATATATAAGAGTGAAACTATTGTGTCATATGGTAATTCTATGTTTAACTTACTGAGGAACTGCCACACCTTTTTCAACAGTGGCTGCACCATTTTACATTTCCATCAGCAATGGACAAATGTTCCAGGTTTTCCACGTCCTCACCAACATTTATTTTGCATGATTTTCTGTTATTCTAGCTATCCCAGTGTGTGTAAAGTGGTATCTCACTGTGCTTTCGGTTTACATTTTCTGATGGCTGATGATATTAAATCTCTTATGTCATTATTGATCATTTCTATATTTTCCTTAGGGACTTGTCTTTTTATTATTGAATTATTAGAGCTTTTTTGTATATTCTGGATACCCTTGATCAGCATTGATATTTTAAGTTATAAATTGTTATCAGACACAGGATTTGCAAATATCTTCTCCCATTCTATCAACTTGCTTGTGTGTCTTTTAAAGCACAGAAGTTTTTAATTTTGATTAAGTCCAATTTATTTACGTTTTCTTAAGATACTGATGTTTTTGGTGCAATATCTAAGAAACCATTACTTAATACAGGGTCATGAAGATTTATGCCTGTTTTTTTTCTAAAAGTTCTATACTTTTAGCTCTTACAATAAGGTCTTTGATTCATTTTGTGTCAATTTTTGTTATATGTTATGAAGCAGGGATCCAAACTAATGCTTTTGCATGTGGATATCCAGCTCTTCCAGCACAATGTTTTGAAAAGGCTATCCTTTCCCCTTTGCACAGTCTTGTCATCATTGTTAAAAATAAATTGACTACAGATGTATTGTTGTTTTTTTACTGGATTCTTAATTCTATTCCATTGATCTAATCCTTTTGGGGTGAACATAGCTATAAACGTGTATTTTCTTAATAAAATATATCATGAGCTCTTATTAATACTTTCAATTTAAGTCAGGACTGCAGTGTTCTCACTCAACCTCATGGGCAGCATCTATACCTCTTTTAGCCTATGCTGACAATTCCAGTTCTTAATGACAACAACATAATTACTTACTTGCTTTATCTGAAATACACATACAAAAGCTTCAGAATAACAATGCAAAATCTACCACCAACAATATAATAACTAAAAAAGTTTTTGAAATATATTTTCACTAAGATCCCTAGGTTGACACTTTTAACCTTCAGTATTTTGAAGATGCTATTCCACTGTCTTCCAGCTTGCATTGTTGTCAGTGAGAAATCTGCTGTCATCTTTATTTTTCTTCTTATTTATATAATGTGACATTTTTGTCTGTCTCATTTGAAAACTTTATCTCTGGTTTTAAGTAATTTGATGATGATGTGCCTTGATGTATTTGCTTGGGTTTTCTCAGATTCTTGGGTCTATAGGTTTATAGTGTGTATCAAATTTGGAAAATTTTCATCCATTATTTTTTCAAATATTTTTTCTTCACTCCTCACCATCTCTTTGGGAACTGAAATTCCACAAATCTTAGGTCACTTGAGGTTGTCTCACAACTCACAACTCTTTTCTTGTTTTTAAATTATTTTTTCTCTGTGTTTCATTTTAGATAGTTTCTATTGCTATGTCTTCAAGTTCACTAATCTTTCCTTCTTCATGTGATAGGTTGTTAAACCTATTCAGCATATTTTTAATCTCAGGTAATATGTTTTCATCTCTAGCAGTTTAATTTACATCTTTTTTACATCATTCATGTTTCAACTTCAGATGTTTAATTTTTCCTGTAATATCCTGAGCACATGGGATAAAATTTTAATTATTGTTTTAATGTTCTTATCTACTGACTCTATCATCTGAATAATTTCTGGATTAGTTTTTCTTGATTGGCTTTCTCCTAATTGTGGGCTGTGTATTTCTTATTCTCTGCACACCTGGGAACTTTTTATTGGATGCCTTTCATTCTGATTTTTTTTTTTTTTTTTTTTTTTTTTTGTCTTTGGCTACTGGGTATTTCTTTATTCCAGAAAAAATTCAGAACCTTTATTCTGGGAGGTGGGCTACTGGAATTATTTTTATGTTTATGAATCTTGCTTTTAAGCTTTGATTAGGAGGACTAGAGTAGTGAAGTGTTTAATCTAGGGCCAATTTTGCCTTACTACTGAGGCAAACCCTTCTAACTACTCTCCCCAATGTCGTTGAATTAAGATATTTCTTCTTAGGTTGATAGGAGAGCAGGTACTACTCTCAGCTCTGTGTGAGCCCCTAGGCTTATTCACTCTTGTTCTATCGATTTCCCCTTCAGTTTTGGAAAGTTTCCTGACCTGCATGCATTGATCATCACTTAGTTGAATACTCAAGAGGACTTTTCTGCTGCATACTTGCAGGGCTCCCTCAGATCTGTAGTGCTCTCACTCTGCAACCTTCCTTGTTCTGTCTCCTCTGCTCCTGTGCCTGCAAACTGTAGATGCTTTGGCTTCTGTGACAGGCTAAATAATGGCCACACTCTCTTTTACCATGCAAAAATGTCCACATCCTAAAACCGGGAGCCTGTAAATATTCTACCTTAAATAACAAAAAAAGCACTTTGTAAATGTGACTAAATTAAGGATCTTAAGATGAGGAGATTGTCTTGGATTCTCTGGGTGAGCCCAATATAATACTATGGGTCCTTGTAAGAGGGAGAGAGGCTGGACAGTCAGAGACAGAGAAAGGGATTAGAAGGTGCTATGCTGCTGGTTTACAACAGGGAGGAAGAGGCCAAGAGAAAAGGAATGCAGGAACCTGCTAGAAGCTGCAAAGGACAGGAAAACAGGTGCTTCCTGGGAGTCCCTGGGAGGAACACAGGCTTGCTGATACATTTTAGACTTCTTACTTCCAGAACTATAGATTATAAATTTGTGGTTTTTTTAAGGCAGTAAATTTATGGTAATTTGTTACCACAACATTAGGGAACTAATACAGTCTCTTTGATCTCCCTGGCTTATCACCTCAGTACATGAAGACCGTTAGGCTCCCCTTCCCTCCCTTACCTTGAATGACTGCCTGGAGACTCTCTCCAGGCAGTAAACTGGACAACTGTAGGGCCTGTCACTTGGTTTCCCATTTCACAGAGGTCAGTGTCCTTTGCTACCAGATGATGTCCAGTGTTTCCAGAATAGTCAATTTCTAAATTGTGTCCAGTTTTTTTCAGTTGTTTCAGATAGGAGGGAAAATCCAGTCCCTATTACTCCATCATGGCCATAAAAGGGAAGCCACCTGTAATAGCCACACAGAAAAGGTGTGGCTGTATTAGTCCGTTTTCACACTGCTATAAAGAACCGCCAGAGACTGGGTAATTTATAAAGGAAAGAGGTTTAATTGACTCAAGGCCGGGGAGGCCTTAGGACACTTACAATTGTGGTGGAAGGGGAAGGAGAAGCCAGTGCCTTCTTCACAAGACAGCAGGAAAGAGAGAAAGGCAGGGGAAATAGCCCCTTATAAAACTGAAAGATCTCGTGAGAACTCACTCACTGCCGTAAGAACAGCATGGGGGAATCCAACCTCATGATCCAATCACCTCCCACCAGTTCCCTCCCTTGACACATGGGGATTACAGTTTGAGATGAGATTTGTGTGGGGACACAAAGCCAAACAATATCAGTGCCTGTGCCACAAATTTGATACACAGTGAGATACACATTGAAATGTTACTTTATAATGTTCATTATTTTTAAATTGAATTTAAGTTTCCTATGTTGTTAAATATTTTTAAAGTTATTTGATTTTCTAGCTTAGCTTTCCTTGTACAAGGTTAGGTCTCTGAATGCAAGAAAAATACTTATTCTCTATCAGATGCCTAAATATCTAGATCAAAGAGAGTAATTTTATATTGCTGGAAAATACTGACAACATAATATTTTGCTAAAATCTGAACTTGGGAACAAAGACCATCCCTTCACAAGAGGTTCATCATTATTATAGCTGTTGAGAAATATACATTTCTGAAAATTTGGGGCATCTCCTTGACAAAATAGTTCTACATTAATAATAGCAGATTTGACTCTCTTTTTCAAAAATGTCAGTATTGGGAGTCTTTTGTTTTCTGCCCTCTACCACCCCAGCATCAGTTTTGTTAGTCTTCCTTTCCTTAGTCTCCATCTACCTTTAGAAGCCTAAGAATACTTCAACCACTTTGGTGGAATTATCCAGCCTCGTCAGTCCCAGGATCACATTCTCGACTCTGTCACTAAATAAAGCAACACCCTTATGCTGAATAAAGCAACTTACCTACTTATGAAGGTGGCCACAGCCCTCTTGGTTTAGGTGTTAAAGACTTGTAAAGGCAACACCAAGGCATTTGAACAACTGGTTCATTCTACATCATGGTCCTAGGCTTTAGGAACTAATGGATTTGACAATTATGATGTTAAACTCCATGACTGGGTAAGGAAATAAAGGCTGATTTAGAAGCAAACACAAGCCCTAATCTCCACATGATTTCAAAAGCCAGGTTGTTTCACTCATAAATTTTTATTGGTATTTCTTTTCCCCACACAGGTTTTTTCTAAGTTTGGAATATTTTCTGATAAAATACATGCCTGTCTATCTTTTATGCTCCATCTAATTTTGGAGAATAGACAGGACCCTCTTGAAGGTACTCTGTTTAAAATTGTGTGTAATAAGAATAAAGACTTAATGCCATTTTTAGCACACTAAAAAGTTTAAAATGTCCTCAACAAGGCGCAGTGGCACATTCTATAATTAAATGCCAGAAAGCAGTAAAATGCATTAATTACTGCAGTTGATATAACTGAGAATTTGCTTGCCATCCATTTAAAAATATGGACTATTCATTTATGCTTTAGGAAGAATTAAAGGAGAACAGTATCGTTTATGGAAAAGAAGTAACAGGGAACCACAGTCTCTGTGTCACATATGTTTACCTGTATGCCTGCAAACTCCAGTGCAACTGTTTGGGGATCCCTTACACTACAATGAGCTTTATTTATAATCTGATAAAATCCTTAGAAATTAGCCATTCATGCTTTTGTCTTATCATGTGGTTCCCACTCTCATCTTGTTTGAAAGTCAAAGTCAGACCTTCATGGCACGAGAACGAATCTTTGATCTATGCAACTCTTAACTGATGCTGAGATGCATGATATTAATTTCTTTCTTGCATGTGTTTTACTATTCCTGGAAATTTGTTTGACAAATTGTTCTAAGTGTAATTTTCAACCAGAAAGATAGAGTCTTATGTAAGCTATTCGATCAGTCTACATACATTTTTTTGCAAGATCTTAATAAAATATTGTCAAGTGTTATTTTTAAATGCATATTCAAAAATATACACTTAACCTTTTGTACTCTTATTTGGAAAAGAACCAATAAGAGTACTCTCCTTTTTCTTAAATATATAGTTTAAATTATTCATTACTCTTTTTATGTTTTTGTCTCCTATGATGCATTGACTATATTGCTTTAAAATGATTTTTATTTTGGTGTATGATAACTTCTTGTGTTTCTCACAAACTTAAAGGCAATTATAACACTTTGGGTTTTTTCCCACCAAGTTTCTGCAAGCAATTTACACAGTATTCAACTCGTATTACTTTGATTATCAAAACAGAACTTGGTCTGTATTGTATTACACATCCTCTTAGCATTAAACAACTCATTTATTACTACTAAAAATTTTTGTCTTTCTGGAATTTCTAGATTTTCACTTTTGTATCATAATACTGAGTTGTGTTCTATGTAAAAATGTGAAATTGAAGAATTTAGAGGAGAACCATAAATATTACTTTTTGATTAGGACTTCTGTTGAAAGCTAAAGAGTAGTGTCATTTTGCATATTAAAGAGGGGAACATTAAGATACCATGACAATTCTGTTAGCACTTTGTTCACAGTCCCACAAATCCACTCCTGTATCATGGCACACACACTCACCAACAGGTTTTCCCTTGTTCCTGTGCGTCAGTGCACACAGCCAGAGCCTGGTATGGGTACAGCCCTGGCATTTTGGACAATCTGCCATAATTTTGAGTTCCTTTCTGCTACCTTTATTTCCCTCCATAATTTCCTCATTATGCCTTTTTTCAGGAATTATTTTAATTACATATTGACTAATTTTACAATGGTTTCATAGGTAAAATAGAGATATCCACTAGCTTCTGTGAAGAAAGCAGAACTGGTTTAAACAACTGAATATAAATTTTAAGTTATTTGCAAATAAATCTTCCACCCCAGAAGTGCTTTTCTTCCATGTCCTTTGGGATTTTGTTGGTATCTACTCTTATGTGATAGCACATAATTGCCAATGGAGGATGAGAATAAGTTTTCCACCTCATCCTCGAAATTTCCTTTCCAGTTCTTAATTGATTAACTTATCGTCTTGTCCTTGCATTATTCTGAAAATAGGAGAATCAGGGCTGCTGAATCGTAAAATGTCATTAGACTATGACAGCTCCTCACACTGGTGGAAACTGGACAGGGGCAGTCCTCCCTCTACAATGTGGGTGTTGCCACAATAGCAACAGGGTGCTCTGCTCACTGAGGACAGCAAGAGGCTCTATTTCAGCCCCTGCCTCTCCTCCCCAGGGTACCCGTGTTCAGAGCACAACCTTCACAATATGTGGGAAGTACGGTTTTTTCTTGTTCTTAATGAGTTTCTATTTTTATGGGCCCATTTTGCCTAATTTATTAATTATAAATAGGGCCTAAATCCAGCCATGTCCCAAATTAAGGTAAACTTTGCTAGTATTGTTCTAGCAATTATTTCCCTTTATTCTCTTCTCCTTTCATGCCTCCTCTTCCCTGTGAGTTATTATCAGCAGCTTTAACCTTGGGCCTATGGAGAATTGCATGGAGAAGCTGAGCTGTGATCATCCAGCATACAGTGGGTCTAAAGTGGAAGCCCTCCACCCTGAGCCCCACATCTGGATTTCTATTTTCATTTATTTCAAGGGCGAAGAGGCACTAAATTAATCCTAAATCCCTCATTTAAAACTTATATGAAGGCCACACCATTACATCTATGATCGTTATGTTATTGTTGAAGCCAAAGTTTGAGTTACAAAGAATAGTATCCATGATCCTTCACCCTCCACCTAGGGTTCATGAGGGTTACACCAAGGAAGAGAAGAAGGAATGCACAGAGCAAGGACAACAGCCGTACTCAAAATCTGAAGCTTGGGAGCTGATGAGAGACATTACATGAAATATTTTGTTGACCTTTGTTTTTTCTTCCATTGGAAGTAACTTCAGCCTGTTTGCTAAAAATATGTAATGGTTCAAAAATTCAAACAATACAGAGAAGCAAAAAGCAATATGTGAGATTAAAATATATCACATGTGAGACTCTGCTGCTGTGAGATGACCACTGTGGACAGCCAGGTAGACATTCTTCTGGACCTCTCTGTATAATCACACACATACGTGCTCACATGCATGCCTACACCCGCAAACACACGCACACACACTTACTGAAACGGAGTTACACCGTACATGCAGAGTACATGGACACAACTTTAGGTTTTCATGTCAATAAGTACCTAACTCTTTGAGTTGTGTAATTATCATATTTACAGGTTTTTTAAATGAAGAGGATTTATCTGTCTATTCTTATGTCATTATTTTGCTATTTTAATCACTAAAGTTTTACAACCTATTTTAATAACCTCATTTTTTTCGAGGCTCTGGATTTTATTAATTCTAAGAACAGGTATGGCATAATTTTATGTAAAACATCTACTTCATTTGCAATAATCTTAGATCCCTACAAGTTGCACACGGGAACTAAGCATATCTTCAGAAAATGGATCTGTTCCTCTTTTGTCAATATAATATTTCCAATCATTCTTCCTCTATAGACTTCAGAATTGATTATTGCATTTTCTCTCTTTTCTAAGTTTCTGTAAAACCCGTAATAATAGAAGATGAATAAAATGGCAAGCAAACAACCAAAATAATCAAACCAAACTAAAATAATGAAAACAAAATATGACTGTATTGTTACAAGCGATCATTAATCAATAGTTTTCTTTTTCTTAGTTGCAAGAACTATTACCTACTTTGACGATATTTTGTAGTCATTAGTTTAAGAGTGGATTGTATGCCAAAAATAAAAAGCCCAAAGTAATCAATACAGGTGTATAATAAATAACTTACCAAAGCTTACAAAATTACATAAAGTCAGGGACAGAACACTTTTATCAAATGTTTTAAGAATTGAAAGCGAGTCACACCATATACTTTCCTGCCCTTTTAACAGAATGTAACATTCAGACATACTAAGGGGTTCTAATTTAAGCATAGATATATTTTGGTATAAGAGATTTATTTAAAAATAAAGTTGTGTCTGTGGGGCTCAGTGATATCTGCTCTATTACAAAAGGTGAAATACCTCCCAAAGCAAAGAAGAGATATTTCACTCCTCTGTGGAAATCAGACTTGGAAGTTTCCTTTCACTATTGATACTGGAAACTGACTGGGGCCATGCTCATATCTGGGATGTAGTGAGAATGTGAGGGGCTGAGAGCTCACATTCCTCTTCTCCTAATCTCCTTGTTCAGTTCTGACTTTGGTCTTGGGCTGAGCACACACAGGAGACATGATGAAAATTCCCAAGGTGCACTTGAATCCTGTGGATTGGATATGAACGTCAAAGGATTCATATTCTTTTAATATGAATCCTGTGGATGAATGTCTGACCCCTTTAAGATTATCAGACAACCTAGGGTAAGAGAGACTTATGTAAAACTTCATATGGAACCTGAAGGCATTTTTCAGGAGATAAATTAGAATTGAGGAGTCTATTGTCAGTCTGAATTCCCATTCTTACTGGTTGCATTTGTTGCATTCTGCTTTAAAATCACAAAGGGGAGCAAAATTAAAGAAACTATGCAAATATGAAGACAAGTACTCCCATCTTGCTGTCTTCTACATTGCATTCTTCCTGCAAAACTCAACTCATATTCTGATCTGCCTCAAAAACTTCCCTATGACAGCATCTCTCTAATTTTAAAGTTTCTACCCTAATTACTATCAATATGACAGAGTTTGTCCAAATCTGTTTTCCAACTGTTTTAAGTACATTGATTTTATTGCTCCACCTGGATTATAAACTTTTAAAGACTGCGGCTATGAGGTTTTTTTTTAATTGCCCAGAATGCTCAGTGTAGCACTAGGCAAACAGAGCTCCTTAATATATACTCATTAATGGAAAGATGTGTAGAAACTCCAAGTGTTTATACTTAATGGATACTGGAAGTTCCCAATCATCAAGAGAAAAAAATCCCAGAAATAACTAGAATCATTTGATTGTGACCAATCAACTAAAATCTGTGCCCAAGACAAATTAATTGATCAATGATGAATTTCTTGGGAAATGCTGTAGCCAGTGGACTCTGTTAGACCTAATTATAAACTGCACTGGTTACCTCTCCTACAGTACTTCTGTCTTCAGATTGAGAGTTGCTACCATTTTTTCGGACCCCAAATATAACTGTCAGGCCACACTGAGATTGTAGGTGAGACTGGAGAATTTGTGTTTAGAATGACTTCTATTAAAATGTTAGATTTCTTCCAATAGTCAACAGCCCTATTATAAGAACAGATAAAGCAGATTTCTGAATTGATTCAAATTTTTTTATGGGAAAAACTGGCTAGCCATATGTAGAAAGCTGAAACCGAATCCCTTCCTTATACTTTATACAAAAATTAATTCAAGATGGATTAAAGACTTAAATGTTAGACCTAAAACCATAAAAACCCTAGAAGAAAACCTAGGCAATACCACTCAGGACATAGGCATGGGCAAGGACTTCATGACTAAAACACCAAAAGCAATGGCAACAAAAGTCAAAATTGACAAATGGGATCTAACTAAATTAAAGAGCTTCTGCACAGCAAAAGAAAATATCTTCAGAGTGAACAGGCAACCTACAGAATGGGAGAAAATTGTTGCAATCGATCCATCTGACAAAGGGCTAATATCCTGAATCTACAAAGAACTTAAATTTACAAGAAAAAAACCAAACAACCCCATCACAAAGTAGGCAAAGGATATGAACAGACACTTCTCAAAATAAGACATTTATGCAGCCAATGAACATATGAAAAAAAGCTCATCATCACTGGTCATTAGAGAAATGCAAATCAAAACCAGAATGAGATACCACCTCACGCCAGTTAGAATGGCGATCATTAAAAAGTTAGGAAAAAACAGATACTGGAGAGGATGTGGAGAAATAGGAACACTTTTACACTGTTGGTGGGAGTGTATATTAGTTCAACCATTGTGAAGATAGTGTGGTGATTCCTCAAGGATCTAGAACCAGAAATACCATTTGACCCAGCAATCCCTTTACTGGATATATACCCAAAAGACTGTAAATCATTCTACCATAAAGACACATGCACATGTATGTTTATTGCAGCAATATTTACAATAGCAAAAGCTTGGAACCAACCCAAGTGCCCATCAATGATAGACTGGATAAAGAAAATGTGGCACATATATGCCATGGAATACTATGCAGTCATAAAAAATGAGTTCATGTCCTTTGCAGGGACATGGATGAAGCTGGAAACCATCATTCTCAGCAAACTAACACAGGAGCAGAAAACTGAACACTGCATATTCTCACTCGTAAGTGGGAGCTGAACAATGAGAACACATGGACACAGGGAGGGGAACATCACACACCAGGGCCTGTAGGGGGTGGGGGGGCTAGAGAAGGGAATGCATTAGGAGAAATACGTAATGTAGATGACAGGTTGATGGGTGCAGCAAACCATCATGGCACATGTATACCTATGTAACAAACTTGCATGTTCTGCGTGTGTATCCCAGAACTTAAAATGTAAAAAAAAAGAGAAAAGGATATACAATATTCAAAAAAGAATACAATCCCTTAAACTGAATAGCTTTTTCTAAAAAAAAAAAATTTATTGTATGTGTGTATACATATATGTATGTGTGCATACATATTTTGCATATCATATATTTGATATGCAAAAACATATGCAAAAACATGTATATATGATATGCAAAAACATATATATGGTATATATATGAAATATATGTGATATAAAAACATATATATATATCTCTCTGCCTTGTGTAGGCGCCATAGGTGAGAAGATGAGGAAGGAAGGGTAATCAAAGAAGTGGACGTTTTAGAGATGTTAAGAACAGGTAAAGTCAGAGCAAATGATCTAAAAGGAGGAAAGGTTGTGGTCAGTGGGTGGAACATTTGGATTTAGGCTTTCAGGGATGGAGCTGGTCCGGGTGAGGACGTGATCCGAATGCGGCAATAGAACAAGTGAAGGCTGGTGGCTGACAGAGTTCTTGGGGTGGAGATCCTGACCTGGAGTGGAAGTGTTCCTGTAGTGGGGACAGAGGATGGTGACAGCAGTGTGTTTCTCTCATGCGAAACATTCTCCCTGCCATCCCCAGGCTCCCGAAATCTGATTCTGTACTGACAACAAGCTGGAGGTCTCCTTGTGGTCCAGATTCAGAACCTCTTGATCTGCTGACATGACCCACAAAAACTAGGTCCTTGCTGGCCCCTCCCTTGCCATTCCAATAACAAAAGGCGGCAGAGGGATAAGATATGCATAATAAACACTCCCATACATAAAGGAGAGGGATGGTCTTTAGTAAGTCAGTAAATCTTAGCCTAGCTCGCTATTTGAGAGAGATTCTTTAACACTCAAAGTTCACTTTCAGACTCCAAATTCTTTCAGATATTTCAAACTAAAATACTGCTGCTGAAAACTTCCTACCCTCTTGTGAAGTCTTGTGCTTTAATATTTTTTTTTAAACAGTTGTATTTGATGATTACAAAGCAAATAATTGGTCCATTTTGACCAGGAGAAGTCAGCTGACAGTGTGACTATCCCCGTGGTCTTTTCCCCCAGGGAAATCTATTTGTTTGTCAGTATCTATTTGTTTTTATAATGCTGGAAACATGCATACACACACTCTTTTTTATAATCTTTGATATAAAAGAATTTTGTTTGATACAGAAGTTGCTAATGTAGCTATAAAATATGTTTTAGGAGGAATATTTAAGATTGAGTTTAAATAGTTCACCTTCAGCTCACTCTTGGGATGGCCCTTGCCTGTCATTTACTTTTGGTTGGAGGAACAGTCATTGCTTGGGAGAAAACAAAGTCCATGGGGTCAGTGGAGAGGCAGAGCCCTGGGTCCTAGGGAGAGGGCACAGTCTCCATCCCGGCCCCCCTGTGTCCTTCTCCGTGTTTTCCTTTGAGTATCTCACTCCCAGCACCTCTGCATGTCTGCATGTAGGGAGGATTTGCACTGAAGCTCAGAGTAAAAGGTCATTAGAGAGAATGGAAAAAAAAATCTGCTAAAGCAGATTTTGTTCTTTTCAGATTTATTTATCTCAAATTTCTGATTTGGTGGTAAGTTGTGGCAAAATTTAGGTCTTCCTTGGTAAATGTGTTTTAGTCTCTCCTGGAAATTGGAAACTCATAAAGAATGTGTTGAAGTTCTGAAGAAGGGAAGATTTCTCCCTGTTTGATCTGGTGGAAGATAGCTATGAAGAGTTGACATAAACAGTCTACAATGACGAGGACTAACAGTAGCTTTGGAGTGAGGATAGGTCATTTGTGGTTCAGTGGAAAACCACGGATTGTTTAGACGCTAGAGAAGTTTAGAGGCTCATGGAGGGGAACTCTGAGTTAGTAGATCTTTATTCTGCACGGATTATTTTATAACCTTGCAAATTGTAGGTTGTTAATAGCAATGTGAAATAATTCTTGTTTACCGACAAGCTTTGGAGTAAGGATAGGTCATTGCTTTTTCTGACTAGAATTTCCCTCTACAATGCATATTTGAGACAGGTCTGGTGAGAGAGGCGAAGGAGGAACTTTTGGGTGATGAGCCCAAAGGCTGTAAGTTGATAAAAGAACCCCATGTATTGACACAACAAAAGTTGTTCCCTGGAAGCTGCAATATGCCCTTGGAGATTCACAGCAGAGCTGAGGTTTAAAAACAGGGTAATGAAAGTTGCTAAACGGTACAGCTCCCTTAGCTTCCACCCTAGTGGTGAAATAATTGGGCCCAAAGGTGCTAGGGGAAGAGAATGAGGTTTTGGTGGTTTACAGGGAATGTGGCCTTTCTAGCCATGAAACATGATCCTAACTGGAAGAATTGTGTTGGAAAGTTGGCCATATTGGAAAGAGCAGGATGCTTAAGAAAGTGGGCACTGTTTAACAGCACTGTCTACAAGTGGCTTATTTTCAAGGGGAATAGAAGTGAGTAATAGACCCCATCTCTCAAAAGCAGCAACACGTCCTTTTCAGACAGGGATCTTGAAAAAGCAACGGTCTGTTTTTCTTTTTCCCTCCAATAAAGACTTTTCTATCTACCCTAAAAAGGTTTTCTCAAAACTTATCTGCTTATGCTGTTTGGGAACTTTCTTCTGCCCAGCTCCTCCTTGGCTCCTGGTTGGTTCATGGTGGGAAGAAAAAACAGTGGATAAGCAGCCATGTCCCAACCTAGGTATAGCAGGTGGAATGAACTTGCTTCCCAACTCAGAGCTAGTGTTCTCGGCTTCTTTCCTCGCTCCGTTCCCTCACTCTTATTCCTGACTCCAGGTTGTTCAGTGTTCTGAGCAACCTTAGTGATACTTACATGGATTACATGTTTATGATATTTCTTATTGCTGTTCAGTCTGCAACCTGCACAACTGTACTATGACAGTCTGGGAGGCAAATTTAGGAATTTCCCAACTCTATCAACTGTCCAGAAATAGAATTTCCCTGAAAAAAAACTTTCATTTGGACAATTTTAATTATAAAATATATACATTTACCCTTTCTTTAAGTAAATATTTATTAAGTGGGCCTACTTTTGACCAAATGAGTTTACAGCTCTGGAAAGAGAGGTGAACTAAATGGTGTAGGGGAAAATTTGTGGTTCAGTGGAAAACATGGATTGTTTGATGCTAGAGAAGTTTAGAGGCTCATGGAGGGGAACTCTGAGTTAGTAGATCTTTATTCTGCACGGATTATTTTATAACCTTGCAAATTGTAGGTAGTTGATAGCAATGTGAAATAAATTCTTGTTTACCGACACACAATTCTGTCAATAGAGGTTCAATGGAATGATCTCTTCTCCCTGTGGAAAAACCAGTTTTACCTCCATTTGGACATCTCTTCCTACATTTTATTACACTATAAAAATTTGTTCTTTTTTTTTTAACTTCTCTTTAGAACTACTTATGACATCCTTTTGGTTCTCTCATTGCTTGAATTAAATAAAATACTCAACATGTCTTCATTTTATATCTTTATATTTTACTTTATAATAGCAATGTTTTGTTATAATAGTTATAATGGCAATTTTCAAAAAATTGCTTTTTACATAGACGATGTCCTCAAGCTTAGAAACAGAAAAACTTATAGAACAAAACAAAGCAAAGCAAAAAGAAAAGTAAAAACAGATATTATTTATAACCCTACCATCCACAGGAAAGCTGATAATAAATCAGGGTTCCATTGTATTTGAATGAGTATAGTTTTTTTTTAATTGAACTCATTCCATATATGTAACATGTTTTATTTTTATTTTGTAATATAATGGGTAATAAGCATTTAAAAAATATCCACAAGCAGGTCTAGTTCATCTGAACAGCAGTTTGCTTTAGGAATCAGCTAAAATAATTATGAGCATTCTGACAGGCTAAAAAATTTAACTGTAAACCACAAATGTGGTGTAGGCGTCATAGCAGCAAAGGGGGACCTGGATACAGAATTAAAAGCATCTAACAGGGCACAGTCAAGAGAAGAAGTCTGTAGGTGAGTGTGGTCTTAGAAAAGATACCAGTAACAAAGCCAGTACTCACCTAGGGGAGCCACGAAGACTGTTTTCTCTTTTGATTTTTAAAGAGTTGTCGATTGTGTCCACCTGGAAACTGGGCTTACTTTCTTGTTCTTCTTTTAGGATGAATCTTGACAAATATATACATGTGTGTTATATGTGCAATAGATTCGTGTGCATAGGCAGTTTAGGAGTTTCAGCATGTACCATAGTGATTGTTTTATTGTCATTCAAAATTGGACATCTTGCTTCCAATCTGATACCCACTTGCTATAATGTCTGCTCTGGTAACTACCAATGCAGTAGGGTCCCAGCCGGGAGGGTCTAAATCTGCAACCAGGGGTCAGAGCTGTTCTCTGAGTATTCCCAGCTTGCTTTCTAGACACTAACCATAACATATTTGGGCACAGCACCCATGGTTTATTCAACTTGTGGGATAATCCAACAGTGCCTGTTCAATTAAAGGGCATGATTAGGTTCAAATCTTTGACTTTCTTAGAAAACTAATGTGGATATGTTGTTCAAATAGATCTGCTCTGTTGTCGAAGTTGTTTTCAGCTTTTATTACCTCTTGGAGTCATTGGTCTACGTAGTTTACTTACTATCCAAAATAATATCACTTTCTATTTTCTCAGCCATTCTTTCAGATTCAACAAATAGTTTGATGCTGCAGTTTTTTGAATTTAGAGAGTAATCTAAGTTTACTTATCCATTTCTTTTATAGCTTCAAAAATTACGTAGTATCCTGTTTTAATCCCTATATTTTATCATCACTCTTTTCTTTGTGTTAGTGAATTGCTAAGATGCAGATATCTTGAGATTCTGTGTTCCTAGAGGGCAGAGGTCACAACAATAATCTGGAATCTTCTGTAGAATTTACACTGACTGCATATAATAGGTGCACGGTAAAGTCTTGTTGATCCATTCAATAACAAATATTGCAAATCTATCTTCCTCTTTCCTCAAATGTTTAACTCATTTTCACAGAGATGTTTCTTTTTTAAAACATACCTGTCTAAATTTTGCCACAGGCCACAGTCTGATGGTCCCTGAGGAGTTCACCTCATCCTCATTCCAGTCATTTTTTTTTTTTTCCAAGAGAGAGTCCCGCTCTGTCACCCAGGCTGGAGTGCAGTGGTATGACCTCGGCTCACTGCAGCCTCCACCTCCCGGGTTCAAGTGACTCTCCCGCCTCAGCCTCCCCAGCAGCTGGGATCACAGGCATGTGCCACCGTGCCTGGCTAATTTTTGTATTTTGAGTAAAGATGGGGTTTCACCATGTGGTCCAGGCTGATCTCGAACTCCTGACCTCAAGTGATCTGCCCACCTTGGCCTCCCAAAGTGCTTGGATTACAGAAGTGAGCCACTGGGCCCAGCCCCAGTCATTCTTTATACACGCTGCAGTAGGGTAGTGGGCAAGGCCACCAGAACCCACTTCAGGCCTTCCCTGTCTGTGCCCAAGCAGAGAGAACCAGCATGCTTGGTTGTCCTGGGTGCCCCTGACAACTCACTCCGCCTGCAGACTACAAAAGGTAGGGCTTGGCATAGTGCAAAACAAAGCATGCTTAGTTCCTGGTTTCTTTGCCTTTAATCCTGCCTTGCAAAATCCTAAAAAGCCTTAACAAAGAACAAAATTATTGGGAATTATCCTAGTACCTCTACAGAAGATTGTTCAATAGACTATTTTCCAAAACAGGAAGATTTCACTGGTCCTAGTCATGCACTTATTTGAAAAGGATTAGTTTATTTGGAAAGACAGAAGAGAAAACATGAAAAGAATTTAGATTAACTGTTTCTTTTTCTTTTATGTTAGAAAATGATGTGACTACATTTGTTATCTGGACACGAATGAGTGGAGGTCTAAGAATCCCAGGAAGAGACACATCGAGAAAACTTTGTTGTGATCTATTGCTGTTGATAAACACACTTCTAGTTCTCTTAATTGGAATTCACCTTTTTCTGGTGCCTTTGTTGGCTTCTCCACCTGAACACGCGGGTTTGGTACTACTGGGGGCCTCTTGCTTTCACTGGGAATTGGTAAGACGCAGACAATGGTGTGTTCCAGCCCGGGTTTTGGCACCTTGACAGCCTCTGGGACCATCCCCGTCTCCTCCCAATGTGTGAGCATAGGTAGCCCCAGACAGTGTGCTTCCTAAACCCTTGGAACACGGGGATCTGTGACACTCTGGCAGCTCTTCTCATTAGTGCACTTTGCAGCTGTGGAACAATCATTTGGCCAAGATGATGCAGACGGAATATCAAACTGTGTCTTGGAGGGGCAAGGCCTGACGTGGGGAGTAGCCCTGTCCAGCACAGCATCAACAGGCCAGGCACCAGCATCAGGCACATCAGATGCAGTCACCAAAATCCCCTGAGCTGGGCAAGAGCGCTCATTTCTTTGTACTGATGCCTGGGCTGAGAGGAAATGATTTCCATCCTGACTGGTCAATTTCCCCTTTAAGTATTTATGACCTTAAGACCAAACATTATGCCCCAGGCATAGTATGTATATTTAACAGATATATTTTGAACATGTAATAGCACAATCCTAAATCTTCACGGGCCATCCAAGCTTTAGAACTCTGAAGACGCACTTGGCACATTGCACCCTGGAAAGTTATGGCAGATGCAGGCTCCTCGTGGAACCCATTAACTCTAGTGCCCTGGATTCACTTGCTGTCTCCCAGTTGCCTTTCAAAATTCAGCTGCAAAGACCTTTCTCTTGTCTCTTTTCCTTCCAGTCACATAAGGAGGTCACTGGTCCCCACTCTCTTCTTTCCTTATGGACTTCCAGAAAAAAGAAGGATGGGAGGCAACTGGGTCGTTTGGAAGACACACCCTCCGATCAGCGCCCTGCAGACTGAGCACTGAGCGCAGTCACCACTGAAAGCCGCTCTCCTCCCCTCTTTCTCTCTCTCTCAAGTTTTAAATTTCCCCAGCTAGTGCAAAACTTAATGAAAGCCCTGGAGTATACAATAGCATTTTGAAAACAGGAATTTGTGACTGCTGTGAATCATCCCTCACAGCAGGGACCCAGAAATGTGAATTGTGGGAGGAACACACGAGCCCCTCTTTTTTACGGGGAATTTATTACAGGCGGGTCATTATTTACAATGCGCCATTCACATCCTCTAAAGAGCCAATAAACTGGCTGCTGAATATGCATTTTCCTCTGTGGTGAGCACAGATGTTTCCAGCTCATACCCATTTCATTTAATTTCTTTTCTCCTTTTTTTTTTTTTTTTTTTTTAAATTCTATCTTGCTATTTCTGTAGCAGCTGGGTAACTATTTGCCCGTCTTCGGTTTGGGAATCACTCCTCATATTTATTATCATTGGTGCCATTCATGTTGCTATACTTAAGAGTCTGTCAGCATTTCCATTAAAAGCTGCCGTTTCTGTGAGTTCAAAACCAGGCTGGGAAAGGTTTCTGAGGGTTAAACGTTGGGCAGATGAGGTCCCAGCTTGGGATCACATCACTTTAACAAAGTGTAGAAATAAAATCAGTTAGGGTGTTTTAGTGTTATGGGTTTACAAGCTGATAAAAAGGAGATGGAAACATTGATTTCAAAAGCTGTTTTGCATTTCTGTAAATGAAATACTGTCTTTTGCAACTTAACTTTTTTTAACCATTAATCTTTGAATTTTTCTAATGTTTGCTGGAGAGAGGAAAATTAGCAGTGATCATTTAGTGATTCACCTTAGAAGCAGATTTTGCATTATTTAAACTTTGGTTGACAATGATCATGCTCAGTGGTCTCCATCACCTTTGCAATAACATGATGTAATAGCATACACATCATATCTCAATATGGTCTTCAATCTTGTGCCTTCAATATAGTAGTCAATGTACAGTGATCCAGTTGAACTCAGTCGTGATTATACTGTCTATAGTATATAGCTTAGCACTTAATTTTATCATTCTATCATGTATATAATTCTATTTTGCATATATATAATATATATGTATGTGTGTATATATACATGTACGTATATTTATATATGTGCATATGTGTGTATATATATGTACATGTACATATATGTGTGTGTGTGTGTATGTGAGTATATATACATATAAGCACTACTATCCCATACGTGCACTAGTGTTTTTCCAACTGACCTGAAACCTCTTCCTGGTAAATACTGCAAAACAACAAACAAACTGATAACAAGTTTTTAAGCACTTGTTAGGTGCCAGCTTAGACTGTGTTTTGTGTTTTTATGAGTATTTTCTCATTTAATCCTCACAACAACATGATATGATAAATAAGATGACAGCACTCTACTACCTGTTATAGAGACTACCTTCTGCCAGGCTGAGCAGAGATGTTTGTCAATATTTTGAATTATTATTTCAAAAGTTATTTGCAGGTTATGTGAAGCTATGTCAGTTACAAAAAGCAAGGACTAGCAACAAAATTAGTGTTATGAAAACTCTTGTTTCTGACTTAAGAAGATATTTCCCTTATTTCTGAAGTTTTCTTTTCTTAGAACATGGCTTGGAACAAGGGGTGGTGTAGAGAATTCAGCCAAAATGAAATACACATCCAAGGATGAAGCCAAACAGTCTGTCAGAAAAAAATTTAAAAAACCAACTCATCTTGCTGGAGGTGAATTAGTTAAGGAAAATATAGATTTCTGTTTTCATGTAGTTTCCATACTTTATTACCATTTCATTTCCTAACACAAACACCACTTAAGGTTGTCAGTTTTGGCATGAATTCCCTGAGTTCTAAGGTCATCTCTATATGAATTTGGTCATATTGTATGAGTTCTGGGATTATTAATGAAGCATTAGCAGAGGATTAATGGAGAATGGTCAGGCTAAATACTTACTGAATAGGAAGAGTATATTGTGCAAATTTAGATGTTCAAATTATTCTGGACTTAAGATCATCTTAACATGCATTTTCATAGAAAATTGAAATAGCTCTTTTAGCTTGATTAAAAATGGTCAAGCTTATATTTTAAAAACATTTAATTTATAACTTTCTCTGATACTCATTAACCTTGAAAAAGACTTTCAGATTGAATTACATTTGTAGAAGGTCCTCAAGTGTATGTTTCTGTGATAATCAGGGCTTTTAAAATCTCTCTTCCATTTGAGCGATGGCCTCTAACTTCTGTCTTTGTATCTTGGATGGTCTTTTGAGCAGAAATAGTCTTTTGTCTACACTGCCTCAAATGTCCTCCTCACCTCAGGAAAATTTCTCATACTCTGTCTTTGTTAAGTGAACATCAGAAATAAATGAAAAAAAAATTTCACTCTTATGCCAAAAATAAAGTTAACATAACATTAATGAGGTGGCTTAAACCTCTAAGTCCCAGGCCATTCATTGAGGCAAAACTGAGACTTCATCCTTCACCACCAGTATGTGCATGGACATTTCCCAGGATGGAGTTCTCTCAGCTGAGGGTAATTTCACTTCTGGAAGGAAACTTGATATTGCAGGGTGAGACCTGGGAGATCCTCTTTCTTTCCCTCCCTTCCATCCTTTCTCCAGTTCTTTGACCTTCCTTCCTTGCCACTCTTCTTCCTCTTTACTGGATCTTTTATTTTCTTTATGTTCAATTTGTCAAAAAGAGAAAATATGTATTCTGTGACTTTATTAAAGTGTAGATGAAGTGTTCAATGATAGTTTTCCTTGGATTTTTTTATTCCTTTACACCTTAAACTGATTGGCTTTTAAATTTTTTCACTCTATAAGCCAATAATTAAATCTTAGACTGAATGGCAATAACAACAATGTTTGTTTTAAGAACATTATACTTATGTAAAAACTCAGTAGATGGTAATTGATGGGTCTATTTTAGTCTACCATGTAAATAATATAGAATTTCAAACTATTTTCTCTAAGTTATCTTCTGGCAAAACAGAATGACTCATCTGATTTGTATAGTGTAAACAATCATTGTAACAAAAACAGAGTTTACTAGCTCCTTTAATTGTTCTATTGTTTGGTGAAATTGATTTCAGTAACAGGACTATTTTTTTAAAACCCTGGGTTCAGCTGGGCTCGGTGGCTCACACCTGTAAGCCCAGCATTTTGGGAGGCTGAGGCAGGTGGATCACCTGAGGTCAGGAGTTTGAGACCAGCATGACCAACATGGAGAAACCCCCGTCTCTACTAAAAATACACATACATACACACACACAAAATTAGCTGGGCGTGGGCGCACACCTGTAATCCCAGTTACTTGGGAGCCTGAGGCAGGAGAATCACTTGAACCCGGGAGACGGAGGTTGCGGTGAGCCAAGATTGCATCATTGTACTCCAGCCTGGGTTACAAGAGTGAAACTCCATCTCAAAACAAAACAAAAAAACCCCTGGCTTCATAGAAGCATAATGCAGTATCATAGTGGCTGGAGTTGGAATGGGGACCAGGTTGGAATGGGGATCACTGCCAACTCCACGTCTTCCATTATGCTGCTGAAGTTCTACCAAAAAAAAAAAAAAAAGAAGAAAAAAAAAGAGACAAAACCCTAAAACACCAAAATCTAATCAAGTCAGTGGAATATTATCCAGCCCTAAAAATGAAGAAAATTCTGACACTTGCTTCAATGTGAATGAATCTTGAGGATGTCATGCTATGTGAAATAAGCCAGTCACAAAGGGAAACACACTGTCTGATTCCATTTATATGAGGTACCTAGAGTAGTCCAGGTGATAGAGACAGAAAGTAGAAGAACAGGAAACCAGCAAGCATATAAAAGAACTCAAGAACACCACTAACCAACAAGACCTAATTTATATTTATGAAATAATTCACCCCAAACCAGCAGAGTACACGTTGTTTTCCAAGGCCCTGAGAACATACAGCAAGATGGGCCATGAAAATCCAAAGCAAATTTAAAATAATTGCAGTCATACGCAATGAGTTCAACAAGGTTTCAGGATACAAGATCAACAGACAAAGATCAACTGTATTTATGTATACTAGCAATACATACTTGAAAGGTAAAATTAAAAATATAATTCCTTTTATAGTTTCTTAATACAAATGAAATACTTAGTAATAAATGTAAAAAAAATTAACATAAGCTTGTATTCTGAAAACTACAAAACATCGATAAAAGAAACCAAAGAAGATCGAAATAGAGATACTGTGTTCATGGATTAGAAGATGATGTAGTAAAGAAGTCAATTGATCCATTGACTAAATTGATGTATAGGCTTCATAAAATTTACATTAAAAACCAAGCAAGATTTTTTTTGTAGAGACAAGATTATTCTGAAATTTGTTTGGAAAGGCAAAGTAACTAGAATAGCAAAAACAATGTTGAATACAAAGAATACATTTCAAAAGGTCACTCTACCTGAATTCAATACTTCTTATATAGTGACAGTAACCTAAACTCTGTAGTGCTGATGGAAAGATGGACACATAGATCAATGGAACAGAACAGAGAAAAAGAAATACCCCTAAACATGCCCAGCTGATTTTTGACTAAGACGTAAAAGCAGTTCAATGGAGGAATCACTTTCAACAAATGTTACTGGAACAACTGAATTTCCGTAGGCAAAAAGTAAACTTCAGCCTGAGCCTCACACCTTATACAAAAATTAACTCAAAATAGAGAAAAGATTTAAATGTAAAAATAAAACTAAAATTTTAGAAAGGCGCAATTCAAAATCTTCAAGATTAAGACTTGGTGCAGAATTCTTAAACATGGCACCAAAAGCACAATCCATAAAAGGAAAACATCCATAAATTGGACTTCATCAAGATCAAAAAGGTTTGCTCTGCAAAAGACCCTCTTAGGAGGATCAAAAGACAAGCTACAGACAGGGAGAAAATATTTGCAAATCACATGTCTGAGAAAGGACTCACATCCAGAATACATAAAGGACTCTCAGAATGCAACAGTAAAAATCAAGCAATTCAATTAGAAAATGTGCAAAAGACATGAAGAGACATTTACTATACAGAGTGTACCTGGGTCAAATAAGCACTTGAAAAGATTTCCAACCTCATTAGCTATTAAAGAAATGCAGATTAAGACCACAATAAGAAATCACTACCTACGTATTAGAACAAGTAAAATAAAACAGAATGGCAACACCAAATGCTGGCAAGGATGCAAAGAAACTAGATTTCACACATATTGCTGTGCAACGTCAAGTGGTACAGCCACTCTGGAAAGCAGTTCGACAGTTTCTTAAGAAATGAAACATATATTTATTATATTTCCTAGCAATCATACTCCTGGGCGATTATCTCAGAGAATTGAAATCTTATACCTACACAAAAATCTGCAGTGGTTGTTTATAGCAAGTTTATTTGCAATAGCTAAAAACACTAAAATTATCAACAATAGGTGCATGGTTAAACAAACTATGGTACGTCCATACCAGAGAATAATACAGCAATAAAGGAAAACAAACTGCTGACATGTGCAACAACTTGCATGCATGGCAAATGAATTGGGGCAAGTAAAACAAGCCAGTCTCAAAAGGTCACATACTATATGATTTATAGAACATTCTCGAAACAACCAAATTAGAGGTGGAGATCAGATCAGTGATTGCCAGTGTTGAGAGATGGTGGGGCTGGATGGCTTGACTTTAAAGGGAAGCACAAAGGATATCTTTGTGATGATGGAGCAGTTACATATCTTGTCTGCCTGGTGGTTACAGAAATCTACATATACCACCAATGACACAAAACTATTTGCACACTGAGTCTGTACCAGTTTCCTGGCTTTGATATTGTAGGGTAGCTACATAAGATGTAGCCAACGGGGCGAACTGGGCAGAGGATTCATAGGATCTCTCTGTACTATTTTTGCAACTTCCTGTGAATGTATAGTTATTTCAAAATAAAAAGGTTAAAAAGAAACAAAAGTCAACATTATACTTAGTGGTGACACGCTGGAAAAATTCTCATTAGAATCAGGAATAAGGCAATTTTATTTGTTATCAACATCATCCTCCTAATTAATGCTGGAAGTCTGGCCAGTGTAGGGGAAGGAAGAATTATTATTAGAAAGAGACCTAATAACTCTTTGAAGTTTCTACAATTGTATGCTTCTAATACCAAATGAATCTAAAAGAGTTAAATTAAGCAAAGTGATAGAAGGTTAAATAAATATAAAAATATTTTTCTCTACACTGTAATAATAGGCTGGAAATATTTATGGCAAAAATTACATTAATCAAAAGAAAGTGAGTGGTCTCACCTTAAGAAAGGACTTAGCTAATAAAAATGAAGAATGTGACTCTAGTAACATAAAGACAGTTTAAGAAATAAGAATGCACATTATTTTTCTTGATACTAAATTATTAGTGTAAATATAAGTCTTCCTCAAATTTTAGTGGAATAGTGATTTTGGAAAATTCAGTGAATGATCCTAAAATAATCTGAAACAATAAGTAGTGAAAATGACTTTGAAAGTTGTATTGAGGTCTAATTTACATGCCACAAAACTCTCTCCTTTTAAGTGTGCAATACAATGATTTTTAGTAAATTTACAAAATTGTGCAACCATCACCACGATCTAGCTTTAGAATGTCTCCGTCACAGCAAAAAAAAAGTGTCATCCCCATATTCAGTCACTGTGTGATACCACCCCAGCCCTGGTAACTACTCATCTACTTTCTATCTTTATACATGTCCCTATTCCAAACAATTTGCATAAATGGAATCAGGCAACATGTGGCCTTTGTGTTTGGCTTCTTTTACTTAGCATACGATCTTACCCTGTTGTAATAGGTGGGAAAACTTCATTCCTTTAGATAGCTGAATAATGCTCCACTCTGTAGACAGACTGCATCTTGTTTATTTTTTCTACTTGAGTGGACAATTGGGTTGTTTCCATTTTTGGCAATTATGTGAAATGGATGTTTTCATACAGGTGGGAGAGAGGAGACAGCGTAGGAAGGTTTACTCTCTTTAGATCAACAATTTCATGCCTAAGAAAATATCCTAAAGAAATGATCAGAAATGTGCTCAAAAATTTATGTACAGAGGGAGTCATTGGAGCATGTTCACGAGAGAAAATTAGGAACCTTCTGAAGATCCAAGAATAGAGAAATGGGAAAAGAAATTGTGATACACTCCTTAAAAATGTTTTGTAGCTATTAAAAATTATGCTTTTAAAGACTACTTAGTACCATATTAAAATTCTCACAACGTTACTTTAAATAAAACAATATGCAGTAGTACATACAGTGTGAAACCACCTTCATACAATAAAATTGTATTCATATTTACCTCGATTGTTCTTTTGGATCAACTATAATAAACATACAAATACATTTTCTAGAATACAACTATGGTTGTTTCTGGGAGGAAGAATTGTGGATGGTTTTTACCTTCTTTATATTTTTCTGTATTTTCCAAATTTTGCACAAAAAAGTGTTCCCTTTATAATAGAAATAAAAGAGGCCGGGCGCAGTGGCTCACGCCTGTAATCCCAGCACTTTGAGAGGCCGAGGCAGGCGGATCACGAGGTCAGGAGATCGAGACCATCCTGGCTAACACGGTGAAACCCCATCTTACTAAAAATACAAAAATTAGCTGGGCGTGGTGGCGGCGCCTGTGGTCCCAGCTACTCGGGAGGCTGAGGCAGGAGAATGGCGTGAACCCGGGAGGTGGAGTTTGCAGTGAGCCGAGATCGCGCCACCGCACTCCAGCCTGGGCGACAGAGTGAGACTCCATCTCAAAAGAAAAAAAATAATAATAAATAAAAGATTATTGTGGGTACAAAGAAAAATGTTCACTTTGCAAGTTCTTTTTAAGGTATGTATGCTTTTTTCCCCCTCGCAACTTGTTGGAAAATTACAAAAGAAAACAATATCCCTAAATCCTGACACATAAAGAAAGGTTCAAAGTATGAATATAATGAAAGGGCCAGCTAAGCTAAATGGAAGACTGACCAGAATGGTTCGGAATGAGAAGGCAGGAGGGAGGGACTGATCTCAGTGTGTCTGCAGGTTATACCTTGGGGTATTATGTTATCCCTTGTGGCGTGTGTGTGTGTGTGTGAGAGAGAGAGAGAGAGAGAGAGAGAGAGAGAGAGAGATTTGTGGCTGAGCCTTCCTTCTTTGCTGTTCCTTACACACTTTCCTTCCTTGCATTCCTCCCTGGTTTTATGCGATCCATGTGGTTAGAGATTCTTGCTGCTGGCCGCGTTTCTTTGGAGTTTGTTTTCACGGCCATTCCCGCGCACGCTCATGCCTCTCCTCTCTATCAGCTGGTGACGTGAGCGTTGGAAACACACTGAGCACTGGTTTCCATGGGGAAGAGATGACTTCCTCTATGGATCTTCCTTAGTTCGCAGGGGCTGGTGTTTTGCGCAGTTTGAGTGCTGACCCCACGCCATCAGAGCACAGGCTTAGTCCTTCCCTAAGCTAGTCGTACTTAACAAGTCCAGAGCACATAACTTAACCAGGTCCCCCAGCTTGCACATCATAGGAACCCCAATAATTTAAGAGGAGGGGTAGGAGAAGCATGCAGAGAGTGGGCTGTGCTTAACACAGGCCCAGGTCGCCCAGCCCAGAAACTAGCCAGTGGACTCTCTATGTTTTTCTACAGAAAACCAGGCTCTGGCCCTGAGAGGACCGGGTGTGACTGCCAGGGCAGGACAGTGTGATGCGGGATGAGCCCTGTACTGTGTCCACTCTCCGAACAGATGCTCCTGGCAACCGAACCCACAGCGTCCTGCCTGTGTGCTGAGACTCTCCAGTGTGTGGCCTGGCCTTCAGCCACAGGTGGGGGGTGCATGACTCCCACCGAGGGCATCTTTGATTATTTTGCGTAGCCAGCAACCATGAGGCCGAGCAGAGTCAGAGCTTGATCTAGGAGCCGTGGAGGTGCGTGTGGGAGCTTGGGGGAATCTCCTGGAAAGGAAGTGAGGGAGAATTCTCCTGGGGTTTGCTGCCCCCAAGGAAACCGGCCCTGCAGGACTCATCCCGGGAAGCCCACAGCATCTCCCCTCCACCTCCCTCACTCCGTTTTCCATCTTTAGGGCTTGTACCACGCAGGCGTTGACGTTAGGATGCGAAGTGTCTGATTGGAGGGTTTCCTTGTAGCTGCAGTAACAATGGAAATACATTTTGAAAAATCAGTTTTAATAAAGCCCAGGCACTGACCCCAGCCACGTAAGTATTTATATTATTGACTTCTGTATGAGGTGATTTGTTAGGAGAGAAAAAAGTCTTTCTGCTCTTGTCTTGAGACCCGAGGAAAAAAATAACAAAAATTAGAGAAACTGGAGATAAAAACGCAGTGAGTGGAATCACGCCAATGCCCCTGGGAGGCTCGCCTGCCGTGCTCATGCTGCTTCTCATCCGTTATACGAGTGTGATAGCTCTTTCCCGTTTGATGGTGTCATTACGTAGACTCTACACATTCGATTCCATTTACAAGTCAATGGTGTGAGATTTTATGACAATTCTTTTTTAGTGAGTCAATTCCGTACGATCCTACTCAGTTAAGAAAAAATATATGAAAAGAATTCCTAAATAGTTGCCTTTTGGACCTCTCCCCAGAAAGTCTCAACCCACTAGGCATTTTTTACTGCAGGCCTTTGGCCTTCTGTTCATGGGAAATGGGCAGAAACCAGGTCCAGGTAGCCTTGCTTTTGAGGCAACAATATTTCATAAATGTAAAGGCTGGAGCTTGCCAGAACAAACATTCTGGATATCACGTAGTGGAACTTTGGATCCAATTTTGAAACCAAAAGGAGAAGTGAGAAGCCTGGAAGAAAATCTGGGGATGGGATACTCACTAAACCCAGGGTGTGGTTTCCTCTGGGACAGGGACAAAGGGTCTTACCAAGGTGTTTAGATATGTCTAACAGACGGCCCCAGGTATGGGGACTGTAGGTCTCAATGGTGAAAGAGGCATGAGGCGGCTATTAGAAGTTGGATTGTGTCCCTTCCCTAAATCCATAGGCTGAAGTCCTAACTCCCAGGATCTCTGAATGTGACTCTCTTTGGAGACAGGGTCTTTAGAGAAGTCAGTTAAGTTAAAATGAGGTCATTAGGGTGGGTCCTAATCCCATATGACTGGTGTCCTTATAAGAAAAGATTTGAACACAAACATGCACAGAGCAAAGAGGGTTTGAGGAGACACAGGGAGAAGGTGGCCACCCACAAGCTAGGGAGTGAGGCTGGGGACAGACTGCTCCCTCAGAGCCTCGAAGGAAGCAGCCCTGCGGGCACCCTGATCTCAGGATTCTGGCGCCAGAGCTGTGAGACATTATACTTCTGTTGTTTAAGGTCCTGGCTTGTGTACAGTGTTATGGCAGCCCTAGCAAAAATCATAGAGTGAGGAGGGAGATGTCTCTTGGGAAGCAGCATGACATCTGAACCCAGCTTTGAAGAAAAGGCAGGGCTTTGCTAAGGTGGGGATGTTCACGGGAGAGGCAGAGAGCGTGAAGGCAGCCAGGGGAAAGGCTGTGCGCAATTGGTTTGACTGGAAATGTGCAAGAATGTTTTGGGTGTAGTCTGAGCTGTAGCAGGGCACTCAGTAGCCATCCAGCAAGCCCTGATCGGGCACCTGCCCTGTGCTTTGCAGCAGGGACAGACACATGAGAAACATGAGCTTTGCTAAGTTCACACTCTCAGGAAGGGCAGGCATGGGAGGGGGTGGGAATTCAGAGTGGCAGGAGCAGCGACTGTGAATCTTCAGAGAAGGGCGTGGAAGATTCCACCTCGAAGATGGGACAGGTGACCAGCAAGGGTGGTTGCTGGAGGAATGGACAGGGATAGATGGAAAATGGAGGGGAAATAGGAGTCCCGAGAGAAGGAAGGATGAAAATGAAGGCAGGAGTGCTTGGAAAGAGGAAGTTCCAAGCATGGCCGAGTAGAGGGGCACCCAGGAATGAGGACGGAAAATGAGGGTGAAGATCCCAAAAAGAGGACCCTAGGGTCCAGGCACAAGGACGCAGGATTCACAGAGTTTAAACTTCTAATGATGGACAATTTCCCTAGTGTTTTCATTTCTCTTCATTGACAGCATTGGCCCCAACTTTATTTTTGTGACGTTTAGGTACTCTTTTAGAATGGAAAGAAAATTACATCGAATGAATTCACTCATTGTTTTACATTTATAGAAAAAAATTAATATTTTTCCACAAAACTGGAATTTAAAACAGATTTTTTATAGGACTTGGAGTTTTAGTAGAACATTGACATATTTCTCTAATGAAAGATTACAATATTGTTACTTGTGCCAGAAAATATTTATTAAATGAAAGAAGTGAGCACATTATAGAAGTCACATAGTTCTATGTTTCCATGACTAACAAGTTGTTTTACTGATTTACAATTTGGTGGTTATGGTTTTCCATGCTCTTTCTAGCCATTTAGCTTTTTCATTTCCTTTCCATGGGTCTTTTATCTTTGGGTAGTGGAAATTAAACTAACACACTGTCAAAATTCCCATCATGGAGGCATTTGGGTGGGAAGGACAAATTGTTGTTAAAATGTTGCATATTTAGGCATGAAATACGATCCTTAGAAAGTATCATTAATTGCACGTATGTTGCTATGTCCTCGATTCTTGTGGGACATTTTATGTTTGGTACGTTTGCCCCTTTAAGCATGTTTCTCACTCAACCGTGCCTCTCCCACCCCCCAGGTGGAGACAGCCTCAGTGCTGGAGGTCAGAGCAGTGGCCCTGGAAATCTGTGCACATCCTTAGCTGAGAGCCTATGAGGCCACAGCTGTGACTGGGGAGTTTGGGAATAAACTTCCTGGGGCTGATAATAAAGGACTCTTGGCAGCCGAGTTCCTCAGTCTCCAAATCCCAGTTCTGTCCCTTCTCGAGTAACTATTCTCCTGGCTCACAGCCTTCCAGGATTACAACTTTGGGACATCCCTTGAAGGGAGGAGTGAAGCCTCCAAGGGACACATTTGCCCTTCAAATCACCACCTGTCTCTCCCAAGTTCTCCGGTGCTGATCTCACAAAGTGCAGAGATTGCCACATGCATGGTCGTCCTAGGTTCAATCATGTCTCCCCTAAATTCCTGTCCACCTAGAACCTCAGAACGCCATCTGATTTGAAAATAGTCTTTACAAAGGTGATAAATTAGGATGGGGACAACCTGGGTTAGGGTGGGTCCTTACTCCAGTGACTTGTGTCCTTTTAAGGAAAACAGACACAAAGACAGAAGATGGCTATGCGAAGACGGAGATAGGGACTGGAGTAATGTGGCCACAAGCCAAGCTCCTGGGGCCACCAGAAGCTGGAAGAGGCAAGGAAGGATTCCCTGCTAGAGTCTTTGTAGGGAGCAAGGCCTTGCTGATGCAATGACTTTGGACTTCTGGCTTCCAGAGCTGTGCAAATGTGGTAATTTGTATGGCAGGCCTAGGAAAGCAATGAATGGGGTTGGTGATTTTCCTTGTTTCCAGTAGCGTTGTCTGCTCTTTGGTGTGGCATCTTGTGCTCAGTGTCAGCCTCAGAGTTTAGTGTGTGCCAAGCCCTTCCCCAGTGCACTAGGGGTGAGTAACAATAGCAACTCCCTGACTCCACCCCAAACCACCCAGTTCTGTGACCCCCTCCCCACAGACTCCGCCACTGGCTAATAAGTGCCTTGATCAGAGAATTGAGCAGTGTCGGACTAGAGAAACACCAATTGCACAAGGATAGAACACACTCTCAATTTCTCACTTATCAATTATCAACACCACATAGCCATCCTTACCCTTCCCCACATAAAAATGCTGTTTATGCAACTTTCTGTTTCTGGTTTTTTCAATAGAGATAGGAAAATGCCTGGGTTCCAATCTGGGCTCTGCTGTTTATAAACATTTTTGTTTGCATGAGTTACCTTATCTTCTGTGCTTCCATACCCACATCTATAAATGGATTAAAAATAACAGGCTGAGTCCACAGTTCTACTAGGACAAAATACATGAATATACATGAAACCCTCAGAAGAATGCTTGGCACATAACAAATGCTCAATAAACGTTAGATTTCATCCTTGAAAATTCCAAGATTGCCCTTCCGTGGACTCTCTGTGGGCCTCTGGTCGTATCCTGATCACCCTCTGGCAAACCAGGCTGAAAGGTATTTGTCTCTATATTAACAAGGCCACGTCATACTTGCTGGCAGCGTTATGAAAACTTCTTAGTGGAGCTGGACAAGGGTTTGGCAACCCTGAATAATGAGCAACGGTTAGTTGCAGTGCCCACCTGCTGCATGTTGGGCATGACTCAGTTTCCTGTCCTGTCCCCCACTCCCAGCTTTTCCTCCTGGCCGAACACTTTGGCTAAAATGAACTTGCCTCCTGCAACCAGTTCCAGGAAGGATTAACTGGCTCTGTTTGGAATGAGCTGCCCTGCGTAGCAGTATGGACAAGCTCCCAGATGTAATCATACAACAGTCTGGTTAGAGGGAAAGCTAATCAGAGGCCCATCTCTCACATACCTGAGAGTCCTGACCCCCCATGGCAGCACCTCTGGCACTAGTCTAGGGAACAGTCCCCAGGAGTGTGGCCATGCAGTTAGAAGACAGAGCCAGCTGCCCTCCATGTAGCTAAGGCAGCCCACTAGTGCAAGGCCCAGCCATGCTATTGTTGAAACCTGAGCAGCTGTTTGATGAAATCTCGCCTTGCTGGTTCAGCAAGGCTCACCTCTAGGTGCAAACCTTGTGGTGAAGTTGGCTGCACCTACACTCTTTATGGCCATGGGACAGGAAGCCCTTCCTTGGGCAGGTCTTTTGGGAGTGGCTGACCTAGAAAGGGCTGTCCCTACTGGCCAACCTATTCCTGGAGCTCGGTCTTGCAACATCACTTTGGTGACCGTAGGGAGGTACAGGGAACTCGGTGTCTCGAGAGGAACAGCCCGTCAGTCCAAAGGGTATGGACTGAATATAGCAAAAGGCAAACAAACAAAAACCATGATGGGTTTTAGGAAAGATAGATTGGGTTTGGATCCAAACTCCAGGGCCAGTACTCTGCCTCTTTGAGCCTTGATTTCCTTATCCATTAAGTTGGAGATGATGGTATGGTTCTGCAGTGATGGAGAGGAAAGAGCTCAGTGTAAGACCCAGCACATGGAAAGCAATCTGAGACACTCTGCGTCTCCCCTCCTCTATGTCTTCACAATGTTGATGCCACCACCTCACCCGAGGCCACTTACCACCCATGGGCGCTTGGGGCTGCCTCTTACTTTCTTCCAAATTGAGAGTTTTACCTGATAGTTAGCAAGTGGGAGGTTAAACACCTCCCGGCCTTCTGAGAGGAAACAGAAAAGAAGCAGAGTAGAGCCCAGGAGGCTTTGCCTCTGTCCCCACAGCAATGAGCAGTTACTCTTGTCTCTAAGCCTCAGAGATATTTCATCCGTGAAACAGAGAGAATAATAATATTATGTTCCAGGCAGTTTTCACAATTACTTGTGGTAACAGATACAGGGGACGAGCACAGTATCTGCCACATAGTAACTGGTCACAAAAGTAGGCAAAGATAATGATAAAACGTGGGCCATTACTCTCACCTACCAACTCCCCAAATGTCTACTCCCCATCTGAACCTAAAGTACAGATGGAGAATTCTAGTATAAAAGCTAAAACTCAACTCATGGGCCCTGCTGCTTTGCCTGCTGGGGCCTCTGCCTGTATCTGGAGAAATCTACGGCAGAAGCTGCACCTCTGTAATGATGATAGATATCTCAGTGTGCACGCAGTTATAGGGCGATCCTGCTGTTTCTGACCCTGGGCCTCCGAGTTCTCACACTTGTACATCTGCAGACAGTCTGCAGCTTTCTGAGCAATGCAAGGGTGTTGCAAACTTGTAAAGGGTATGTAGCTCTGTAGGATGCTGTTTCGACCCTAAAATGTCCACAAACTCTTAGATCTTAGTGTCCTATAAACCACTTATTGGTATGTTCTCACATTGCTATAAAGAACTACTTGAGAAGGGTAATTGATAAAGAAAAGAAGTTTAATTGGCTCATAGTTGACACACTGTACAGGAAGCGTGGCTGGGGAGGCCTTAGGAAGCTTATAATCATGGCGGAAGGTAAAGAGGAAGCAGGCAGATCCTACATGACTGAAGCAGGAGGAAGAAGGAGAAGAGGGAGGTGCTACAAACTTTTTAACAACCAGATCTCATGAGAAATCACTCACTCACTATCTTGAGAACAGCAAAGGGGAAATCTGCCCTCATGATCCAATCACCTCCCACCTGGCCCCTCCTCCAATATTGGGGATTACAATTCAACATGAGATTTGGACAGGGATATAAACGCGGACCATATTGCCAGGCCTCCCATGAACAGAGACCAGAGCTTGGTGCCTAGCCAGGCAGAATCCCCCTCTATTCACACCACCCAGGCCTTCAGGACCAGTGGGCTTGCTTCTGCATGTTTTTGCTATGTTGGGCTCCCTGGTGTCGGGATGGGCTCTGACATAGAACTTTTCCTTATAGCAAATCCAGGAGCTTTTGTCAAGTCCTTTTGTTGGAGTGTCAGGCATGTTAATAATAAATTCTGCATAGTAATTTCTAATAATATCTGTAATGTGTTAGGCATTTCTGTTGCTTTATCTCTCACATCTTGGGGTTAACCACACTCTCTACAGAGCTTCAGAAAGAAAGTCAGTCTTTTCAATGTCATTCCCACAGTCAAGGAAGCCTTTTGCAACCTGAAGTTGATTTCATGTGAAAACCATCTTCGCACAGCCTCTGGTAGAGCCTCTTCAAGGAGGGAAACTGCAGCAAACCTTTGTTACTTTTTACTTCACATCAGGGGTTACCCCATAGCACCAGCACCCAAATTTGGAAACCAATACTTATCCTTTTATTTGAAAGAAAGTGTATTATACAGCTGAAACCTGTGTTGGGAGCAGGGGTGTCACCTAGACTGAGGTAATCTGGTATATAGATGGTCCCTGACTTAACAATGGTTTGACTTACAATTTTTCCTCTTTATGATGGCCTGAAAGTGGTTCTCATTCAATAGAAATCATTTGATTACCCGTATGGACATTCTGTTTTTCACTTTCAGTACAGTATTCAATAAATTACAGTATTTGATAAATAAATCATTTCAATAAATTAAAGATATTCAACACTTTGTTATAAAATGGGGTTTATGTTAGATAATTTTCTCCATTGTGGGCTAATGTGTTTTGAACATTTTTAAGGTAGGTTAGACTAAGCTATGATGTTTGGTAGTTTAAGTGTATTCAATTCATTTTTGACTTACAATATTTTCAACTTATTATGGGTTTATCAGGACATAACCCCACTGTAAGTCAAGGAGTATTTTTATTCTGTTTCTTTCTCCACGGTAACTGGATTCCAGATGGCTCCATGAACCAAGTTAGATTATGAAAGTCAATGAAAATCATTTCAAGGACTTCAGTTGGAGCTGTGCAGGAAGAAAAAAATCCAAGTTTTTCACAGGACTGGGTGCTTAAGTATTGTGGAGAGAGAAAGTAAATGAATTCTTATCCAATTATTGATTAACTGAGGTTTATTTTAATCATGTAAGGATGACACAAAGACCAGGAAGAATTATTGTTGCCCTCTTACAAGATCAAACCCTTAGATATTTGTATTAGTCTGCTTTCACGCTGCTGAAAAAGACAAACCCGAGACTGGGCAGTTTACAAAGGAAATAAGTTTAATGGAGAACTGACAGCTCCACGTGGCTGGGGAAGCCTCACAATCATGGCAGAAAGCAAGGAGGAGCAAGTCACATCTTACATGGATGGCGGCAGGCAAACAGAGAGCTTGTGTAAGGAAACTCCTGTTTTAAAAACCATCAGATCTCATGAGACTTATTCACTATCATGAGAAAAGCATGGGAAAGACCGGCCCTCATGATTTAATTACCTTTCACTAGGTCCCTCTCACAACATGTGGGAATTCAAGATAAGATTTGGGTGGGGACAGAGCCAAACCATATCATTCCACCCTTGGCCCCTCCCAAATCTCATGTCCTCATATTTCAAAACCAATCATGCCTTCCCAACAGTCCCCCAAAATTTTAACTCATTTCAGCATTAACTCAAAAGTCCACAGTCCAAAGTCTCATCTGAGAGAAGGACAAGTCCCTTCCACCTATGAGCCTGTAAAATCAAAAGCAAGTTAGTTGCTTCCTAGATACAATGGGGGTACAGGTATTGGGTAAATACAGCCATTCCAAACGGGATAAATTGGCCAAAATGAAGGGGCTGCAGGCCCCAGGCAAGTCCGAAATCCAATGCAGTCTTACAGCTGCAAAATTATCTCCTTTGCCACAACAGGAGATGGGTTCCCACAGCCTTGGCCAGCTCTCCCCCTGTGACTTTGCAGGGTATAGACCCTTCCCTGGCTACTTTCACAGGCTGATGTTGAGTGTCTGTGGCTTTTCCAGGTGCATAGTGCAAGCTCTCAGTGGATCTACCATCCTGGTGTCTAGAGGACATTAGCCCTCTTCTCACAGCTCCACTAGGCAGTGCCCCAGTAGGGACTTTGTGTGGGGGCTCTGACCCTACATTTTGCTTCTGCACTGCCCTAACAGAAGTTTTCCATGAGGGCTCCACCCCTGCAGTAAACACCTGCCTGAGCATCCAGGCATCCTAGATTACATCCTCTGAAATCTAGGTGGAGGTTCCCAAATCTCAGTTCTTGACTTCTGTGCACCTGTAGGCTCAACACCATGTGGAAGCTGCCAAGGCTTGGGGCTTTCACCCTCTGAAGCAACAGCCCAAGCTGTACCTTGGCCCCTTTTAGTCATGGCTGGAGTAGCTGGAATGCAGGGCACCAGGTCTCTAGACTGCATACAGCAGAGGGAACCCGGGCTCAGCCCACAAAACCATTTTTTCCTCCTAAACATCTAGGCCTGTGATGGGAGGGGCTGCCACAAAGATCTCTGACATGCTCTGGAGACATTTTCCTCATTGTCTTAGTGATTAACATTTGACTCCTTGTTACTTATGGAAATTTCTGCAGCTGGCTTGAATTTCTCCTCAGAAAATGGGATTTTCTTTTCCATTGCATTATCAGGCTGCAAATTTTCTGAACTTTTATGCTCTGTTTCCCTTTTAAAACTGAATGCCTTTAACAGCACCTAAGTCACCTCTTGAATGCTTTGCTGCTTAGAAATTTCTTCTGCCAGATATGCTAAATCTTCTCTCTCAAGTTCAAGGCTCCAGGAATCTGTAGGGTAGGGGCAAAATGCCACTAGTCTCTTTGATAACACATATCGAGAGTCACCTTTGCTCCAGTTTCCAACAAGTTCCTTATTTCCATTTGAGACCACCTCAGCCTGGACTTTATTGTCCATATCGCTATCAGCATTTTGGGCAAAGCCATTCAACAAGTCTCTAGGAAGTTCCAAACTTCCCCACATTTTCCTTTCTTCTTCTGAGCCCTCCAAACTGTTCCAACCCCTGCCTGTTACCCAGTTCCAAAGTCACTTTCACATTTTTGGGTATCTTTTCAGCAGCGCCCCATTCTACTGGTACCAATTTACTGTATTAGTTCATTTTTACAGTGCTAATAAAGACATGCCTGAGACTGGGCAATTTGTAAAGGAAAGAGGTTTAACGGAGAACTCACAGTTCTGCATGGCTGGGGAAGCCTCACAATCACGGCGGAAGGGAAGGAGGAGCAAGTCACATCCTACATGGATGGTGGCAGGCAAATAGAAAGCTTGTGTAGGGAAACTCCCATAATAAAGACCATCAGGTCTCATGAGACTTATTCACTAGCATGAGAAAAGCATGGGAACGGCCTGACCCCATGAATTAATTACTTCCTACCAGGTCCCTCTTAGAACATGTAGGAATTCAAGGTGAGATTTGGGTGGGAACCTTGCCAAACTATATCAATACTGCTATGGCTTGAATGCTTGTCACCTCCAAAACTTATGTTGAAATATAATTTCAATGTTATGGTATTAGGAGGTGGGTTCCTTGAGAAGTAATTATGCCATAAGGGTTCCACCCTCATGAATGGATTACTGCTGTTATCACAGGAGTGGGTTTGTTATAAAAGGGCAAATTTGGCCCCCTTTTCTCTTCCTTTCTGGCCCTCTCTCTTCCCTCTTGCTTTTCACTTAGTGAGGACACAGAAAGAAGGCCCTCACCAGATGCCAGTATCTTGATCCTGGACTTCTCAGCCTCCTGAACTGTGAGCCAATAAATTCATATTCATTATAAATTACCCAGTCTCAGACATTCTGTTACTACAGCACAAAACTGAGTAAGACAGACAGGAGTGACAATCCAGAGTCTCCTTGAATTTGCACAAGCCCTTGATCATTCAGGCTTAGATTGTGTGCAGTCCTTTTTCCCATTCCCTAGAGTCCAGGTCTGGGGCTAAATGGATCTCCATAGCTTCTGTTCTACTCCTGCCTCTCCTGCTGTCTTCCTTGATCCTCTCCTGTGATTACACAGCGACTCAAGGCAAGAAGTCAAGGTAATGCACAAATAGTATCATCATCCACTTTTTATAGATGAGGAAACTGAAGCTTGAGAGGTAACTTCTTACATTAAGCCAATAGTTTCCAAATGCTGAGCAGTGTTTCCTACACTACAGTTCATGCTATGGTGCACCATGCTAGACGTAGCCTTTGTGGCATTGCTGCCTGATTTGGGAAATATGTTTAAAATGTCAGCAACTGTGCCATACATCTTATATCTAAAGGTAACTGGGTCCCATGCTAAGTTTTGAGATCTTTGTGTTCAATTTACTGTGCTTGGCAACTTCTTGGTTGAGTAAAGCATGACAAATCTTAGCAGAACAAAATGATGTAAGGAAATATATCATTAATAAGTCTATCACAAATAAACCTTTTTATAGATTTGTCTATCTGTAACTGAACTCTAACTTAGTTGATTTGTAATAATGCTTTTTCTCTTTCATAAGACTGAGTGTGACATAAAAACACTGAAGAAGTGAAAAATGCAAAACGTAAATTCTTTTTCTATACTCCTGCCGTATCTGTATGTTCTGGGAATACCCAGATAGACTAAGATTTTCATTGTCCTTTCAGATAATTTTGCAAGTGGTTTGTTTAATCCCGTATTGTACAAAAGTTTACATTTAGTTTGCAGCCTCAAATTAAACATTTTTGACATTTTTTTGCATTTGAAAACACAAATAAGATAACTTAACTATAAATTAGATAACTTAATTACCTTTAATATCTTGTATATTTTTAAAGAGCCATTCTGTTTGGGTATGCAACTTAGCACAGGCGAAGCTGAATTTTTCCTTTTCATTGCCCCAGATGTTGGTATTTTCAGAACGATTAGGTAGCACATACATGAGAAGAAATTTCTTAGGCATATAAAAGTCAATGTCATGAGAACCAAAATTGTCTACCCCACTTACTGCCTGGACTGCCTGGACACTGAGGACAAAGCCGCCCCTTTCTGTTTACATTACTGTGACTTTGCTGTTTTCACAGCTTCACTGTCCCTTCTTTACCTTTGCAGGACAGTTCTGCCCATACAAATGGTGTGATTACTTATAACAGGAACTTCCTTAAAATCCACCAACTCTTCAATGTACCGTACCATTTGGAGTCCTGAGATGCTTTCAGTCTTTCACCTCAAAATCCTCACCTTGTGATTCCCACAAATCCTTGACTATTGTATTGGGATTCTTATTCAATCTTCACCAGTTTCCTGTGGTGAAAGGCCTGCCTTAAGCCAAATTTTCACCTCTCAACAAATTCTGAACTTATTTTCCTATTTCTAAGATCCAAAGCTTTGCAGAGATGGTGCCTTCCTTTACTGCAGTAAATAATGAATTCAGCCTTGTCTTATAAACAGGTCGTGTTGGTCCTTTTTGGGTGTTGGTCCACTTTCAGTATAGAGGTTCACTTTTTCAGATGTCCAGAGAGCCCCTCAGAGCTGACTCCCTGCCTGCCTCCTAGCCTTGTGTGCCTGGCCTGCTGGCCTCCTTGCACTAGCAACGTGAGCCACTCAGCTTCCCTGGGACACCATGCTCTTCAGTATCTCCACACCTATGCCCATGCTGTTTCCTCTGCATACCCAGGAATCTTCATTTATGCTTAAGTTCCAAAAAAAGCATCAATTCCCTTATGAGAACTTCTCTGATTGACTCCACCCTCAGAAAGAGGTAATCATTTCCTTTTCTTTCCCACTGCTATTTTGTGCCCATGTATTTGCTATCAGATGAATGCAAAACTCACTCTCACACTGTATTGTAATTACACATTTTCATGTCCTTGAAGTACTTGAGATCTGAGAGTGTATGTGTGTGTGTGTTTAATATCTGTGTCCTTAATAGCAGGTACAGGAAGGCCACTTGGATCAGTGATTCAAGAGAAAGCAAAAACAAAAGAAATAAATACGTAAATGGAGAAACCAAGAGAAGTAGAAGCAAACAAAAGGAAAAGAGGGAATATGATTTGCCTAAAATCCAGTTTCTCCAACATTCATTGACTCATTTCATGTATCTGCCAACATGGTCAGAACTTTTGCTATTTTTGTTTATTTACTCTTCATAGCAAGCCTGTGTGATATCTACTTTACACTTTTACTTTATTCTGTTTTGCAAATAAAGCAGATGTAAAACCTAGGGACAGTAAAGCAAAATGTTCAAGGTCACAAATCAGTAGGTGGTTTAATAGGATTTCAGTCGAACAGCATTTGCACATAGGTAGCAAATAGTGGGCCTTTGCCCATTAGTATCTTTGTGGAGACTCCACAAAGATCGAAGTAAGTTTTCAAAGATATAAGCTGCACAGCATGCTATGGAGATAAAGGAGGACACACACACATTTATTTCCAAATTGACTATTGGACAATGAAAGAATGAAATTTGAACCATTAAAAAAAAGACA
The DNA here is from genome assembly GCF_037993035.2 of Macaca fascicularis. Taxonomy (NCBI): domain Eukaryota; kingdom Metazoa; phylum Chordata; class Mammalia; order Primates; family Cercopithecidae; genus Macaca; species Macaca fascicularis. The sequence goes on along the minus strand of NC_088392.1, from coordinate 5,121,058 downwards.
ATCTCTAAAAATCAAAGCAACATACATGCTCCAAAGCAGCACTGCATTTCTGACACTAAGAGTAGAAAGAAGGTCCCTGAGTCCCCCAGTCTGTCCAGCATCCTCACAAAGAAACAGTGAGTGCCATACACCCAGCACTTTTCTGAAGTCAGTGCAGCAAGGTGATCCCCGGATTCTAGATTATAAGGGATCTCAATGCTGTTGAAAAGCATCACCCTCAAAATGTAATTTAAACCATAACCAGGGAGTGGGAGAGAAAATGCAGTCCAGGTACAAAGATCTAGAATAGATGTTTTTAATAGAGGTGCTGAATTCAGGTTATCTGGAGAAACGGACACACTGCAATTCCTGCACGTATGAGATTGAGAAATTTAATTCCATAGAGCTCTTCTTGGAGATGGAAAAAGTTTGGCAAGCTGTTTGAGATCAGAGACAGTTCCCCCAGGACATGCTCATTTAATAAAACATGGCCACTAAGCTACTTTTCAAGAACGAGTCTTGCTATTTAAATAGTTCTTGGTTTTGTGAAGCACTGAACACATTTGGTGTCTAGAAGCTATGGCTTCAAGAACTACTCCCTGGTAAGTAATCTATGCCGCCAGTTAAATGAAGACCATATGCGTTTACCATCTGCCAAAGTGGGGTAAAACAACAGTATAAGTGCCATATGCTTAGTGCCAACCGAGTGACAGAGAAGAGGTCAGACAAAAGAATGCAGTAAGGACAGATTGCTCCAAGTGAGTGGTTTAAGTGGGACATGGGTGGACTGGAAATAAAAGTCATCCATAACAAATAGAATACTTTAGGGTGAGGTTTGGATAGTTCACACATGTCCAAGGGCTGTACATTTATTTCATGCAATGTATCTAGTCTGGATAACCAGTGTCTATTCTTTATGTTACATTTAGTTCTGGAACAGTACATTACAATATCCATATATTTATTTTGGAAGCATATAATCAAGAAAAGAGTTTGGAAATGCAATTCAATTGACCCCACATCCCACCAGTGGCTAGAAAACACACAGGACACTGTGATTGTGTTTCCTGGCCCTAGAGGCCCATGGCACGTGTTTTAACTAAACTTCACAGTCCTGCCATGACTCATGTCTGCAAGTTCAATATGCTACACACAAAGGGCATGGCAAATATGGTGTAAGGTTACACATGATCATCTGCAGGTAGGCAGGGGTGCGGGTCTGGCTCTATGATGTGACACTCTTTCGACTTTGTTATTAAAGGATAAAGTTTGGCCCTCCCATTGTATATGTAACAGTCATGACACATAACTTCTTTGTAATGCTTTGGGTCTCCCACACTGTTGTAATCATGAACATGCCCAATGCATTTTCCAGAGAGTCACTCTAGTAGGATTGTTCCCACACTGAGGGAATTTCTACATGGGTAAAAGCCATAGAGAGTGAAGAATGTCCAAGGAGGATGAATTTGGATGACAGAGGCTCAGGTCTGCTCTGCTAAGTAGTAACTTTAGGAGAGTTACTCAATGGCTTACCCTCATTTCTTAACCTCTAAAAAGAAGTTAACAATATATGCCCTGACCACCTCAGAAGATATTATGAGAATCAAACTAATGTCATGTCAATGAGATTTTTAAAGCTATAAAATACAAGTCCAAAGCAAGATTCTTCAGTGCCATGATTTTTTAAACAAATCTAGTACATTTGGTCAGATAGCTGCTCCATTAAGAACTTCATTTGAAACAATTTTGGGTTTGATTGACTTATTTGATTGAATTGGCAGATTGACTGCATTGCTTCAATGGATGTAGTTCATGTGATCGACCAAGTATCTGGGATAAGCTGAGCAGGCGTGTGATGAAATGCTATCTTGCTTTTGAAGGAGCATGGCCCACCCACACCCCACTGAGCTGCCCATCCAGACATCAGTTATTCTCTTGAGCCTCTTTTGAACTGTATTCCAGGGCTCTATATTCTCTTTCCCTATAGATATTTCTATGGAGGGAGGAGTTGGAAGAGAGGATACTCCAGCTACAAGATAAAAATGGTGCATCTTCCTGGAGATTTAATTTTACACAAAGGTTTTTGAGGGAAAAACCCTACAAACATTATATTTATTATATACACATATAAGCATACAAAATATATGACTTCATAGAATAAACACTGAAGAAATTTCATATGTAGAGAAATCTGTCCAGACTGTAGAGCCCGCTCCATAGTCCTCTCATAACAGAGTGATGTCAGGGTGTGTAACTATAAGGCTGTCCCATTTGGCCCATCTTTGTTTGGCTGAGGCTTCCCTTCACACAGCTTTGAGATAATAAGATAATTGATATGGTTGGGCTCTGTGTCCCCACTCGAATCTCATGTGGAATTGTAATCCCATTGTTGGGGGAGGGACCTGATGGGAGGTGATTGGTTCATGGGGGCAGATTTCCTCTATGCTGTTCTCATGATAGTGAGTGAGCTCTCATGAGATCTGATGGTTTGAAAGTGTGTGGCACTTCTCCCCTTGCTCTCTCTCTCCTGCCACCATGTGCAGAAGGTGCTTGCTTCCCCTTTGCCCTCTCACCATGATTGTAAGTTTCCTGAGACTTCTCCAGCCATGTTTTCTGTATAGCCTGCAGGACTGTGAGTCAATTAAACCTTTTTTCCCCCCAAATTACCCACTCTCAGATGGTTCTTTATAGCAGTGTGAGAACGGACTAATAAAATATCCAAGTCCCTTAACTTCATTTCTGAGACTGAATAATTTCTAGGACCTGGGACAGTATGTTGTTCTCTTGGGAGGGTGCCCTGGGAGTCTGTGCTGAGCAGGGTCCAGATGCTGATGGGCATCTGGATGCACGGTGGGCTCCTTGAGAGGACACTGGAAGGCTGTGCTAGACAGGTCCAGAGCCCTGATGAGTGTCCTCAAACCTGACTCTCTGTGAGCACATGGCTGATGATGCGAGTTTTTGGACAGCAGCATAGCCTTGTCTCTTGGGTAATGACTTGGTTTCTTTGCAGCCCCCAAGTACTCCTGGTGGAAAGTCCTTTCCCCTGGAGCTCCCCCAGGCCTTTATTCTCCCTAGGGGCCACACGGTCTCTCTCACCAGCTGGCGCTGCTCTCCAGCCTCTGGGGGCAGAGGAACCTCTCTTTGTCAGGCTGTATCTGATCCTCTCCGTCATGCGATGCTGCCAGTCTCTCAGTGTGTCTTAGACCATTTGTGCTGTTATAGCAAAATACCTGAGACTGAATAATTTTTAACAAATAGAAATTTATTTTCTCACAGCCCTGGAGGCTAGGACATCTAAAGATCAAGGAGCCACTAGGTTCACCTGTCTGATGGGGATGATCTGTGCTCCCAAGATGTCGCCTTGTTGCCCTTGTTGCCCTTCCTCTGCAGGCGAGGAATGAAGAAGAGAAAGTGAGCCAAACACTGCCTGCAGCCTCTTTAATAAGGGCCTTAATGTCATTTACGAGGCAAGAAGCTCATGTGGCCTGTTCACGTCTTAAAGACCCCATCTCCTAATACCATCAGAGAGGCCATTAAATTTCAACACCTGAATTTTGGAGGGAACACATTCCAACCATCACATTTTCTTTCTTTTTCTGTTCTGTATTCCTGGAACTGAGGAGGAGGGAAGAGGTCTTTGGAGTACAGGTGCAAGAATTTAGTGAGTGGGCTGGAGGCATATGGTAATACCTAGAAATATGACCCACAATGAGTGATGATATTTCAGAACTCCTTTTTACAATGTTTATTAGTGTCTCTATTTGAAGATTTCTATATTTTAAAATATAAAACTTCTTTACACTATTCTAAATTATTATCCACTTCAGCCAACATTACTGAGGAGCCCCCACAGGGTGAGTGCTGAGTGAGGGTCCCCTGGGATGACAGAGGTGGGAAGGTAGAGTCCCTGCCTAAGGGGCTGCCCCTGTAGAAGGGCATGAAGTACACACATAAGCAGTGTATGAATAAGTGCGGTGGGACCACAAGGACCTCAGAGTCCAGGTCTGGACGGGATGCCCAGGGAATGGTCAATGTTCAGAAGGGCTCCAAGGAAGAAGTGTCTTGAGATGTGGCCCAAAGTTGGAGCAAGATTTCTCCAAAGTCTTTATCCCCTTTCATTTCTTCTTCTCATGCACAGCATGCAGTGTCCCTGTGGACTGGCATCCATTGCCTCACATGCTCCCTTCACTCACTGCCTTCACATGCTCTTGCCACCATCCCACCTGTTCTAGGGTGCATATTTTCCTCTAAAATGAGTCATTTCTACAGGCAGAGCCTGCTCTGTCCACAGCAGAGTTAGACTAATAGGCTTCTCTGGCTTTAGTTTTGACTGGGTGAGAATTCACTGGTTTGGCACATGGTGATCTGATTTGCTGAGGAATTCACCAGAAATGCCCATGGGCATATCACCACTGAGGTGGTAGAGGCATTGCCTCTTTTGGAGAACCACACCAGGAACATGTAGGTTCCCACACAAGCTGATTTGTGAAGTTCTTCTCCTTCTCTTTCTTTCTCAATTAAATTCAATGAAACAAGCTTGGGAAAATCTTTCAAGCTAAGTAGCAGTAAGTGTTTCTGAACGATGTCATTGATGATTGGGGTCTCTGAAATCTAGGACACTAGTTCTACTCCTAGTGTCCCACTGACGTCTCCCAGAAGAGGAGTGAGCAGCACACAGTGCACGGTGGCCTCGGCCGACATTTTCCTAACTGCTTGATAACTAACCAACACAAAACAATCACTTTGGATCCTTTCTAATTTCCACCCTTATGAAGTCTAGGCCATAAAAATTCAAACCTACATTTGCTTGGGATGGCAAAGCTGTAGTAAATTATGTAGATTTAAAAAACAAAAGGAATTTAACAAAGCAGCCTGTATTTACTTTCTTGAATTGTGAAGACTGTCATTTACTATTAGTTTGGAAATATACCCTGATTGCTTTAGTCCTAGAACGTTTCAGATCTACGTCAGTTTCAGCCTTTAATGACTACAGAACAGGAGAGCCATTTTGTGCACACATGCTCCATCAATGTGCAGAACTGTCTAATGCACCCAAGGGTTATGGGTGTGTATTTTTAAAATACAACTACAGGCTACTCCACAGAGACAAGTATTTTATATCCTTGGCTTGATATGTGTTAGAAAGATACATATTTTTTAAAAGAGATAAATATAGTTGGGAATTCTATATTTTTATGCTAAGGCTGTCCTGGAACAAGACTCAGGATGGTAATATGGAGGTTATAATAATATAAGCGATAGTGCTAGCCCTGATACTTATTTCCAAAATCAAGATGGCATTAATTTCGATCAGGCCTTTGAAAACTTTAGGATATTTATATTTCACGGCCCAGGAACATCTGCCACTCAGATAGGAAAAAGGTGCAGATTCTTTTGACGTAGAGAAAATAACGGCCTTAAAAAAAAAATCAATGAACAGAGACAGGAGACCGAGAAAGGAAGTTATAATATCCAAGAAAAACGAACACTTTGGATCTGGCTACACAGAAAGATCTGGACAAAATACGAAATCCTCTGGCTGCCGATAGGAGCAGAATTCCTCGAGTTACTCACTTTCCAGGGCTGGTTTCAGTAGTCAGAGGACCAATGAATAAGAATAATTCTCTTTTAAGAAATTCCAAAGCATGCAACTCAGCTGAGGTGACTGCAGCTGTTGAGGAATAAGGCATGGGCTCTTTTTCAGCTGTTGGGGGTGGCAAAAATGCATTTCATACATGTCATCTACAAACCCCGTCAACAGCCATGCTGCCGTGCATGGAGCTTTGCGTTTCACCAGGAGCCGCGAAACCCACTGCCCTCCCTGGGCCCCCTTGCTCTGTGTATCCCCAGCATTCCTGGGGTTTCCAGGCTGCACCCCGCTCTGCAACTCATGCCCGTGTGCAGCATGTGGACGGCTCAATAGGGAGAGTGAGGGAAAGAAGAAAAAAAGCATTTGGCTGGCGGTCAGAGCAGCAGGAGCAGTTGCAGATGCTGCTATTTGCACTATTTTCACATTCTGGAGAACAAAGAGCAGGAGGCTGCCAACAAATCTCAGGAACTCAGCGTTGCCCCGCACAGCAGCTCAGCCAGTTCAGGAGCGTGGGACAGACAGGCCACGGCGGCACAGACACGGGGCATCTCTATCCTGATGGTGCACTCTGCCAGCCAGCTCTGCGCGAGGCCCAAGGAGGAAGGACGACAGGACTCTCCACTTGTCACTGCTTCAAATCTTCTTTGGGAGACAGTGCTGGAAGCGCCGGCTCTCTCCCAGCCGGGATGAGAGCACTGGGACAGATTGATGGCTTCAGCCCTCATCGCTCCTTTGAATTGTAGATGCACCGAGTGGGCCTCTCCTCCGCCCTGCACTGAGCGCCTGTTGTCGGGGCTGCATCTTGCTCCCTGTGAAACCCAAGGCAACGTAGAGAGACAAAAGTTATTTATTTGGGGACCAGATTAGCACAAATTGATTCCTGGACCCAATCCAAGAGAGCCTGTGCAGGAGACCGGGAGGAGGAACGGGGCTATTACTCACCATCAATGGCACTATTCTGAGGACACGTGCTATATTTAGCCCAACGATAGCACATCCTAGGAGACTGGTATATTATCGCGAAACCTAGAAACTGCCTGGTCTGGTTGCGAAACACTCACCAAAGTGGAACCGTCCCAGCTCGACTGGAGAGATGAATGGGGGCCCAGGGAATTGTGCTGGGTCCTGTTCACCAGTCATATCACTGGGCAGAGCCCGTTTGCTTTCCCTGTTAGGAGATCTGTTGAAAGCATTACAATAAAAGTTATTTAAGTCACATAGTCTTTAATCTTCCAGCACAATATTGCGCCCATGCCAGCAATGAATCATATTGCATTGTTATGCCTTTTTATAGTCTGATAATCTGTATTGTGTGTTTATAACCCTTGTATGCTGTATTTTACGAGGGGAAACATTTCTACAACTCGCAATCCACAACCCATGAATTTACCACCTTAACTACTTGGGTTGATGGTGAGACGTGGAAGAAAGATTCAAATGCACAGAGTTAAAAGTCGTCTCTACATCTCAGTGACTTAGCTCAGGGCCTTCTCACCTTCTCTTTATTCCCACACAGTGGTTACCTGAAAGGAATGCTTTCCCAACATCAAGCCCTTGGAAAGGGTGGGATGGGTGAACTAGACAGAAATCAGCCTCTTTTGACAGTAAACCCAAGGCAATTTTGTCTTTGAACTTCCCCTCCAGATACGGGCAATCTTACTGCTCTAGACGCCGATACAGAAGCCACTTATGTGACAAGCAGAATGTCCACTTTTCCCAGATCTCAGTGGTCTGCGTCCCAGGCTGGTACCTGGGAGCCTGTGCTGCCCTGGTCCTAGGATGCCATTCAACCTCCATCTGTGATTGTGTTTCCAGGCGAACATGACTGCACACACACCTGCCTGCCCACTCCTTTCCCTGTAGCCTTGGCAGTGGAAAAATAGGCTGTTCTCACCCAATTCCTGGGGGAGACTCTGGGACCCCACCGATCACAGTGCCCTCCAGGCCCTGGTGCAGAGAGTGGCCGGCAAGAGGTGGTGGAGCGCGGATCTCCTGTGAGTGCAAGCCCAGGGTATGGATCAGCTGGGGTCCTCCTGCCTGGCAACTTTGGAGTTCTTCCAATGCCCCAGATTGCTGGCCTGTCCCCCTTCTTGTCCCTCCTGCTCTGCTGTAAAATGGTGACTGGGAAGAGCCTGGTGTTCCACGCCCAGCATTGGGTATATTCTGGTGACGTGACCATCATTCGTCCCTGCTCCATGCCCCTAGGAGCCCTAATGAAGCCGCTCTTAGAAACCTTGGCCTAGTCTGGGCCTCCTTAGCCAGCTCCCCTGAATAAAATAGCTAGCAAGTCAAACACTAACTCATTCGCTTCCTATAAGTCTCTTCTCCTGGGTTTGGAATTTTGCCTGCTGATGCCCTGATGCTGACAAACACTAGTCCCACTCCCCCACCCATCCCAGAAGCCCACGGACGGAAGTTTTGCATTTTTGGTTATGAACCCCAGTTTTGATCAGTCCATTTTCCCTAGACTCAGCCTCACGGTGATCTTGGCTTGGCCTCAGCTCTCCTTTCTGGAGCATTGTCCCAGCATAAAGCTTCTAAATCATGGGCCTTACCAAGATCCCCCGCCCAGGACTCCAGACTCTATCCACCTGCTTCTTTATCCACAACTACTGCTGCCTCTGATTGGTGTCCTTCTTCTCTTTCCTTCCATTTAAACCTTACAGGGAAATATTCACCACTACAGAACATGGTGGCTGTTTTGTACACTAAGGATGGTGCTCATATCCATTCACCTAGAGATGTGTTTGTCCAGTTTTATTCATTATCGATGGAGCCGTCACTGTGCTGCGGACACCCTGCTACACATGCAGTAGTTGATGTGAATGGTAAGATGTGGGCCCCATAGTCCTGCAGGGCAAGCACAGTGCATGTGATGGGGTGCATTCGTGGAAGTGGCAGGTGTGGGCAATTCAAGGAAATCTGATGTCTGATGGAGGAGGCTTTAATGACAGGAAACGGTCCTCCAAACTAAAAGGGACTCAAGAAATGGGGGTTATGATCCCACCTGATAAGGAATCGGTAAATAAACAATGTGAGGGTTGGCTCAGGAGCACAACAATGCTGTCAGGGACCCCGCATTTCTCTTTCCTTCCCTGCACTCAGCAATCTCCACCTGGTTAGCTTGGCCCTTAGGCTTGTCAGCTTTGGTCACAAAGTGGTCATCATGGCTTAAGCATCCTATGCTCCTGTAGCCTTGTTGAAAAGGGGAAGGAGGGGCACTTTGCTCAGAGAATGCTTTTTCCTAATTGTGAGACAACAAAAACATCTCCAGGGGCTCCCCACACATGTCAATTCAGGCCTCCATAGCCAGGGTTAGAGCAGATCTCCATGCTTCTAACATGACCACAAAGTAGGCATGTCCCATGGCTCTGACAGCTGAGACTGCTTCACAGGGGACTATCCCAGGCATTTGATGGGCAGAAGGCAGGGAACATTGGTATGTGTATGTATGTGTGTGTGTGTGTGTGTGTGTGTGTGTGTGTGTATGTGTGAGCACGTGTGTGTGTGTGTGTGTGTGCTCGAGGAAACAGGATCTGTAGGGGAAACTCAAGAGATGTGGGTATAGCAGCCTCCCAAGTTTGGCAGCCACACCGACAGCTGTGGAAGGAAGAGAGGAGGCATCTGGGGAGTCTCCAGGACTGACAGCGGGGTGTCCAGATGAGGAAGAAGCTCTGAACTGCCTAGTGCTGGGGCACGTAATTTGGTAAGTCCCTTCATGTTGTGTTGTCTTCCTTCCCTTGGTCAGCTCTCAAACAGAGTTAGTGGAGCAGAGATGAACTGAGGGACAGAAGTGAATTTTTGTGCTGCTTTTATTGGTTAGAAGTAATTAAAGTACATATTCTTCTCTCCTCACCCAACTCCCTAACTCCTCCATCGACTACCTGAATACATGCCATTTAATTGATATATTAGTTTTTGAAAATCATCTTATTGTTTTTATAAAAATGATACCCTGCTTACTGTAAAACTTTCAAACAATACAATATAGAACATAAAATAATATTGGAAGCAACTTAAATCTAACCAGTTACTTTCAACATTTTGGTGGCTATCATTTAAGAAATCTCCATCTATGTATCTACACATAGAAATTGATTGATTCAATGAACACGTATTTATTGATCACCTATCATGATCAGGCACCATGAAGCTCTGGGGATAATGTTGCAAGAAAACCCACACACAGCATAGGCCCTGCTGTCGTGAAGTAACCCGGTCTTCATAGAAGCCATACATTATTCAGATAATTACTAACATGTGGCTATCATTGAAAAGCAAATTAAGAGCCACGAGAAATGGGGGATGTTCCATGGCAACACAAAACAATATTATCTAAGCTAGGCTTGAGATCAAAAGAGAAGGGAAGCTAGCTGGGTAGATGGGGAGGCACAGCCTCTAAGGGAGGGGAAAATTCGCACTAAGGCACATGGCAGGGAGGAGCTGGCCAAGGCTGGAGCCTGGAGAAAAGGCAGCGAGGCTGGAGTAGACCCAGCAAGGGGGAGAGGAGTGGAAAGTGAGGCTGGAAATTGGACAAGGGCAAGGCCAGTCAGGGCTCTCCAGGATTGTGATGCTTAAGCAGTTGGAAGACATCAAGGTATTCTAAGCATACAGGGAGGGTGGAGGCAGGTGCAATGCAGAAAACAGCAGGTGATGATGACGTTATAGGATTTGGAGGCTGATGGTAGAAATGAGAACCAGTGACAAATGCAAGATACATGGGAAGAAAAATGGGTAGACGTGACAGCGTATTGGAGAAGAGGTGTTAAAAGTCATCCGTGTGCTGACTTGAACAACTCCACGGCCGGTGGGTCATATGCTAACAGGAAATGCATGAAAACCGGGTTTGTAGGCAGAAGTTAAGGAGTGTGCTCAGGGCTTGTTCCAGGGGCCCTGTGCTTCCGTGTGGCATGGCCGTGTGACAGCTGGATTGGGGGACTGGAGCTCTGAGGAATAGTTTGTGCTGGAGTTAGATGATATTTAAAAATTATTAGTAGCTATTCAAGCCTCAGGCTAGATATGATTGCGGAGAAGGAGCAGATATACAAAGACTGTCCTGTGAAGAACTCAAGCGTTTAGTAGCCAACTAGGGAAGCCCAAGCCTGGACAGCAGGCTGTGGAGGGGACGGGAGGAAAAGGAGAGCCCAGGGAGGATGGTCCCCAGAAGCCACGTGGGTAGCGGAGAGGCGGCCTCAGAACGGGGGGTGTGGCAACATTGCCAAACATTGCAGGAGGACAGGAAGAAGAGCCCAGTGAACCCTGTCCTTTGTGCTTAGTGACATGGGGGTTATTAGCATAGAAGAGTGTTAGGAAGTGAGCCAGGTGACTGATACTGCTGTGTGAGGCAGTCACTGGCAGGTTGGGAGATGCCATCGTCCCAGCTGTCCTTGCCCTCGCCTTTGCTTCCTTGCACAGTTCTGCAGGTGCACCAGGTCACGTGACTGCGCTCCTCTGCTCCTCGCCCTCCTTTCAGGGGAAAAGCGAAGATCCCTTTGCTGCTCACCAGGCCTCCAAGAACTGGCCACGGAGGGCAGTGACTTCCTGGCTTTCACTTTCTTCTGCTCCTCCCCCACCCCTCAACTCCAACCTCGCTAGTCCCCGGCTCTTCCTTGATGGTGCCGGGGATTCTCCTTCCTCGGGGATTGCCCTGGTGTTTCCTCTGCCTGGAATGTCCCCCTCACAGATGGCTGCAAGGCCAAGCCCTCCTCCTTCAGTCTCTGCTCCGTCATCAGCTTCCCAGTGAGCCCGCCCTGACCTTCTCATCCAGAAGGGCAACCTGTGCTTCACTGCACGCCTGGCTCCCTCACCTGCTGCTCGTTTCCACGGTGAACATCACCTTCTGACTCATACACTATCTAGGCCTATTGTTTACTGTGGTTATCATTTATAGTTTGTCCTCCCAACTAAACGTTAAGCTCCATGAGAGCAGGAATATGTCTAAACAGTGTCTGGTGCATGGTGGGCACACAATACACATTAGTTTAATAGTAAATCTGAGAAGCAAATGGCTTACTTTTCATCAAAAGTCAAGACCAAGAAGGTTCATTTTTGCTATGAATTGTGAAGCACTTAAAAGGTGCTCCAGTTCATTCAACTTATCTGAAGGTAATTGAGTGAGATCAAACAAATTGCAAAATGTGCTTTTGCCTTTGACTCTGCACCCAACTTCTAGGATTCAGCTCGGAGGAAATAACTGCTTAGGGCCACACAAATGCTTGCATGAGGATGAGCATTGTGGTGCTGTTTAAAATAGTGAAAACGTGGTGGGGAAATCAACCCTTAGGAGACTGGCTATATGCAGTGCAGTATACAGAACAGGGATACAATGAGACATTCGGTAAGAATTAAAATGTGTGGTGCCTTGAATCAGGGTAGTGACAATGGGAGTGGTATGGAGGAGTTAAACACAGGATGCATGTGTGCACATGTATAAATATCTATACAAATGCACTCTATATAATATCTATATAAATACAAGTATACATAATATGCAGTAGATGTGCAATCCATATATGTGACATGTAATATATATCAATCAATAAGTATAATGTCATGCATGTAATATATAATACTAATATGTAATATATATAAAATTTAATATGCATGTAATACATAAATAATTCATGTACTATTGTAATATAGAAATCCTGGTGAAATAGAGAGAGATTGGGTATGGGCCATGAGGAAAGAGGAGTGGAAGAAGACTCCATGAGTTTTGATCTGGGTGACTCATAAGGCAGGCATGGTATCAAATGGGAAGAGGAATTGCCAAGGGAATGTGCTTTGATTGGGAAGCTCAGAATCTCAGTTTAGACGAGCTACATTTGCAGTGTCTAGTAGAGGTACGTTGCAGGTTGAATAGTGTCCCCAGGAAGACACATTCAGGCCCTTATCGCTGGTGCCTGTGAATTGGCCTTCTTTTGAAGCAGGGCCTTGCGGCTGTCATTAAGTTAAAGGAAGGCATACTTGCTGAGGGTTGGCGGGCCCTCGCCTAATGTTACTGGCGTCCGTATATGAGGCGGGAATGCCTAGGAGGTGAGGAAGAACAGGGAAAGGCTATGTGGCAATTGAGGCAGAGAGTGGAGTGATGTCTACAGGCAGGGCACACCTAGGGTTGCCAGCAACTTCAGAAGTCGGGAGAGACGTATGGGGCAGATCCTTCTTAAGAGCCTTCGGGTGAGGGTGGCCCTGCCAACACCTTGATTTCAGGCTTTTGCTCTCCAGGCGGCGAGAGAAAAAAACCTCTGTTGTTTTAAGCCACTTGGTTGGCAGTAATTTGTCATGGCAGCTTTCAGACACTCAGGCGACACCAAGTGTGGATGGGTAGCAAGGAGGCAGCTGCATGTATAATTCTGGAGCCCACGAGAGTTCTGGACTGGAGCGATCCGTGGATGTATTTAAAGCTGATGTGCAAAGTCGTGAGACTGGGGACCATCCAGGCTGCAAGAGAAGACAGAGAACAGGGCAGAGGGACCGGGCCCTGGCATCCAGGAGGCCGAGGTAGATGAGGACTGGGTTGAGATTTAGACATCACCAGGTGGAGTCATTGTGGCCCTGGGGAGAGCAGGGGCCGTGGAGGGGTGAGGGTGTTGAGCTGACTGCAGTGCATCCAAAAATGAATGTGGGAGGTCTCTGGGTGGGAAGCACAGACAATTATGTCACAGAGTTTGCTGCAAAAGACAGAAGAGTTAATGGGGCAGAAGCAGGTGGGGAGGTGTGGACAAGAGGAAGCCATTGTTGGTTTTGTTTAGAATGGGAGAAATAATGACATGCTGTCGTGTTTGGGGAAAGGACACAGAAGAATGAGGAGCATTCCAGCACTGGAGTGTTGCCCTGAGTAGGCAAGGGAGCACACGTCCAGTTGAGAAGCAGAGGACAGGTTTGAACGGGGGCATGGAGCCGGCACCTCCCAAGCAGCCAGGTGCAGGTGCTGGAGGGCGAGTGGGTGCTGGGGAGAATCTGCGCATGAGCTCCTCCGGCCGCTTGAATTTCTCAGCGGAGCAAGAAACAAGGTCATCTCTGAGAGAATGGAAGAGGAGGTGTTGAAAGTTTGTGGAGGGAGGAAGGTGTGAAATAATTGTCTAGAAGACTTAATTTGCCTTTCAATTAATGTGCAAAGGGTTTCTTTTCTAATTATATGAAATTCAAAATAGAAAAAAGTACAGGGAAGATATAATAAACACCCATAATACAATATAATAGGCATTAAGAAAGGCTAAAATTTTGTCATATTTACCCCAGATATATGTCAAGCCATAAAACGGCTGAAATGAAATTGAGTTATCAGAATTTAAAGTTAATTATTTCTTTACTCTTCTTCTGAACAAAACTTAGAAAGCTTTAACTCTTAACTTTCATCTTTCCTCTCTCATATTTTTGCTTTCAGTATTGTAGTTCTATCATATGTTTACTATGTCAGATTAGATAGCATTATTATTTTACTGCCAATATTTATTTAGATTTGCCAAATGTTGACCAGTTTATTTGTGTGCCTCTGCTGTATGCATTTTTCTTCATTATTTGGATTCAATTTCATGCTGTCTGAAGCTCATCCTTTAGTAGTTCTTTCAGTGAGTCTGTGAGTAGTAGAATGTCTTAGTCTTTGCATGTGTGGAGATGTTTTCTCCTTAATTATATATAATATTTTAGGTGGGTACAGAATTTTAAGTTGGCATATTTTTCTAATAGCACCTTAAAAATACTATTCCATTTTCTGGTGTATCTTACACCTTGTAAGTATTTTGTAAATTTGATTTGCTCTTTCATGGTATTCTAATTACCTGAAGTCTTTCTTTTCTTGTTCTCTTCCTCTCTCACGTTTTGTTTTTCCTTCTTTCTTTCCTTTCTTAAGTGTGTAAGTGCCTTCTGAGATGGACATAGGGAGAGAAAGGTAAGTACTCGTCCATTCTCCTTTCCATGAAGTATGATGCTGATAAGAACAATGATAATACAAAAAGGGGAAAGGGTTCTTTTAACTTTAGATGTGTCATTTTTGTTGTGTGACCAATATTCTCTGAGAAACCTCATAATATATAAGACAATCTATGAATCGTTTTAGGAATTCATGAGTGGTTAATATATGCCAGGCATTTGATTAGGCACTTGGGAGACAACACCTGAAACAAATCTGGTTCTGTTTTCAGAAATCTTTCCGTCTAACAGGAGAAACATACTTTAAAAAAAAGAGCTCAAAATACTTTGAAATCATGGTCCTTGGGCAGGAGAACTAAAATGATGGAACGGAGACAAAGGAACTAGGGGTGGCTGCCCCTAGATGAGCATCAACCTGGGTCTGTGGACAAGGTGGTGCAGAAAGACTCTAAGAAACCGGGAAGATGAGGAGAAACCAGCTTTGAGGAGAATAGGGGAAGGTCACTCTAGATGCCTTGGCTCTATGATCTGAGAAATATGGAGGTTTAACCACCCCAATTATTTTTTTTTCTCATCAAAGCAGTGCATGTATTACTAGAAAGCTTTATACATTTCAGCCCAAGAGCCAATATGTTGGAAGGTGTACACTGGTTTCGTAAAATTCTCACTTGCTTCATGAAAAGCACCTCATCTTTCCACAGGGGTAAAAAGCACGTGAAGTTATAGTGAAGTTATACCAGTCTCCAAATCAGCCTTCCTCCCTCCAACCATCTCTCCCTCCATCCTTGATTTCCTTCCCAACCCTCTCTCTAATCTCCTTCCTCCCTCCCTGCCCACGCCCTCTTTCTCCCTCCCTTTCTTCTTTGGCTTGGTTTCTTAGAACATGATTCCAGGAATGCAAGGGAACGGATGGCGTTTGCCTTAATCTGCTTTTTTCCTAAGCTGGGCCCTAGGCAAGTGCTGAAGAGAAACTCTTTCCCTGTGCTCTCCTCCGTTTGCCTGTACTCTTCTTCCCTTCCCCTCCTTGTGCTGCTGTACTTTTCTTCCTTCTTTTTCGTTGTGATTCATTCATTTATTATTCATACATAGACTATTTCAAAAAAGAATTAGAAGCAGTCTCTTTCCTTATTAAATTTTCCTTCCAACCATTTTCCTTCTTTCCTTCTTCCTACTACCCTAATCATGTCCCTTTTGGCAGGACAATGCCAAGATAATTAAAGAATGCTGGTTCCTGAGCATTTCACTAAAATTGCCTTCTAGAAAATAGAACTCCCTGTATATTCAATGAGATTGTGTGAGAAAATAACTCATCTTATGGCTCAGCTGTTTCAGGGTTCAGATTCAATTTGGCTATCCATCCAAAAGTTGGGATTTTTAATAAAAGCTTTTTACAAACCACTTGGGTATTCAAAAGTTTAATACATAACAAACAATAAAAATCATACTTGGAAATATGGGAGAGTAAAAATGCTACAAATATTCATGTTCATACATAATCTGTACTCCCTAGGACTTGGTATTGAAATTTGGAAAACACATTGTAAATTCCATTAAGCATATCATATTTGCCTATGTAGTTGTTGTCAGAGCAAGATTTGGAGAAAATTTGAATTTTTTCATAGTTTAAGCATCTCACATGACTTCCTCGCTCTGTGCTGAGCTAGAAAGTTTGACGTGCTCCCTTAGGTAAGGCAGAAGGGCGAGCTTTTTTTAGTTGTTTTGGAATAGGTGGTAGAGTAATAGAAGGAACCCTGGTTAGCGTCACATCTGTCTCCACTCCTGCCTCTGTCAGGTACCCTCAGCTAGTGATTCATGTCCCTGGGTATCTGTTTCCTCTGCACTATGAGAATAACAACAACTTCCACAAATTTTGATGTGGTGATTAAGTGATAATGTACACTAAAATGCCTTAAAACCTGTCGAGTTTGTCCAAAAAGACTCTATTTATGATGTATTTAACTTTTGTGACTGCCAACTAATAGTAGAGGGAGATGGACACATAACCAAATAAGTCTTGTGTATGTATGTGTGCATGTGTGCATGTGCGTGTGTGTGCGTGTGCATGCGTGTGTGTGCATGGATGTGTACATGGGTGTATGTGTGTGCATGTGTGCATGTGTGCCTGTGCCTGTGTGTACGTGTGTGCGTGTGTGTGCATACCTGTGTGTGCATGCATGTGTGTGCATGTGTGTGTGCGTGCATGCATGTGTGTGCATATGTGTACGCATGTGCGTGTGTGTGCGTGCCTGCATGTGTGTGTGCATGTGTGCATGCTCCTGTGTGTACGTGTGTGTACGTGTGTGTGGGTGTGTGCATGTGTATGTGTGTGCATGCGTGTGCCTGTATGTGTGTGTACATGTGTACGCGTGTGTGTGTGCGCATGTGCATGTGCCTGTGTGTGTGTGCATGTATGCATGTGGTTGGGTGTGTGTGTGTGCATGTAGGTGCGTGCATGTGCATGTGTGTGCAAGTGCATGTACGTGTGTGCGTGTGTGCGTGTGTTTGTGCGTATGTGTGTGTGTGCATGTGTGTGTGTGCATGTGTGTGTGTGTGTGTGTGTCTAAGAAGTATAAGCAGTGTGCAGAACGGCATGAGAACAGCCATTATAATTTTTAGTCATTCTGATATTCCTTGTAAACATCCCAGAATACCTTTGAGCATGGTTGCCCTATGTTGCCATTCCTCTTCATTCATTCATCTGTGTACATCTATTCATTGAATATTATTATGTATTAGGTACTACTCCTGGCAAAGATTAAAACCCCTGCCCTGGTTGAATTTTCTTTCTAGCAGAGAAGGGGCAGGTGGGGATGGAAGACAAAATTGTGTAGAGGCCTCTTCTGCGTTTTCTGAGGATGTGCACGAGGGAAGGGAAGAGAGATAAAGCCTTCGAAGGAAGCCAGAGAAGAACAGAGTGTTTCCCAGGCAGAGAGGAGGTGAAGCCTGGTGCAGCCACAGAGAGTCGTGGCTGGTTATTTCCTGGGTTCCTGGCATTACTCCAGGAAGGTGGTAAGAATCAGGGTGGTGGTGGTTAGGCTCTGGACGCTAGGTTTCTCAAACCTCTTGAAGTGTCCTGTGTCCCTGCTGTGCCCAGAAGCAACAAAGTAAAGCGTTCTGAAGGAATGCATCAACTGGTCATTTCATCTCTCAAGGGTAAACCAGGGGACCTGACACTAGTGGTGACTCTTACACAATCCCTGAGGGGTGGGAAAAGAAGCCCAGTGGGAGATTTCTTGCCAGGATAGTTCTTTTTGTTAAACTCAGCTTGATTTTAAGAAAAGAAAACAAAAAGACAAGCAACTTTTCCTGTGAAGCAGATTTGAAATTGTGAATTCATGCAGTACTAAGAGGTTAAATGACCTGTTTTAGGTCACAGAGATGGTAAGGACCAGAGATGGGGGGAAATGTCACATTTTCTCATTCCTGAACAGCCATTTCCTCCATAACTCTTGTCTTATAAGGTCACGTAGGGTTTTGTTAATGGAAAACCACATAGGACATGGAAGTCATAGGATGTTAAGATTGGCTCAAAATATTGAAATATACAATAGTAACTACAGTTCTGCCCTCAATTTCTAAAGCAAATAGGACATTTGATTCTATCCCAGACAAAACTTTCCATAACTTCTCTTAGATTCTCTGTTCTTCTTGTAAAGAGAACAGAGAGAAAGAGTATCTGCTAATGTATTTCATTGGCTATATTCTAGAATAAATACAATGACTGGAAATCTCAGCCACTTCATAATCAGGTTTCTCTACATAAAATCATGAGAGAGAAGGCTCATCATAGGTTCAGGTTATATTTCTAAGTGCATGTGTGTGGGTATAGCTCATTTCCTACTGTACTGCTCACTTTCTGCCAGCTGAAGCTTCACCTGGAAATACCTTCTTACCTTCACCTGCACCTTGTAGAAAAGCTACAGGCAAATCCTCCATCTCTGTCCCTGAGGAATTCTTGCTGTCTGTGCCTCTTGGGGAGCCCCAGTAGTCTTCTCAGTAAATACTGTCAGTTTTAAGATTTAATGTCAAGAAATAGACCCCATTATGGTACACAGCACTGGAGAAGAGGTGTCTGATACTCATTCTTTAGTCATCACTCATTGCTTACCCTGTGTAAGGGTAGCAAGCTATTGTCAGAACAGGGTAGGTAAATGAAGGAAAGCCAGAAATCGATGGGTTTTGGTCAAGTCATCATTGGTAAATGGAAAAACAAGCACGATACTTAGGGAGAGTGGGCTCTGTTGCATTGCACATCTGTATGTTGGATACTGCATGCGACAAATTGAAGACACCTGTATACCTCGTAGGAGTTTATCATCTACAACAGAGGAATACATAGTAAATGGGTGAAAGTGTGCCTCCTTTCTAGGGAGCTTTGGGAAATTTACCTCTTTCACAATGTTTGCCCAAACCAATTATGAATAAGGAGCTATTTTTCTCTTTCCAATCTACCATTTTATCCTGATGAGCCTTTTTTCATTATGTGGAAATTACTTGCACTAATACTTTTACAAATTGGAAGTTCAGAGTTTGTTTCTGGGATGATACAGTTGCATGTTTCTACATGTGTCACCATTTCCAAGGTAAGACCAAGAATCGTGCTTCCTTCCTTTTACAGGCCCTCTGTGGCAATCTGGAGGGAGTTCCATGCCAGCAGACTAGGGAGATCTGTTCAGGGCACCACGTGGAGATTTCACAATCTGTCCTCACTCTGTCCTTGTTTTCTGTTCTTTCTGTTATTCTGTGTGCCTCAAGAGCCCCTATCAGCTTGTGCTGTCTAACTTGAACTCTTTCTCCTCCCCATCTTTATTACTTAGCCCGTTTTTGTAGTTCAATCTCTAAACCAGCATCATTTAGGTTATTTTGGCTACAAATAATGGAAGATGCAACTAAAGTATCCCAAGCAATAATGATACTTATGACTGTGCCTAATAAGTTCTTTGTAGGGTGATTTCACGACATCATTGAGGATCCAGGTTCTTCCAGATCTTTCTGCTCTAAAATCCTCAGCTTGTGGACTTGATCCCAAGGCAACACGTGCAGATGGAAGCATCAGGGGCATATGAATAGAAGGTCTCTGCTTATGCCCCGTTTTTGGGAGCAAGGTGAAGCCCCACCTAAACTGTAATAGCCAGGATGGTCTCACTGTCTAGGCCTAAGTCAATCATGATGACTAGAATGAGACCACAATGGTTGATTTTTCTTCAGCCAAAAACTACCTTCACCATCCCCCAATCTTAAGACAGGGCTGTTGGAAGATGAACAAGATTCGATTCTGTTTCAGCCAGAAAGATGACAGAAAGTATGGCTGAAAATTGGGCAGGTGACTTATTCTATGTGCCAAGACCCAGCTCAGACCATAAGTATGAACTGCTCTTCTCCTTTTCAGACTTCCCTTGATATGTTGGTGCCACTTTAACCAATCCCTGATTCAAGAGATTCTACTTCAAGAACCTCTCCTTTCTCTTTTAGCTCCGCAATCTTCTGATACCAACTGTGGTAAGAAAGATTCAGGGAGTTATTGGATAATTATTTATTTACCATATTCTAGCAATCTCTGAAAAACAAAAGTGAAAATATAAATTATCTCTTTGGTCAAATCTCTTAGCCTTTAAGTCATGGTGTCGCTCAGCCTAAAATGTGCATTTATTAAACTCATGAGTTTCTATGGTCTCTCAGGGATTCTCTCATTTAATATCTGTAGATACAGAAAAAATCTCCTTGAGAGAAAAAGGGGCATGATACTTAGTTGAATCACATGAGAGGCAAGAGGAGTGTTTCTTCAAAGATTATCTTAAGCATCATCAATTTTGATGTTTGTAGGACCATGATGGCTTCTACCTAAGCACCATGCCTGCATCCGAGCTGCCTCTGTAACCATGTGTAAAAATACTGCCCCCCTCCAACTTACTCTTTATAACTACCCAGTCTGGAGCCATAATCTTATGGTGAGTCAAACATTACTTGTGCCAACCTGTTGGTAAAGAAACTGACAGTGGCACAGGTCAATGGTGAGCTTTGGAGGTGGGACGTCAACTGGAGATTGGTGGGGGATGTGGGTAAAGGAACATTGAGAAATGTAAGAAAGGAAGCACTGGAAATGTAGACCTAGGAATCAGTCCTCGGACTTTATATCTTATCTTTACAACATATTGCAGGCCCTACAAATAAGAAGAGTATTGACCAGAATGATCAGTTAGAAGACAGCAAGGCAGGGAAGGCCTGGATGGTATACACTAGTGCTGTCCTCAGACGCAAGTGGCCCAGTGACCCAAGGCAGGATGATCAGAAACAATTCAGCAAGGTATCACGGGCCCACTCTGCAGGCATCAGGTTCATAAAATCACCCTAGAAAACAGGGGTCCACTAGAGTTGAAGGAGAATGACTGCATTCTGCCAGCCCACTCTGGGAGTACATGCAGTGAAACCAGGGCCCTCATAATATGGCGATCTTTCTGCAATTTCTTTTCTCTGAAACCACACATAACTTTTGAAGATGTAAATTTGTAAAACGTCATGCTTTATGCATTGCATTTTTGGCATCTACTTTAGTTTTTAAGAATGGATGTTGTCTAATTATGCAGAGGAGCTTAGGATGAGGAAATATACTAAGTGTGC